>NW_019525095.1:544780-800444 GCF_002814215.2 Seriola lalandi dorsalis | reverse complement strand
AATGCATGAAATGTAAGAGTATAATAGGGCATAAAAATGTCATGGTATAGTAAGGCATAAAAAAGTCATAAAAACATCATAGTATAGTAAGGCATAAAATGTCAAAAAAACATATTAGTATATTAACGCATGAAATGTCATAAAAACATCATAGTATTGTAATGAATGAAATGTAATAGTATAATAAGGCATAAAAATGTCATGGTATAGTAAAGCATAAAAAAGTCATAAAAACGTCATAGTATAGTAAGGCATAAAAAAGTCATAGTATAGTAAGGCAAAAAATGTCAAAAAAACATATTAGTATATTAACGCATGAAATGTCATAAAAACATCATAGTATTGTAATGCATGAAATGTAATAGTATAACAAGGCATAAAAATGTCATGGTATAGTAAGGCATAAAAAAGTCATAAAAACGTCATAGTATAGTAAGGCATAAAATGTCAAAAAAACATATTAGTATATTAACGCATGAAATGTCATAAAAACATCATAGTATTGTAATGCATGAAATGTAATAGTATAATAAGGCATAAAAATGTCATGGTATAGTAAGGCATCAAAAAGTCATAAAAACGTCATAGTATAGTAAGGCATAAAAAAGTCATAGTATAATAAGGCATAAAAATGTCAAAACACATCATACTATAATAAGGCATAAAAATGTCAAAACACATCATACTATAATAAGGCATAAAAAAGTCATAAAAACGTCATAGTATAGTAAGGCATAAAAAAGTTTAAAAAACGTCATACTATAATAAGGTGTCAAATGTCATAAAGACGTCATAGTATAATAAGGCATCAAATGTCACGGTATAATAAGTCATTAAAATGTCAAAACACATCATACTATAATAAGGAATAAAAAAGTCATAGTATAGTAAGGCAAAAAATGTCAAAAAACATATTAGTATATTAACGCATGAAATGTCATAAAAACATCATAGTATTGTAATGCAAGAAATGTAATAGTATAATAAGGCATAAAAATGTCATGGAATAGTAAGGCATAAAAAAGTAATAAAAACGTCATAGTGTAGTAAGGCATAAAAAAGTCATAAAAACCTCATACTATAATAAGGTGTCAAATGTCATAAAGATGTCATAGTATAGTAAGGCATCAAATGTCACAGTATAACAAGGCATAAAAATGTCAAAACACATCATACTATAATAAGGCATAAAAAAAGTCATAGTATAGTAAGGCAAAAAATGTCAAAAAACATAATAGCTTCATAATGAATGAAATGTCATAAAACATCATAGTATAGTAAGGCATCAAATGTAATAGTATAATAAGGCATAAAAACGTCATGGTATAATAAGGCATAAAAATGTCAAAACACATCATACTATAATAAGGCATAAAAAAGTCATAGTATAGTAAGGCAAAAAATGTCAAAAAAACATTTTAGTATATTAACGCATGAAATGTCATAAAAACATCATAGTATTGTAATGCATGAAATGTAATAGTATAATAAGGCATAAAAATGTCATGGTATAATAAGGCATAAAAATGTCAAAACACATCATACTATAATAAGGCATAAAAAAGTCATAGTATAGTAAGGCAAAAAATGTCAAAAAACATAATAGCTTCATAATGCATGAAATGTCATAAAAACATCATAGTATTGTAATGCATGAAATGTAATAGTATAATAAGGCATAAAAATGTCATGGTATAATAAGGCATAAAAATGTCAAAACACATCATACTATAATAAGGCATAAAAAAGTCATAGTATAGTAAGGCAAAAAATGTCAAAAAACATAATAGCTTCATAATGAATGAAATGTCATAAAAACATCATAGTATAGTAAGGCATCAAATGTAATAGTATAATAAGGCATAAAAACGTCATGGTATAATAAGGCATAAAAACGTCATGGTATAATAAGGCAAAAAATGTCAAAAAACATAATAGCTTCATAATGAATGAAATGTCATAAAAACATCATAGTATAGTAAGGCATCAAATGTAATAGTATAATAAGGCATAAAAACGTCATGGTATAATAAGGCATAAAAATGTCAAAACACATCATACTATAATAAGGCATAAAAAAGTCATAGTATAGTAAGGCAAAATATGTCAAAAAAACATATTAGTATATTAACGCATGAAATGTCATAAAAACATCATAGTATTGTAATGCATGAAATGTAATAGTATAATAAGGCATAAAAATGTCAAGAAAAAAAGGTCATACTAAAATAAGGCATGAAATGTCATGGTATAGTAAGGCATAAAAAAGTCCTAAAAACGTCATAGTATAGTAAGGCATAAAAAAGTTTAAAAAACGTCATACTATAATAAGGTGTCAAATGTCGTAAAGACGTCATAGTATAATAAGGCATCAAATGTCACAGTATAATAAGGCATAAAAATGTCAAAACACATCATACTATAATAAGGCACAAAAAAGTCATAGTATAGTAAGGCAAAAAATGTCAAAAAAAAAAGTATAGTAAGGCATGAAATGTCATAAAAACATCATAGTATTGTAATGCATGAAATGTAATAGTATAATTAGGCATAAAAATTCACATTAAAATAAGGCATAAAAACGGCAAGAAACATCATACTGTAATAAGGCATATAAAAGTATTAGTATAGTAAGGCATAAAATGTCAACAAAACATCATAGTATTGTAATGCATGAAATGTAATGTCAAAGTGTATCTCCACATCAACTAATCCTCCATTGTCTGTTTTTGCTTAAAATAGATAATATATGGCATTTTTATATTGGTAATGAAATACCAAGCCAACACTGAAAATCAAAGGGCGCTAGCTAACATCAGTTAGCTAAACTGTAACTTCAGGAAAAAGTTAGAAACTACCTAACATTAGCATTCATCTGTGTATTCTTGACACAATCTAATTCAGAAATTATGAAGTTAAGAAAATAAAGTGTATTAAACAACTAAATAGTTAGCTACTGCTACTTGCATTTACTCACAATGTATGCGCAACACGCGAGCAGAGACTCCAGGACACGGGCCAACTGACAAACGAGACGTTCAACCATGGGTGGCATAGTGCATCACATTCACGTTGGGGAGATTCTTACTTATTATGGATGGTTAAGGCCTCAATGAAGAAAGTCTGACGGAGCCCAGGATGCCTCACGTTGAAGATGTTTATTGAAACTTGGCCAAGCATAACAGAGGTATCATCAGTACATGTTGCAGTGCATGATGCCACCTCGAGTCGACGTGAAAGGTCCCCTGTGGTTAGTCTTTATTCAGTTCTCAACATTCCCAGAAACAACCCATGCCCATGTTTGCTCATATCTCAGGACACAGAGGGATGTGTGGGCATTCTGTTGGTTTGTTAAACATAACAATCAAGCATGATATACACCCGACTATATGCTGGTTTCAAAAAAAGACATTCGTTTGTTACTGACCATCCAAGGTCTCTGTCATCAGCCTTGTCTCCAGCCCTATCACCGCAGGGACGCAGCTGTGTCCTGAGCGTCTCCTCCGGTAAGAGCAACAGTGTGACCCAAGAGCCTCACGTAAAGTCTTCGCCGTCTATACTGATCATCTATGCGTGAATGTCCGGACGATTCCTTTACAATCCATGCGTTTAACTAACATCAAGGTTTAGAGATGATATGGTGTCTGAAATCGTATGGACACAGAAACTCTTAGGAAAGTTGTGACAAGTGAGCGCAGTGGCCAAGTATTCAATGAAGACCTTATGCTGATGGTTGTTCAAAGGGTGAATGTGGGTTTACATTGTGGAAATGTAGCACATGATGAGACAAAAAATCAACAGAGGAATTTAAAAGTGCAATAAACAGACAGACATTAGCAGAGAAGAGTCATGCAGTGCATGTGTGTGACGTGTGCTAGTGCTGCCTCTTACTGGAAGGTCCAGCAGCTACAATCTTTTATTCAGTCTCATCACCTGCCATCAGGGTGTAAATATGTAAATGAAATCAGGTTGGAAACGGAATGTCTATATAATGTACATAAGCACAGATTGAAAATGTTATTAAAATAACTACTAGGGTTAACAGGTAACAGGTAATTAAAATCAGTTTAAGAAAGCACATCTGTAAGAGTAAGTTACAGAAGTGATTTAAAGGATTACAGAGTAAACCAGCCTAACAACCTCACACAGATTGTGTTACAGCCAAAGAGCCCAAACTGTAAACACTGTGCATGAAGAGAGAGCTTCTGTCATGGTTAATGCACTGTGCAATGTATTAATCATAACAGAGGAGAGTGTTTGTGTGCTGCTGCAGTCTCTCAGTGAGTTCTGATTGCAGCCACCAGGGGGCAGCATAACATTCAATTTTAACTTCCATATCATATCATTTCTATGTATCACAGTGATATGAATTGGCTTCTCTGAAACTACTGGAAACTAGTTTGGTAATTGATTATTTCAGATTAATTGATGCAGCCCTTATTTATTATTTATCTTGTAGATGTAACTTCCCATGCATATAAAGAATATCATGAAATTGACACTCACAGTGACCAGGAAATGAAAATAAAATCAAACATTGAGCAGGGTTGTTGAAGTGACAGTTATGTCACATTGACTGGATGAACTACAACAAAAATTTCCTTGAAAAACAAATGAGTAAAATGCATTGCCACAGATATGTTCAAAAGTGTTGGGAAACAGATTTCAAACTATTGTATAAATCTGCAGTGTCATAAAGTCTCATATTACCATCAGTTATACTTAAATTATAAAACATGATGATTTGTTAGATTAATCCCAACAGTACATAAAGTAGCAAAAATGAGCTCCACCTTGACCAGTTGTCATACTAAAATACTGCTTATGTGTTAATGCATAAGTAATAATATTCCAATAATATTATATATGTATAATAACACTTTTAAAGGGGCTATTCTGCTCAACATGTACTTTTTTTTTTAAAGTAAACTCTTGAATTAATATTTTTTTATATTAATAATAATATTTTCATTCAACATATTCATAACAGGATTGCCAATACATGTTATATTAACTTTACTTTTATATTCAAATAGAAACCTAAATAGAGACAGCGATAAATAAAGGGTAAACAAGTGGTATTTAGTGGAAACAGTTGTAGCCAGGAATCTGACCCAGTTTTCATCAATGCCCAACGGGAGTAAGTCAGGTGTGTAACAGTAGTTTGGTTAGGATTGGTTCCAAGCTCCTGACTTTCTCGCGCCAGTCCTTTGGATCTCGCGCGCGGTTTCGATGGGTTTTCGCACGTTCCGCATTCGGACCAATCACGGGGCAGCTTTCCGAAGCAGCGTCCCGTTGCCATGCAGTTGTCCTGAAACCTGTCCTGTCCTGTCCGGCAGCGAGGGTGAGTCCTGCAACACATTACCCATCCATTACTTTATTAGATACGACGAGGAAACAGATATTAATTCACTTATTCACCAGTTCACTATATCTTAAATGTAGATTCCCGTATGTTCTCAGGTTGTTCTTACACTGTCAGAAACCATCGTTGCTGTCAAGTTAGACGTGTTTGTGTGCAGGATTCAGGGGTATTAGATGTTCACCAGTAAAATTGACGTTACAGATGTGCACAAGTTATTCCAACAGGGCAAGAGGTGTGTTGCAGCCAGGTTTCTGAGTATATTTTTATTTATCGTCCAAATGTTAGAGGCCAGCAGTCAGACAGCTGCAGTTACGGTAGTAACTCGGTTGGAGACAGACACGCCTGGTGGTGCGTGTCCGTCCAATCCTACTTGAGAGCACACCCGGAAAATTAGCATGCGACCAATGATCACAGCTATGCAAATGTTCGCCTGACTTGTATTGTCCCAGACGGTTTTAATGTGAAGTTGCCAGATTTATCTCTCAGTTGCAGCATAGTTGACCAAAGATAAAAAGTGTGTCAAGTCGAGAAGATACCGGGATAACTCCCCAGTACTGTACTCTCTGCTCTAAGGTGGATTTGGATTTTATGTACAACATGACATTTGAAGAACTAAGTGGAGATTATTCTCAAGAAAGGTAAATATACATTTACTCCGATGTAACGTCGATGCGTGTTTAACGTTAACGCTGTCAACCTGCCAAACCGATCGTTACCAACATATTACTGTTAGTGTGCAGCAACATTACATGCATTAAACAGATTAATGCAAGATTAAGGTGATTTCAGAGCTTTTGCTGTTGTAATTACTAACGTGCAGCGTCCTGACAGCTACTGTAGATGTTAATATTCAGTGTTTGATCTGTTAACTGTTGAGACGTGGTCGCGACACGGTCCGTCTCTCGCTCCGATAACTAGGTTAGCTAACGCTGCACTCAGGATGTAGCTGAACAAAAAAAGTATCAGAAAACTTGACCTGGCTGTCTTAAATAAGTCTTTCCACTTTCCTACAGCTGTCAAAGCGATTTCAACCGTGACATGATCGAAACTGAACCTTTTTACGTGGCGACACACAACTTGTGCACATCTGCCAGTTGTGCCGGTAGCTGGGTGGTTAGCTAGGAGTCCAGCTAACATTAGCAGAAAAAAAAAAACAAACGGACGGTGGAAAGTTTTTTTTGTTGTAACGATGTTAACGTTGAACTATACCTCTGTGTTGCAGAATGGATTCAGTGGCGAAAGCTTTGGAAGAAGTCCTCACCTCTGCGTTACCACAGGGCTGCATTACAGTCGGTGTGTACGAGGCTGCCAAATCACTCAATGTGTAAGTACAAGGTTATATCTGCTAACACTAAGTTACTGACCTACTGACAGTTGTTAAAGATCTTTAACACTGTAAAAAAAAAAACCCTCTAACATATATGTACACGTTTAGTTTACTTACATATGTGTGACAGGAAATACACTGTGCTTTGTTATATAAGGAGACTAAGAATATCTGTCTTGTTTTCTCTCCCCCTCCTCAGTGACCCTGATAATGTGGTTTTGTGCATCTTGGCTACCGATGACGAAGATGTGAAAGATGTGGCCCTGCAGATCCACTTTACCCTCATTCAGGCTTTCTGCTGTGAAAATGACATCAACATCCTCAGAGTCAACAACACCAGGCGCCTGGCAGAAATACTGGGTGGAGGAGGAGGTGGGAAACAGAGTGGGGGTGAACCTATGGACCTTCACTGTGTCCTGGTCACTGTAAGTATCTTTCCTCATCAATTGATATGTTTGATAGCGATTGATGATAGTGATTTTATACAAGATGTTGAGGCACGTGCACATGAGTGAAATTGTTATTCAAGGAAGAACTTGCCAGTACTTGTTCTTGTGCATTCGGTAAACATGTGTATGACTCCTCCCTCATATGACTCCTGAAGAATTTCAGCAGAAGGAAATACCTTGTATATGCACACACAGGGACTATTTATAACTTAGTGCAGAGGTACTCATGTAAAAGCATTTAAATCATTTATTCTTTTTATTCATGTTTTCAGAGCCCACATTCTACATCGTGGAAGGACCCTGCTTTGAGCAAAGTGAACCGATTCTGCAGAGAGAGCCGCTGTATGGACCAGTGGGTACCTATCATCAACTTGCCGGAACGATGAACTTTCAGCTGTAAAAAACCTGTGAAAGGACTTTTATCAGCACAGGAAGAGTGGTGTGAACCCTGATGGACATATTACCACCCAGAGATCAAATTCCAAAGCACTGCTGATGGGGAAAGAAAATTTTGGAGGAAAAAAAAAGACCCTGCTGTCTACATGGGATGTATTTAAAAGAAAAAAAAGGCAGGAGGATGAATTTCCACTTTGGACAGGACTGTTTGGAGTTGCGTCTGTCAGCATTTGCAACCGAGATGAGATGGCGAGGCACTTGTATCGTCATGAGGTGGAAATGAAAAAAAAAGCATGTGTGCTTTTTAATGTGAAGCTGGACACTGTACAGAAGGATTATATCATGTATTTGTTTGGTAAAGCCTCTGTGACGAGTCAGAAAAGTGGGGAGAAACCAGAACATGGAGCTGTTGAGTGGACCAAGGCCTCGGCCTCTCTCTGCAGAAACAAAGCACTTGTTGTAACACTGGACCTTTTGCAATTTCACTTATTTGATTTAAATTGTTAATGTTGGTGTTGCTATTGTCATAATTTAAAAAGGGAAGGGCTACACATCCAGTGAAGACATTCTGTGTATTAAGTGTTTCCTATGCCAGCTGGTTTTTTGCCACAAGTAAAATAGTTCTTTTGTTACAATTTTAAGTTATTTCTAATGATATTTAAGTGTATTTATGTTTCATTTTTTACCTTAACTATTTGCAAAATCTGAATACAACATACACATATGTATTGCTGTCAATAAAAAGTATTTTTGGAGCCAGAACTACATGTGTTTTCTTTTTTTTTTCATTTCTGGAAATTTTAGTAAAGCCCAGCTGAATTCTGACCTTTAGCAGTTGTAAAAGAGGAGTCACGTGCGGATCACAGGGGTCATGTTGGCCTCTGTGGCCTCAGCGCCATCTCTGAGCTGAAGAGAACAATAATCCTCACCGCTCTCTCTGCACAGGCTTCTGCCTCAGTCAGCAGGAACATGTTCATTCATCCAAACAGGTTCCCTTTTCACCAATTCTCAGTGATTTGTTGGACAGTTTAGTTTGCATTTTCACCAGCTGACTTCCCAGAAAAGAGCATGTGACAATTGCACACATGCTGCACAATTAAAGAAGGAATATGGACTTGCAATGTCTATATTTGACATATTGCATTACAAAGAATATTCATAATATAAGAGTTCTGTGTGTATTATTCAGACAGCAAAGGTTGCATCAGGTGTTTTCCTGCTATTTATGTTGCTAACTCCTTCTGTCACTGGGACCAGAATATATGGTGTGATTTACAGCAGAGCACATGACTGAAACTTCTTGGAAATTTTTGGAAATGAGGCACTGTCATGCAATCTGTTGTGCAAGACGGTGTAAACACTCCCCGCTCCTCTCCTTTTCCAACTGTGTCTCACGCAGGTGATCTCTGCGGAGTTGAATGACGGTGATGTCATCAGGCAATCCCCTCTGAATGTGCATAGTCATGATCACAAGAGGAGAGGAGGCGAAGGTTGTCCTTGAGTTGCACAACCCAGTTCAACCTCTCATGTGAGACAGACCATGTGATTTTATTCTATTTAATGCTTTATAAAACCTTACAGATACCATCAGTAGTGGAACAATTACAAAACATTCCATCAGTTATTTTAATGTTTCCCCATTATTATTTTCTGTTGCTCTCACGGTACATTTATGTGTTCTTCTGCTACGTGGGTTTCCTCCCACAGTCGATGCAGGTTAGGTTGACCCAAAGCTCAAAACCCAGACGAAGATAAGAAGGCAAAAGAAATGGATGGACATGCATGAATGAATGGATGGTCACTGTGTGTGTTGGCAGTAGAGATGTACGCATGCTAAAGATTTAGCATCTCAATTTGTGATACTTAAATAATAATAATAAAACTTTTAACTTTTAAGGCAAACTAAATGAACTTAAACTGTTTATTTCCTTGTCATAACTATATAACAGTATATCAATATAACCAAGTTTAATAAATATAATGTTTGAGGTCAACATGTATACCTTTATATAACACACAGGCAACACCAATTAATCTATATAATGAGAGCTTTAAGGACATATAGTATTTTAAAGCACTTAAAACAGCTCATAACCTCAGGTCCTGCGGTTCCACTTGGCACTGTGTGAAAGGTTGTCTGGCTCGTGACTGCGGGGTGTGACGCTAACTCGTGTAATGTGGCATTGTTGTGATGGAAGGAAAAAGGTTATTTTAAGATTAGAGCATGGGAGGGCTGATGTAAGTGCTGTGAAGCTACTTTTACCTTGCAGTGAAGTCAGTCCCCAGAAAGGTTGAGGTTTAACGTATCGTCACTGGTGCCTGCGGGCTGTGTTGTATTGTATGTCAAAGTTCAAGAGAAGTATTATCTAGGTGTTTCTAAAATAAGAGAAGAATTCGATGATCTGAAAAGTCACGGTGCACTTTGAATTGTTATATGTGGTGCACACTGGGAACATATTGCATAACATAAGCCGGGGGTTTAATGTATACAGAAATGTATTATACTTGCTCACTGTGCAAAAGATTAATAGGAAACAGAAATCAGTGAACTGATCATGTAGCGACGGAAAAGGTAAACACCAAGTGCAGATAACACTATTGCAGAATAAAAGGGAAAATCAACCATGAAATATACACTCAGTCATCTTTTTCTTTGGTACACCTGACTAAAACTAATACAGTCTAATACAACTGTCTTACAGGAAATCCTCCGTCATGAAGATTATAATGTTTTATAGTTTTTGTCTGAAGTTTGTGGTGATGTTGAATTCAGCTGTGTCATACTGAGAAGTGTTTTCCAATCAATCTAACCCATTATATCGATGAGGGAAGAGTAAATAATAGAAACGCCATTCAAAACTGAAAACTGTAACCTTCATCCAGGTAGGATTTATTGTGGGACTGCTGTATTATACTATTCACTAACTCAATCCACTAATCCAAACTGAACTGGACATCACTGAGGAAATACAATCCACTTTATGGTGGAATTTCCCCTTAAGGTTTGTAAGTCATTGCTGCAGAAAGGAAGAACGTATCCTTCACCATCCTTTACTTAAGTAACTAGAAACTATAGAGTGTTGAGCAAAACGTGTAATATTTCTATCCAACACGCAGTGGAGTAGAAGTATACAGAAGCATAAACCGGAAATGTGCAAGTGCCTAAAGACTTGTACTTTCCACAACTGCTTATGGCTGTAGAATATGAATGAGATGTGACACTGGGAATTTATCGGCTGCAAATGTAGTTAGAGAGTTGGTTAAAGTAGACCAGAATATCTGTTTTGTGTATTTCTCTAAGCAGATGGGCCGACCAGAGGAACAGAGGTGCCACTGCAATCCGCTCCATCAGCCCACGCCCGCCGCCCACCATCCTCACCCTCCGGTCCTCCCTCCCTCCCCTTCCTCTCCCCCACATCAGCACATTCCAACACACTGACACTGTAACTGCCAGGACAGATTTTCACGGTGAGGCACATGGTCAGTGAGCCAGCCTGCCTGCCTGCCAGCCAGCCGTTGGCCACATGCCCCCCCCCCCCCCCCCGTGATTCTCACATTGCTGCACAATGACAAACTGGGATTACTGCAGAGGCTGTGCCCTGGTGGCCTTCAGGGGCATTCATGCTTACAGAGAATATCCAGGCAGTCTGTGTCATATTCGTGCATCATGAGAACACCACTAGAGAGGTAAGCATGCATTGTGATTGAATTCACTGTGTGTGCTATATTTGGCATTCAATGACGGTGTTCTTCAGTCTACACAATGCTAATGCACCTGGTTTTTCCTGCAGCAACATTTGATCTTTCAAGAAAAAGAGCTCCAGCCGTGAGAAACTGACACGAGAAAAGCCAACTCTATTTATACTATAGTCAATTCTCAACAATAAATAATAGGTGACAATGTTATTTCATCATTAGTCTGTTTTAAGTGTCAGAACCGTCGTATGTAATTCAGTTTTTCTGCAGTTGTTACAATAGGTGATAATGAGTGTTATTCCTGTGTGATCTTCCCATTGTGCACGACACCAGCTGGACAGAAACAAGGTCAGAAAGACCCGAGTGGCCACCTACACAGAATGAAAACAGACTTTCAGGCTAAGCAGACATTTTCCCAAAATAGTTAGTCCATGCTCCAAGAGCGGAAATCAGGGTTTGGTGCTTTCTATATTTAGCTTTCTTGTGTTCTCTGGGTGTCTGACAGCCACAGTGAGAGGCCTGAGGTCTCTCCTCTCCCGAGTGAGATATAAATAAAAGACTAATGAGAGGAAATGGCTCCAGATACACTGTGGGCAGATTTCTCTGGCCAGGCTCCATGTGAACTATCACATTTCTATATTGTATATATCTCAGGGCTGGTTGAAGGTGGTGTTAAAATAGTGGTCATCACAAGTTCAAATCTTCTGTCTGTGCAGCACGACACATCTTTATTGATATATTAGTACAGTATTGTACTGTAGGAATGCTTCACTTTATTAATCTTGGATAAGTCTTCATACAAAGGTTGGTATATTAATAAAGACAATTATCAAAATGCAAATTTTGACAGTTAAATTAATCTATCAATAGTACACTAAGGCCATTACAGGGGTTGCTGAATGGACAGAAATTATGACATGGCAGTGGTAATGTGAAGTTTTCCTTAACAGGCATACAGGAATGATTTATTGCAAGGAAGAAGAAGTGACTGTTAGAGACAATCATAAAAAACACAGTTGGATAATAACACTAGATCTTGCTGATTTGAAGACCTGAACGTACCCTTTGGAGAAGGCAACAATAGCAAAACTGCTGAAAGCGGAGCACCAGGTCAGTGAAACACAATTTCACATGTTTTGCTAGTGACATGTAGACAAAAACAGATGGCACAATATTGTTACAAATCACTTTCATCCCACAGATAAAAACATTTTTATAGAAACATCTTTTTTTTTTTTTTTTTTTAAAGAAAGTACTCCCATTAAGAGTGCTCTTCACGATACAAGGCAAACATGAGTAAGGCTTTAGAGTGTAAGACATTTTTAATTTATACTATCTATTCTGTTTTTTAGTTAAATTTACCAGAGCAGATATTTTCCCCTGGAGAATCACAACATGCAGGACATGTTAGGCTGAAGACTGAAGACCCCCACCGACACAAACGTTATAGTTTAAATGAAAAATATGAGAAATTTCAGAGCAGTCTTGGGAGAGTGGTTTTATCATCAATGCACACATACCATTTACACCTGTGCCTACAATATTTGCACCAACAACACTTTAAGACAATGACGTGCACATTCACTCGACTAAGACACTTGTTGTGATGAGCAAGTAGGCGGGGCTCACAGTGTTGCGTAACACTTGCTGGCGTGCTCCGTGACGTCAGCGTCCTAAAAACGTCGTACCACAGAAAAGTTATCAGAAGGAATGGCCAACAATAGTCAAGACATATATTTAAATGTTTAGGTCCCAAACTCTTCATTACACATTGTCAGCTGAGTAAAAAATAATTAAATGTATGCACTGCATTAATGTGATAAAGTACCATAAGTATCACAGCACTGGGCTCATTTTATCCCAAAGGCATGAATCTGAGCAAAACAGATCTTGGATTAAAGATGTTTATATCTCAACATGATGCTTCATTAAATCAGCTAAAGACAACACTGTATCATGGTAATCATACTGCAAATAACAGACAGGAAAACGGTGGATTAAATGGGATGTGGATTGTCGTGGACCAGTCAGAGCTGATGTTGCTGTGATGAGTTGCAGAATACTTTGTGTTACTATAGTTGAATTTAACACCAGTTGTTACCGCCCCGATCAAAGATACATGATGGTAACATTTGAGTAGAAGCTCAATGTAAACCTTGATCCCTGAATTCAGTGATTTAAACTGGACAAAGACTGTAAACTACTGGTGGGGCACGGTGTCTGAAGACGCTATTATCCGTCTTAAATCTGATATACTTTTTAAGGAGGGGAGGGAAACTTTGGCTGCATGAATCCACTTAAGGCAAAACAGAGAGGAAATAACAGTCACTGCCCAATGGAGATGAGACTGTGTACAGAGGAAGGAGCCGAATCCATCACTGAGTGTCAGTGAAAACGATATCTGCTGTTCATAATTATGTACCGGATACCATCACAACTGATAGAGCCAAAGTCTTGTTAGTGGTCAGAGCTGAACTGAACCCGTGGCACTGCCAAGGCCAACAGTTTCAGTGAGTAATACAGGCTAATGGGGCAGCCACAACACATCATTACAAATTGCTGTTTTTGAGAAAATCAGGGTTGAATTGTTAACAGAACAGGTGGTAATGATACGATCACAGTCCACCCCTCACTCCTCCCAACAAAAAGAATACAGCAACATTAATAAGCAAAAAAAAAAACAAAACAAAAACGGCTAAGTGGCATCCACTACAATATAGTGCAGGGTTTTTTGTCCTTGAAGGGATTGTCTGAAGCGGGGATGCCGATGAGCAGAGGATCGTTTCTGGCGTGTTCACTGCAGTAGTTCATAAGGTCTGCAGAGGCCTTGGATACCTGCAGAAACAAAGCGCAAGATGCTCACACACAAAAATCAGTCAGTCCGTTGGTAAACAGTATTTACCTGCATTTACGTAACTTCTAAGAGTTATATGCTCAAAAGCAGTGCTTTTCAAAGTCTGACACTTCTCAGACAAAAGGTTTACAACTACAATCAGATGCAATGATTTTCCTTACATGTGTTTCACTCTTTTAAAGAAATCCTTACACCTTCCTCAGTGATATCTTACTCAGCAAAAGCATGTATGATTTTACATTTTCTAAGTGAATCTTATTTGTGTGAAAACTTTAATATCTCCAGCAGCATTTAACATGTGAAGTTTACAACTATCTGATATATTAATAATATAGAAATAGGGATGAAATAATAAGAAATTGGGTGAAATGCAAACAAGAAAAACTGGAGCAGGGATGAAATTTGCTGAGATTTATTGTTGCATTGTACCTTTATCCTTTCAATGCTCGCCTCTATTCTCAGCTGCTGCACCGTCCGCCGGGCATGGGCGATGTTATTGGAACTGTGAGCCTTTGAGGACATCCTGGGCAATATAACACTGTAATGAAGAAAAGCAGGGAAATGTGTGAATAACTCTGAAGAGAACAAAGCACTGGTATACAGTAGGTTCTGCAAGATAAGCAAAGGTGTAATGAGATTTTAAACACAAATTAAGAAAGATGCTAATGTTTTTTTCTTAGTAAAAGATAAAACATGAAAATAAAGGCTTTTAATATATTTCAAGTCAGAGAAACACAATAAAAACAACAGCAACCCTGTCAAACAGGGAATGCATTTCAATGCCAGCTCTCAAGCAGGTAAAGTTTGTTTCCGATAACAGGAAGAACTTGGTTGTGAGGATGACAGTGAATTGGCAGGTCACAGAGCAGCTATGTGCAGAAGCCGTCTTGTGTGACAGATGAAATCATATGAGTGAATAAGCAAGAAATACAGAGGCATGCAGCACCAACACTGTGAAGGGACAAGTGTTATATCAATATTAAGCCAGTGAATGCTTTTTCTACAGGTGAGGCTGATGCATCGTAAATCATACAGAGGATGATGGTTCAGTAGGAGGTCAACAACTTCCTCTTCTTCTGCACTGTTACCAAAAGTGACATCAACACTTTTTTTTTTTTTTAATGTAATTTGGCTGTGCTCCAAGCTGAGGCACATCTGTACACATGCAAAAGCTGAGCAAAAACGCACAATTGTGTTGTGAAATGTTACACATAAAGTTCATTTTGTGGTGCAGTTTCCCTGCTGCCAGACCTGACAATATAAAGCCACATTGTTCAAACCGTGTGTACACAATCCGATAGCTGCAAAACTGTGACAATGACTGAAAATCTGACACTGCAGGATATCTATACTCAAACAAAAAGCCACTGCAATGTAAAGATTTCAGAGCTGTGACTGCAGGGCTGATGTCTGGGAGTTAAATGATCCAACGCTGCAGTGGGTCGCATGCTGGAGCTGTGATTCCACTTCCTGCTAATCATTTACAGACTGGATGGGAACAAGCCCTGACACATCCTACAGTCCATGTGGGAAATTGGCTCCAGTGTCTTTCCTCTGCGCTCTCGCTTCCTTTTATTGCCATTTGTCTGTTTCTCATACAAACTCATACAAACACATATTTCCTGTAACATTTTTGCAATATGCGCACGCACACGCACACACACACACACACACACACACACACACACACACGGGCCTTCTTGAGACACACCTCACTGTCACAAAAGCTTTTCTCAGCAGGGAACAGGAAGCGTCAAGTTCAGTTTCTCAGAAGTTTATTGTGAAATTCACAAAAAAAGTTGCTGCAGATTCTGGGTTTTATTTCATAAATAAAAATGAAGGTATCATGTTACAGGCTGTGTGTGTTCATTATGCAAATTGTTCCATCTGCAAACTGTTCGAATGTTTCTCTGGATTTTCTTTAATGTTTAACTTAAATATTTTGTTGCATAAATGCCCCAAATACTTCTTTCAGATTATAAGCGTAGTGTTGTGTCATCAGGTCTCAGTCACAGTAACTGTAAATAATAGGGATAAAATGGAAAGGTGCAGTAAATGCAACAGCTGAGAGCAACACACATGAACTTAGAACAGCCATAAACAGTCCTAAAGCCAGTTTTTTATGTTGGACTGTGTGTTTATTTTGTTCCAGCCTGTCTGCACCCTGCTCACCCTGCAGGATGTAGTCCCTCAAGATAGCCTCTGATGCTGCAGCTGGATCGTACGGCTCTTCAGTTGTTTCAGGAACAAAGAGTAAGGGAGGAATAAAGACAAAAAAAAAACGGAAATGGGTAGGGTCGGAAAATCTCCATTTTCGGACCTCTGCTTGAGAGTGCCTGATTAGAGAGCTGTATTTTCATCTAAAGATAAGTAATCACTCCGAAAGGAAACGCAGCCAGAGATGACTCAAAGAGCTGAAATGTGATTGATAACATGAAAGGGCTATGCATTACAATGCAAAGTTAACAATCATCTAAAGGAAACATTCCCAGCTTAGTCATAAAGGCGAGGCACCACAGGTGAAGAAAATAAAATCCTTTCATCCATACATGATGAGTGACTGTATTCATTCCTATAGTCTGGAGGAGCTCTTTAGATGAACTTATGCAGGCATAGCGTCATATGTTTGCTTCTCCGACAAACATGAATGAGGTGGTTCAGTACTAGATAATGACTGCATTTTCATTACATTGCAAGAGTAGTTTAAGACGTGTCTTTAGACGTTTCTTCCAACCATAAAAATAAATGTCCATTCAGGAAGTAAAAATAGTCAACAGGAGCTGTGTTTCCGACTCAGGAAAAAGATTTCTGATGGTATTACTCCGAGTTCTCATTTCACTGACAGGGTTAGGCATTTATAATAACTATGACTCTCATGGCTAACAGGCATCAGTACAACAAATACTTGTGTGGCAGTACTTCAATTACAGCGAACTTCTTTGTACTTCACTTGCTTCAAACAAGTAATTTTCTGCTGCCAGGTAAAAACGCCGGCCCCTGGCACTACCAAGCTCACCAGATAACATAGTTTATAAATTGTGCAATATGCAAACACAGTACAGAAGCTGCTGATCAAGTACAACCATGAATAAAGAGATAACATGAGAAGTGCAAACAGGCTTCACACGGCAGGGCTGCAGGGACCGAGATGACACTGAATCTAGTGGATGCTCTTCTGTGTCCAAGTGAGAGATGCTCAAGCAGCTGTTACGACCAGCAAGGCCAGGGTCACATGACGGGGGGGTAGCCGAGCACTATCACCAATAATATTTCAGAAAAACTGTTTATCAAAAATCATGTTTCTTGTATTTTTTTATTGTAAGGGCTTTGAGCTTTTGTCTTCTTCATTATCTGATTAACTGCAGTCAGACAGTCTTACTGGAGCTGGTGGAAGAAACTATTTTGAAGGGATCTCTAATGGTGGATATCAAAGCTGATTGATTAGATTACATGAATATACATGAAATGTATGTGGTCATATTTTGGAGGGAGGTACGGTTGTTTTTAGTTTATGTGCTGCTTTGTTAAAGCTAAACTGAGACAGGTTGAGTAACGAGCTTTGCCATGTGTCTCCCTGTGCTGTAGAGAATCTTAATCATTTTTAAAACGACAGTAGTGTTACATGATTCTTCACTAACTACCGAAAAACAGCCTTCTCTCCGTCATGTGATTGAGCGTGACATGGAGGGGGAAAAAAGACACCTCCACGGCTGTAATTTAAGAAGTAGAGACAGAATTAGTAGTTTACAGTTTACTACTCTGTGGCGCCAAAATATCAGTTCAACCAGCATGTGAAGTGGGAGAAAGAGGCGGCTCTTAAATCCCACTGGCACTCAGAAGTGATCTTTGCAGGCAAACCACCTCAACTGAGTCACTTCAGTCAAACTGTGAAGCTCCTGTGATGTGATGCCAGCTACTACCAGCACCACCGGTCTGACTGAAACTCTATGGGAGGGCACCAGCGTGTGTGTGTGTGTGTGTGTGTGTGTGTGTGCACACAAGCGTGTGGCATTAAACACCAGCATGTACATATAAGAGCCTTGCAAAAAAAAAGTTACCTCCAAGGATCAGAAAAAAGGACCACCCCCTTTACAGCCCACCCTATCACAATACACACACATACAGCAACCGGGACCACCTACTGCACAGAGCTGCGAGGCCCCACTGCTCTGCTGTACCTTACACACACAAACCCACCCGCACACATGTGATTCATTAGCACAGTGTTCAAAGTGCCAAGAACAGGGAACCATTATGAGTCAGTGCCATTAACAGCAACACTCAGAGATGAAAAACTGACTGTGCGTGTGTGTGTGTGTGTGTGTGTGTGTGTGTTACAGTGCTGCTATACTACAGCTCAGACCCAAAGAAAACTCTTAAATTTGCTGCTGACGAATACAAACAGCATCCATTAAAGGCTAAAAGAGGAGTCAGTCCTGTCAGCTCTACAGTGTGTGTGTGTGTGTGTGTGTGTGTGTGTGTGTGTGTGTGTGTGTGTGTGTGGTCCCTTCACTGAGTATCTGAGGCTTTTCAGACTGTAGCAGTTTTTGTAATAAAGTAGCCTCACTGGAAATAAACTGCTTTAGGGCTTAAATGTTGCCGGCTGCACTTTAGACTTGACTGACAAGAGGTGATGAGAGGTAGGCAAGGATCATGCCTTTTCCACATTCAAAGCCTTCCATTTAGCTCACCCCGAAATGATAGATTAGTCATTTTCTCCACGTCTTTGTGGTTTGAAGGACTAGGGGGAAAATGATAAAAGACATTGTAGGTTATTTTTCTGTGGCTGTAAAGGCTGGCCTCATTAACTTCAATAACTTGGAGAGGTTTTAAGTAGAACTTATGCAGACTACGGCTGAAATTATGCAGGTTTGATACAGGAAAGAAAACGCCCATGAACGCCATTTGAAATTCATACACGTATAGAAGAAACAGTCGCACCAGTGTCTGCACGTGACATCCATGTAGGACAGTTTATATGGAGGCCAGGGAAGCACGCTCCAGTCTGTAATTGGTGTTCTGACATACCCCACTGAAATTTAAGACACTGATATTAAGATAAGAAGATGAGTTGCTATTTTACTGGAAGTTTTTCTTTGTGCAAGGATGGTTGGGGAAAACATTCTTTTCATTTTATCATTTAATTATTGCTGCTTCACGTTAAAAGCATTCAATTAGTGACCCTCAGGGTGTCTTTTAATGTGAAGCAGGAAGAGCAGGAAGAGCAATATATATGTCGCTCAGGTTAGCACTAAATGTGATCGTTTATTAAAATGCACCTTTTTTGCAAGCGAGTAATGTAACAAGAAGGAGCGATAGTGACTTGATGGATGAAGAGCTGCAGGCA
Source organism: Seriola lalandi dorsalis (assembly GCF_002814215.2). Taxonomy (NCBI): domain Eukaryota; kingdom Metazoa; phylum Chordata; class Actinopteri; order Carangiformes; family Carangidae; genus Seriola; species Seriola lalandi. The sequence continues at coordinate 781,010 of NW_019525095.1, read as the reverse complement.
ACAGGCTGCATGTTGCCAACATCTCAGCAAGTTGTATGAAAAACTACCTGCACCATGTGCAGCATGAAATGAGATAGGGTTGCAATTCATATTTATGAACTTCTGTATTCAAATGTGCAAGATATCATTTGGTTGCAGTGCAAACAGGAACACCAGTTGCTCCTCTGTTGTGCTCAATACAAATCTTAAAAAGTTAAGGATTGTAACTTTAGGTTTCTTATCATTGATGTTGTTGGAGAGTTTGATACTGACTCAGTTCTGGTCATTATGCACATTCTGCGGATATAATAAATCGTGCACAGCACCTTTATTTTCTCATCTGCTATAATCCAAATCCAAGTTGACATTTTATTGCCTGTAACATTTCTGGTGATCATGTTAAAAAGGCCCTGAAATATCTACTGCCTGGCGTCTGTCTGACTTTATACACCAGCTGACAAGTGCAGAACAGTGAATTGTGGAAAGGCGATATTTGGTGTCTAGACAGATGTCTGTTGCTTTGAACAAAAGAGAGTTCAAAGACCTGGGCCCCAGCCACAAGCCAGTATATTAGTTGTTCTCCCTTGTGTACCCGCACGCGCACACACACACACACACACACACACACACACACACACACACACACACACACACACACACACACACAACTCTGTCATCTCTCTCATGTACACCCCTCCCCCTGCACATACTCTCTGTCTGCAAGCAGGAGTTTCCCAGTCTGCAGGCGAAGCTAAAAGTAGCCGTCTCATCCTCTCTGCTGCCAGTCAGCACTTTCCCAGCTGAGTGAAAAACCGTCTCCTGCTACACCTAAAACATGACCCCACACTTCAGTCTGTTGCTCCTCAGATCAGATCTGTGTCACGGCGCAGTCCCGCCTCGCTTTCATGTAAACACTGACTTGTTCTCACTTGGCTTCCATGCTTATCAAACCTGATAATACTCATCAGTCATCAGTCCTGCTGCTGAGTAAAGTGGGATTGTGTTTATGAGCCAGAGGGAGAGACTCTGGCTGTAGAGTTCGTAGGTCTGTGAAAGAGAAAGGGTGGGGCAGGGAGTGGGCTCCCACTTGTTCACGCTGTGGGAACCACCAGACTAACATCACTACTTTCCCACCAAAAAAAGAAAGGAGTTTCTGTTAGGCGCTGGTTTCTTTGGCAGCTACCCTCATACAGCTGATACTGCATTTATCACTGTGGATTTGATTACCAAGATAAACAGAAACAGGACTGGAGGACCGTTATGACGGCATCACAAGTCATTCTGGGAAATTTCACTGATTCTTCAAATAAAAAATAAATAAAAAGGAGAACATTACTAGTCATTAATTACCCTTTAATTTTTCTGAATTTACCTGACCCGCAAAATAAACATAACATGAAATTGTACTACGTCAAAATATTAGCTGCAGCCCTTGTTTACAATAAGTCAAGTAAAGGCAGTGTATACAAGAGCATCAGGTTTATCAGCTGCATGCAAGCACAGCCCACAGTGAACAACACAGAGCTGAGAGAGGCAGAAAACTAGATGCTGTGCGCTTTAAGGGGAACTACGGCGAGACACAGAGCTGCAGCACCACCCCAGAGCTGATAGGTATGGGCTCTGAGATAAGTGAAGCTGACAGCACCCCGCCCAGGCCATTGGCTGCACACTCAGTACGCTTTTGAGGGAATACTGGGAAATTCAGCGCTCTCTCTGCTGGTCTGCAAGACTGCTTGAACGTGATTGGCTGAGGGGTATCCATTATTCTTGTGTAAGCAGATGTTTCCAGGAAAAGCGAAAGGACTGTACAAAGGTTAATGGAAAATTGCTCAGAATAAACATGTGGCGCTACAAATAACAGTGTCATTCCTATACCACCATGAAGAAGTCTCAGTTAAACTTAAACCCCTGTACAGTGGGTTCTCAGAGTCTGGCAAACTGCACAATCCTGAAGTTCTGCGGCTTGACAGGATACAAAAACAATCCAGCATACTGTAAAACAGTTGCACAGTGTCTAGACAGAAGACTAGACTAGAAGACTAGACTGGACTCATTTCTGCAGGATTTCTAAATCCTAAATTCATGTGCAATTACTTGAGGCACATTCCTGTCCAAATGAACTATGAATGATTCCTTGTTTCGTGCTCAGACTAGATGGCTGACAAGTTCTGCTGCAGGAATTACAAGCCAGCCCAGTTTATTATGAACTCAATTAAAAAAAAAGGAAAAGCTGCATGTCAAGTTAGACAGTGATAGCGATAGTGATAGTGAAGAAATCCATGTGATAGGAAGCACAGAGTGCGAAACACTGTCCTTAAACATGATGATATTTAGAACAGGATTGTTTGAACACGACTGACTGCACATTCAGTGGCTGATACACGTCTGAAGAGGAGCAGCATGTGTGTCAGGGACTCTGACTGACTGACATAATGACAGATAACAGTGATAACACAGGGGACAAATAACACTCTGATATGCAAGGATTAAACACAGGCGAGAATTCTCAGGGTAAAGTAAGACAATCCACTCAGGCAACCTCTAATTAGGCTCCACTCCACACACAGCACAACACCAACACTTGACTAATGTTGCCTAATTGAGAGCTGCAGAGTAATGGTGCTGCAGATAATCATTGCAATTCTTTTTTTTCAAAAACTCAAGCATTGTCTTTTTATCCTTTTCCCTAACTAATAATGACATATTAACACACATGGATGGTCATTTGTTTTTGCAGAGAAATTAAGGGGATTTTCACACCATTAAAACAATGGCCAAACATCTGTCCTTGACTGATTACACCTCTCTTACTCTCCAGTGATTTGGGTGGTAAAAAAAAAAAAGAATGGCTTCTGTACTGCTGAATAGGCCATTTCACACAAGCAGGGTCAGCCAAGCTGTTAGCCTATTGTTGAGATTGCAAATTATCAGTTGTGTAATCCTAAATGTGGGTGCAGTGTGGTTAAATGTTAGGGGGGATGTAGTCTAAGTGTAGTGTAGGGAAGTGAAGGTCTAATGGACACCTGCAGCAGGTGTAGGAGGGGGTGTGATTTTGGGAACACTAAAATAAAACACTGAACACCTTGAAAATCTATCGTGGGAGGCAGCCTCTTAACTATGTATAAGAACTACTTTAGCATTATATTAGATATTCAGTATTCTTGGGCTGGGACTTTCATATCAACAGTGCTCAACAGTGCTGTGCAGGTGGGAATGACATACAGATAAAATGATTGAAGGGGAAAATACCAGCATCCGAAATGACTTATTTACTCTTGTGTCATGCAAGACACGTCAAGAGAGAGGAGGCGGTGAAAGAGAGACTGCACGGTAACGTGCACACAGAAAGAACTACCGAAAGTGAGAGCAGAGCTGACAACAATGACTGGAGGATTTTTCTTCTTTCCGTTGATCTAACCGTCAACGAAACATACATTCCTTCCACAGGAGAGGCAGGATATCATCAGCTTATTGTGTTAAGCTGATGCTCAACAAGTACTCAGACAGATCTGGCTTTCCTGGCTTTACGCACAGGGTGCCAAATGTCTGGGAGCAACACATAAACAGACGCAGAGGTCAGCTAACGCCTCAGTGATATCATTAACAGCCAGAGTATGCACTAAAAATACTCAGCAACAGGTCCGTGTTGTTGCTGGCTACAGTCGAGCTGGTTTCATCTAAAAAACTACTCCCAAAAATAGCTAGTATTACTAAGATGAATGCCAGCTGGGTATCATCCAGATTAGCAAGGTCTCTGCAGTTTCCACTGAGGTGCCTATGAGCCTCTGGTTCCCCAGTAATGGGCCATTATCAAGCCCAGAGCAGCCCAAAACAAACAGAGGCCTATGGCAGATAATGCCCTTCAGACGTCACTGCAGACGCACAGAGGGTGACATGCGGGAGACACGGGCGACCTAGGCAGAGAGGCTGCCAGGCAGCGTCTCTCTGCTCTGCCCTCGGAAAACAAACAGCATTGTTGTCCTAAAACTGCACAAAAGAAAGCTTAGTGCAAGCCGAGTGGAGTTTGCTGGAAATGGATGCAGGGAAGGAATGAATGGTTGGGCAGAGAGCTGTAGAAAAAGACGTGCGCTTGCGACTGAGACTGGGGGAGAGATAAGAGTTTGTGTGTGTGAGGGAGAGAGAGAGTTCAGCTGGAGAAAACAAGCTGTGCAGCTGTGTGTATGTTGCATTTGGTCACTTGCCAAAAATCTGCTGCCGGCGACAGGAACGCTATAAAACTTAAAGCTATTGTGAGCACTTTGCCTTTCGCCTCAGTCGCTCTTGCCTCTGAAAGCTACTATTCATGACGAAGGCAGGGAGATACTACACAATGGATCTCCATCTCTGGCCCAACACTGCCCTGCCTATATGGAACAATAAACAAACGAATTCAGTCTTTCCAACCTCCACCCCTGATCTGGCCTGACTGCATGTACGTTACCACTGCAGTAAAGGTGGGAAAGAGAAGGCCAAAGGTCTGTAGACTTGCTGGTTGGCCATCACACAGCCCCTCCTTCCTGCTGGAGCTGAGGTGGGGAGGGTTAAACGACAGTGTGCATGGATGGAATAATTGATAATGGCTTGGACGTCACACAGCTCATTAGAAAGCAACATGAAGGTCATAAAGATGGGTTTGTTTTTCAAGTAAAGAGGAAATGGGATTAGTCAGAGGGTGACATAAATGGGGATGGGGTGTGTGTGAGACAACAATTACGTGTGTGTGTGTGTGTGTGTGTGTGTGTGTGTGTGTGTGTGTGTGTGTGTGTGTGTGTGTGTGTGTGTGTATGTTTGAAGGTGCAGGTAGTCTATTTTTAGAGGATATTTGCATGTACCTTTTATGTTATTAAGGTAAATGCAATATTGTCTAGAACTCGTAATAACATCAATTAAAGATAATGACATGAAGTTTCACAATCTTTGTCTATTTAATACGCTCAATATGTTTAATGCTGCTCCATGGAAGAGATAGTTTATATATTGTAACACTCAAGCGCCACCACTGCAATGCTTAATTGAAAGCAAAAGGCAATACTAAGAATAATAAAACTCAGCTCTGAAATCAATAGCAGCTGCCAACCCTGTCAAACCAGACAGAAGGATTAGTGATGGAAAAAATCAGGTTGTATGACTTCCTCTGTCAGGAAAGTGAGAGAGAGAGAGAGAGAGAGAGAGAGAGAGAGAGAGAGAGAGAGAGAGAGAGAGAGAGAGTCACTTTTCATTTCATATTGTTGTGAAATTCCACATGAATACCTGTTTGGGTCACCCACAGGAATGTCCCAATCAAAGCATGCAGAGGTGAATTAGGAAGATCCCCCATGCTGCTGCCAAGAGCAAACAGACGAAGCTGTGGAGCCTCTTGAACTTCGTGCGTTGGACAAACACTATCATAAAGCATTTTTATGCAAACAGCCGAATATGAGGAACTATCCCCCTTAGGACACTGGAGCCGCCTTAAACGTTCGCACAGTGCTGCGTAATAGAGCTGAAACGATTACTCAATTAAAATCGATCAGCTGATCAACAGAGAACTGACTCTTTTTTTTAGGATCATCGAACTGATGATGATCAATTTATCACTGAAATAATGTTTCATGGTTCCAGCTTCTTAAATGTGAATATGTCTGTGTCCTGCTGCTTGAAGGACACCATCCTCACCTTCCATCAGTTCAGGTAGCTCTTATAAAACCATGCACGTAAAATATGTGTGTAAATACGTATGTATAAGTATTTATATATGTGCATGTCTGTGAGTACGAGTAGATACATATTTTCCTTTTGCTTTAGTTATTTTTAATTCATAAATTTTGCTGAATCATTGTAGACACTGCTGTGTTTTATCTTTTATCACTATTGTTACAGTTAGTCACATGTTTGGTTTTACAACAATGGCTATGAAATGAAATGAAACTAAACTTTTTGAAGAGAAAGAACTAGCGAGCACCTGCATCCACACATTTCAGAGCACTCCCATCTCCTCTGCACGAGACATTAGTCACTAATTTGCCACGACCTCATTAAATCAGTGGATATCTGAGAAGCTGAGCTTAGTCTAGTGTGTCGCTCTCAAGGTGAAATTTATTTCTTTGCAAACTGCTGGCATTTGACCTTGCTGATCAGAGTTCAACAGGCTGGGTGGGATAGTGTGAATATCAGAGGGCTATAGATCATACAGGAACCACAGCACAGAGGATATGAGAGAGGTGAAACCCTAAACACCTTAAATTTGAAAGGGAACTTGGGTTCATATAATAGTTTGAGACCCATAAACTAGACCCACTACACAGCATTGTTCTATTTAGCACAACAGGATACTCCAGGACAGTCCATAGCACTGTACAGCCTCTCAAACGTGAGGTCATATCTTAAACAAGCCACACAATGAAAAAGAAGCAACTCCAAAGCACCTGAACACTTCCTTCCACCTACAGGAAGCATGGGATTACTTTAGGAGCGACGAACAGTGAGACACGTGGTTTCATAGTGTCTCTATCTATAGCACTGACTGCATGTAGTTCAGGACCCAAAGATCCACATTATCTGCAAGCAAGAAGGGACACTTCAGGACAAACAAGGACAGGAATGACAGGCATGTGGATAGTGGACTGATTACTGCATGTGACTACTCAAGACAAGTTGCATGAGACACAGACACACACACACACACACGGAAACAAGCTGATGGAAAGTGTCTGTATAAGGAAGCAAATAGTGCTGATGCAGAATTCCTTGAGTTGTAGTAAAGAATGCAACAGTCACTCTGAGAAATGCACATTCATGATGATATCCTACTGAGACAGATGCAAACAGCAAAGCCTCGTTAGAGTGAATACCTACCGATAGATTGCCAATTCTAAACTGATCAACACTATCAGACTGTGACAACATTCTCACAATAAACTCTGCAAAGTATTTACTGGTGCCACTGCTTCCAAGGCCAGGTGATTGATTTTACGATCGCTTTATGACTGAGTTGAAGGCCTCGGTCGGTGCTGAGAGGCATGAGGGACGAGGTCAGGACAAAAGGCCAAGACCAGAAAGAATGAGACTCAAAGCAGGACTGAAAGCAAACTGTGTTATGTTGTTCAGTGGCAAACGTAGCTGGAAATAAATCTGAGTTTCCTTTTGTCTGGTTAAAATAATCAGTGTAATTGTTAACACATCATAACAAGAAAGCAAAATGACCTTCCTGTTATTGTTATTCATTCATTTATATTTGCACCTATACAAGATCCTTGTAAGCAAAGCTCAAAAGACACTGGAACCTACATTTCCCATAATGCAACTAGATATATCTATCTTTAGATACTCCTGAGATATGTACAGTCAGCACTACATACCAATCATAGTATACAGTTTGTTTTTGTTTGTTTTGTCTATTGTTGTTTTTTCCCCATTGTATTTATTCTGTTTTGAACCTATGTCTAGTCTATGTGAACCTATGGAAACTAGAAGGGCAAACACAGAGCGCAGACCTCCGCCAAGGCCAATGTCAAACAACAAACACCAGACTTCAGAGAAAAAAAAATCTAATTCATAGCATGCACGCATGCACGCATATGCACACACACACACACACACACACACACACACACACACACACACACACACACACACACACACACACAGGTACTGTATACTCCCACTTCTTTCGAATTCTACACCTGCAGGGTGTAACACAGGCTTTCTGTTAGACATTTTAAATACCAAGATAACCTTAATGACATCACTGAGGTTACTTCTGCAAACTTTGGAAAGCTCCCTCCGCGAGTCACAGATGACGCAATAAAATTGCTTCACTGTTTAAAATTCAGAAAAACCTGCAGAAGGACAAGAGCATGAAAGAATTTCATCAATGCATAAAACCCCGACCAAAAGTCCCCAAGAGAAGTTGAAACAGCACTTGCGATATTCAGCGTGACTACAGGCTAAAGAAGTACCGGCCAGTCAGAAGCACTTTTGGTTTTGCTCTTTAAACATTTGTAGAGTTCCAGACAGAGACAGAGGAGGGGGGGGGGGGGGGGGGGGGGGGAAGAGTGAATTTGCCATTTCCTTTCCATTATCAATTAGGAGGTTTCTAGTTTTCTGCTGTATTATTGAGAAATAACATTAAAGAAAGTCAGTTAATTTAAGTAGATTCACTATAGTTACAGGACCTTTAATTCAGCAGGACATGAAAGTTTAAGTTCTGTCAGACGGACGCATTGACTTACACACCACCAGATTGACTTACAACCCCCCCCCCCCTCTACACACAAACACAGACACACACACAAAGGGGGTCAGAGTTACTATTAATCAGAAGCCACATGAATGGCTGCTCCTCCCTCTAATCACTGCGTCTCCGTTCATCTACCAGTTTCAAAGGCATGTCGGGTGGAGGAAGAGGCTCACACTGTGGGTCAAGCTGAGGCCACTTCCTCAGCAGCCCACCCCAAATCCCTTCAAAAATGATGTTTGCCTCCTCCTCATCCTCCCTCCGTCTCCCTTTACTTCCTCTCTCTTCATGCTATATTCATTTCTCAGCACAAGTAGGTCACTAGGTTCACCTCCCTCCTTCATGCATGTAGTTTTGTGTATTTTAAGAAAAAGGGACTGTGGACACAAAGAAACTGCATTGGAGTTAAAAATCCAGCTTATGTCCAACTTCTCTGCACAAAACATTTAATACCACACAATACACAAATAGCTGCTTGGCAGAGCTTTGCCAGAAGGTCACATCTCAAGGTAGAGAGTAAAAATTCTTTAACAAAACACTAGTGTTGTAAAGCAGCTTCAACATACATGAATTTGGGTACACAGAGATGTTATCTTTTTGTCCAAACAGAGCCAGTATGAAATGTCTGAATTGCAGATTCTGCGACTGATTGCTCCTGGTGAGAAAAAAAAAAAATGTTGCACACAATAAGATAACTGTCTGGTTTTCCAATAAGAAGCCTGTGGAGAAGGAACAGTTACAGTTCAGGGAGGTATTTGCACAAGGAGCCACTGTACAAGAACCATTCCTGGGACAAAAGTGAGCCCTTGTTGCACCGTGCACCAGAAAAGAGTGAGTAAATCATAGTCAAACAAAGCCTTTGAGGGCTTTGAAAGTCAGACAGAGTGTGAATGAGGCACCTGATTTCAGCAAATGAGGAGACACTGAGACGGTGGAGAGGAAGACAGGAGGTGATTGTGCATCTCTTGGGACACCTGTTGCTGCTTGTTTTAAACAGAGAAACCTCATGAGGCATCAGACAACAACTTTGGGGCCCGCGGACTTTCAGGGCAACAGAAAGGGGGGGGGGGGGCAGTTTCTTCTCTCAAACACAGCACAGACACATGTTGATGTGTAGCCTTATGCTACAGGTGTCGAGTCGCAACTGGGCCTCAGTGAGGACGTACACACACCGGCCTTTGTTTGAGATGCCAGCAAAGTTCCCCAAAGACTCTAAAGAAATTAAAGAATCCATCACAGTGACACTGTTTCTCCCACCCGCTCGCTCACACACACACACACACACACACACACACACACACACACACACACACACACACACAAACACACACACACAGCTGAATTTACATGCAGATTCCACTGAGCGTTATGAATGATTCATTTATCTTTCCAGCCTTTAAGTTGAAATGCTTCTGCTGCATCTTAAATTTTCCCCCAGTTAGTTTAAAAGCACCACACACACTGTCGACATGTATTCAGCATTTGTTGTTAAGGAAGTCAGATCCATTCCGACTCTTCCTTACCTGTCTGACAGGAAACTGCTTTATGTTGGCTGGACTCTTCCTCCTCCTCTGACAGGATATCCCCATATTTGGGCAACAGCCTTATGAAATGCTGTGTATGTCAGAGGGAATAACATACCATAAGTGAGGAGAGCTTGTGTCCTTACAAAAAGGTGTGTCTTCCTGTGAGTGGGAGTACTTCAACCCACTTAGCCCAGTCCAACCAGACAGGAGGGTTGGCTTTACGCAACCTTTCTACAACATCAGCTGCACAGGGCAGGGGACAAACCTTGAAATACAAGGCAATCACAGGTGCAATCATTCCAGTGTCTGTTAGAAGCAAAACATTTCAAAGAAGCGATAGGTTTCATTTATTCTGAAACACGTGCATGGACATAAGTAAACACATAGGATGCACTGAAATGAATGATTATGAGAAAATCAGTGATTGATTATTTCCAAAACAAAGATTCAATCTATAAATGTTTTAATATTGTCAACCAAGACACCGTCTGTTGTTGCTGTTGTTGATGTTGTTGTTGTGACATTGCTGTTTAGTGCTAATTACTACTAATAAACAATCTTCTTGGCTTTGCTTACATTCAGACAGGTTCTAATTTTTTTTGGCTTTATGTCTGTACTAGCATGATTTCATCTTAACTCCTTTTCTCTATTAAGCACTTAAATATAAAAATAAATCATATTACTATTATTAGCATCACTTAAAGTATTGTAGCTGCAGGCAGTTTACCAACGACGCTCTGCATGTGTTGGTTACTATAGAGTCCTTATCCAGACAGTAACTTGATCTACAGGGGTGTACACACACTATCTGAGCTGACTGACAAGACAAATAACCGAAAACTGACTCACGTCACAGGTGCTACATACTGCATTCAACCCACACTCTCTACAGGAAAAGGCCTTTTACACACATATGGACACACACACACACACAGACACACACACAGACACACACACACACACACACACACACACACACACACACACACACACATTCTGTCTCTCTCATGAGAATAAACAATAATGACAAAGTATAATGGACAAGTGGAATAAAAGCTCACAGGGTGTTTGGACCACCTGGCAGTGTCAAAGTGACAGATGGCGTACATGTGTGTGTGAGACAGGGAGCAAGATAAAGGGATGAATTGTCATTGTGATGGCAACTAGACCACACGGGAAAGTTGGCTTTCAAGTTGGCATCATGTGGGACTAACGCAAACACTTTCACTTAACTTTAAAACCTTAGCTGATGGAAAAGAGCTGCCTCAAAGAACACCAAAGCACCTTGTCAAGTTTTTTTGCCTCCGTTATGGCCACTGAACATTTTTCCAGCAGCCAGCAACTAGACGGAGGCATGAGTCAGTCAGAGTGCACCACCAAGTGGCAGCAAGAAGGAACTGCAGGTCTGTGGATGAGAATTACCAAGTTATTTAGCAACTTCTACATCAAAAGTGGCCCGAGTTGATTCCTATGATTGCCCCAAACCTTATAACATAGCTTTTTTTTTTTTTGCTTTGCTCTACTGAAGCCCGTTAAAACAGTCCACTGTCCTCTTCAGCTCGCCATTATTCACCAAATATGTGAACGCCACCAAAACTCTTCCTCAAATTATGTAAAGCATCTAAAAAGACACACGCACGACTCTCCAAGCAGAACCCACAAAATGTGCTTTAAGGGACGCGGCCCTGTGAGAGAGACACTGTTTATCTGTTCCTGCAGATAGCTGCTGGCTGCTGAGACACTGCCAAACATCATCCACTCCTGTGACATGACCACTGGGGAGGAAGCAGAGCAGCAGACCACAAAGCTAGAAATGCATCCTCCGGCTGATCACTCCTGGGAGGTTTTTTCATAGTAGTGTTTTTGTTTTTTGAGAATTTGGCAGCAATCCCCTGTTATGTTTTGGTAGCAACGCAAGTCAATGGAGAGAAATCTTTCCTTTACACCCTGGTTCGCAGCACGTACCCCCTCCTATCTCCCCCTCTCTCAGAGTCAAGCTGAACAGCAGGTGGATGACAGACAGATTCTCCCGTATGTCCACAGCTCTTATGCACAGAAATACGCGAAGCTCCACTGAAACATGTTTTCTGGTTTAATAAGGCAGGTGATTTCCATTTTTTTCATATTTTGCTGCATAAATTTCAAGTGCTTTTGCATGCATAACTGAAAAGTTTGTTGAAGAGTTGGAAATAGGATTACAACTAATGATTTTCTTTCATTGAATGAATCTTTTTTTTTTTTAATTTACTCATTAATCCTTTCATCAAGAAACTGTCAGAAAATACTGAATAAGGCCCCTCACAATTTCACAGTGGTCGAGATGACATCATTAAATTGAAATGTTGTGTCTGAACAAAAAGAAAAAGGCCGGTTCTCACAGCAGTCTGTGAAAAAAGGAAAGTATTAAAAGCACCACTGTAAATAATAAAAGTATTGATGGCTGAATTCCATTTAGCTGGTTCAGGTTCAGGGTCCTGGCGTTGTGCAGGCTGGCTGGAGTCATTGTTAATGTTATTATTAATAATATCCGCGCTTTATATGACAGGAAAAAATGTCTGCTGAGGCATTTCTGTCTGATAAATGACAAACAATTAATTGATTATAAAATCTGTCTGTGATTAGATACATTTTACTATTTAATCAATCGACTGTTCATTACAATGTTTCAGCGCTTGTTAGAAAATTAGGATTGATTCTGAAAATATGGAGCGTTTTACTGTTTACAGACACTAGTGATGTCGAATCATCTTTGTTGGCAGAGAACAACTTTAGTTTGTGTTTGGATGACAGATTGCGTCTTTAAAAGCAGTCGGTTTCAAGCAGATGTTTCTTTTAAAAAATATTTTGTTGTGCAAGAGTCACACAACTGTAAACATCACGATACAAAAACATTATGAATATTGAATATGAATATATTGATTGCTTCTTATTTGTAATCATCATACACATGATAAGTTATGCTAATTAACTAATTGTTCATTCTCACTTGTTTCCTCATCTTAGTTTAGTTCCACGCTTGAGTTTTGCCTCTGAATGTTCAGTAATTCATACAGGGAAACAAAATGGAAATTCATTCTGATTATCAGGTTGATTTACCGACACGTCTGCCACAAACACTCCCACCTGTTACCTTCACACCGTGACGTTCCTCATGAGCACTGACGAGCAGTCAGCTTCTCAGCTCATTAACTGACCTTGACAATTTGAGGGATAGTTGCGAATCTAACCTCAGATCAGTGTCTATGAGGAACTTCAACCTTGGACACAGTTTACACTCTAAACACACCTATCTTATCTGGCTCCTTCTCTCTGTCCAATGGGAGTTGAGGATGAACAGCCACGGACTAACAGCAAACGGAGGCCTCCTGAACAAAAAAAACTATCTTAGGTCTGAAATGTCAGTGTGTGTTTCCCCATTGGGTTTGTATTTAAAGTATTATCCTACAATCTGAGCGGGCTGCGAGGGGTCCATTTACACCTTCTAATTTTTCTCTAACAGTCCTTTGACTTTTTAATTACAAAACAATCATGCATGATTGGACAGCTATAATATAAAAAGCAGCAACAACAGCTTGGATGTATAATAAATAATGTACAATGCTTACACATAGAAAAAAATCTACTTCAGCTTCAGACAAAAAGGAAATTCACCTGCTAAAACCAGAAAAAGGGAGACAGACTCAAGATGGCGTTGTTGAGTTGACTTGTTAACTCATTCCACCTTTAATCTGTTGTTTTTGCACGTGCAAGATGCAAACTGCAAAGATATGTCAAAGATATTCCTCCAAAAGCCGACTGAGAATGGTTTGATTGAATATTTTTGGGTTTTGGCTGCTGGTGAGACAAAATAAAAGATGTCAATCTGGGCAAATGAAATAAATAGACAGATTAATTGATGAGAATAAATGTTAGCAGCAGCACTAGTTGTTTCCTTGTGATGACTGGGCTTTTATCATTTGACATAAACCTTGTATTTGCAAAATAGCATCAAGTAGAACATTGCTACATACATCACTGATTTGAGAATACAAATCGAGAAAAACTGAATGACATAGGACCTTCAGGACAAGCTGTGTAGCTGTGATGAGGAAGTTGTGGTCACAAAGCATTCCACGGTTTCTCCTCCCATGTGGATTTTGGTTTCTGCTTGTTTGGGTGGAGACGCCAGTTCTACCTTTCTGTCTGTCAACTGTCTCCCTCCGTTCAGTCTGACAAACACGACTACAGAAGCTCTGCACCCTGAGTGCAGCCTCTGTCACGTCTAGCCGGCCTGTGACCCGCCTGTCAGAGGAATTAAAAAAGGTAGACCGCCAGTGCGAAGGCGGCGAGGGAATGAGGGGAAATTACAACTGTTGCACTACCTTTCCCACCTATCTGAGATGGTTGCCATGACAACACTTCCTGTTTGGCCTGATGAGGGCGCGCATCAGAGGTTGATGTCAACCCGATTAGTAGCCTACATGAGCACCAGCAGCGCCTGACTTCCTGACACCAGCAGTGAAAAATCAACCATCTATCTTCACCTTATTCTCGTGCTGTAACATTTCATTCCCTGTAGCTTCTGGTTGATTTGCAAATTAGAGCAGACAGAAAAATAAAACAGTATCTAGGAAAATGTTTCTGCTTTAGAGTAGTTATGTTACTGAGTTGGTCTATTTTGAGCCAATGAAAAAGGATCCAGTAACGCTTGGTATTTCATGAAAGCAAGTAATTTTACTGCCAAACCAACAGATGGGTGTGACTTTATATCCACAATGTCACCACCACTCCTCTCAGTACATCTGCTCCTGGGTAGGGTGGAATTCAAGCAAACCAGCCACTGTAGGCCAGGCCTTGTGACTACCAACATACACACTGCAGAACGCGTGCACGCACATGCACACACACACACACACACACACACACACACACACACACACACAAGCTAACTCAAGCAAGCCCTTAAGGGTTACAGTATGTCTTTAAATACCTCTGAAGTGCTCAAAAATCAGAAGTAGGTTTTGAAGAGAAAAGAAAAATGGAAATGGTGGAGTTCTCGTTTGTGCGTGTAGCTGAGTGCGATATTCAAAAAGAAAAAGCAAGGGCTCATATTGAAACTCCCTTTTTGAAACCGAAAAAGATTTGTAACATAGATTATTGACGACTGTTCTGTAGTTGTGGAGAATATGCATAAAATTAAATTATCTGCAAAATTTTAAATCAATTGTTAAACTGTTTATGGATCAAATAACCAGTCACCACTCTTGATCATTGATTGCCTTCAAAGGCAACTAGAGAAATTATTAAAGAAAGCATAAATCCCTCACAGATGAGAAATGCTTATTATCTTGCAGTATGTGACATCAGGAAACGAAACTTGATTAATTGTCTCTTCAGATTCATAATCTGGTTTTTACTTGATTCTACAGTTCCTGAAATAAAATTTCATTTTAGATTCATTTATTTTGGTATTTAGAAAAAGTTCTCTTAGGTCTGATTGTGTTTAGATTTATACTTAACATTTGAGAACTTTGACGTCTTTCATTAAACGAAGAAGAAGCAAGTAAAAAAGCAAGTTTAGGGCTGCAACTAATGATTATTTTATTATCTATCAATCCGTCAATTATTTTCTCATTTAATCTAATGATTGGTTTCTATATAAAATGTCAGAATGAACGAAAAATGTCTATCACAGTTTCGCAGAGTCCAGTCTTATGTCCAAGATAAGTTTTCTGTGATAAAAAACTGTTTGATATTCCATTTTCTTTTGATCAACTCACGGATTACTAGCGTACTCTACGAAGAGATGGAAACATATACTTTAGAGCATGCACTTTTAGAAACATATACTTAAGCTCCGTGTGTGTGTATATGTGTAACATGTTGAGAAAATATGTGAATCACTCAGCCCAGTAAGGAAGTAGTAAGATCACTCAAAAGACACTGGCATGCACGCACAGACACGTACACACGCCAACTCCTACTTCAACAAACTGTGTACTCTGAAAGACCTGCGGGGAATCCACAGATAGCACTATGAGGAAGCAGATCCTGGCTGATGAGAGGCTCAGACAGCAGCCTCCGCCGCGTCTTCCTCCTGAACCAAACTGGCCTTTTGTCAGAAACTTGCAGACAGAGCTGCCGATCGAGTTGGCCCGCATTCTGTGTTTTAGGGAGATGAACGCTGCTTCCAGAGCAGCCTGTTAGCCGATAAGGTAGGCTACTATGCAGCATTGGTTACAGCTGCGTGTGCCACTTCCCACATGATCCCAACAGTTCATCCATTGTTCCACAAGTTAAACTCATATGGCAGAGACAGAGGAAGGAGATTGAAATCCATCCTCTCTTCAATCTCAAGCTGTACAGGGACCTATCCTTTTCAACTAATCCTTGCATTAGGCAAGACATTGTTCCCATCTCGACCACCTAGCCCCCTCCTCCTGTTACTAATCAATTTACATGCATTACACGTCACGTTAAATCCTGCCAGCAATCCGGGCTAACCTACTCACACAACTCCAAAATGCAGGCCGTGCCATCAAAGCTGGCAGAGAGAATTCAAAGGCTGTCAAAAGGTCACACTTTTAACTCAACATAACATTAAACTCACATCTCAATAAGCATAACCTGAGGAAATGTCATCTGTCCATTTAAATATGGGAAGGAAATGAAAAATTCTTGTCAATAAACAGGGGTCTAGTGTTTGTTCCAAGAACCTGACAGCATGAGACAAGGCAGCTGTTCACGATCGTCATCATCCTCATTTCTAGTAAAATGACAACATAAGGCTGCTGTTACCAGTGATACCAGTGAATGTAGGGCATGAGCGAGCGAGCGCCGACGCACACGTGTATCAAATGTAAGAAACACAGTGAGCAGCAACAGGTGCTTTCATAAGAAAGACACTGACACAGATTTTGTCACACGTGTTCCTGTGTTCATGTTTGTCACCTCATCTCCTCTGAATTCTGAGGCACTTCCTCCTGCCTGTTGTCTGTCGTGAAGCCTGCCATAATAAATCCTAATGCACATCACACCCAACCTGTCACCAGTGTGAAGGCAGGAAGTGTGCGATCCTCAGCTTCCAGTGTGCACGGTGCGACCCACTCATGTTGATGGGCGTTGAGAGGAGGCTTTGATGGCGGTGAATGGGGTACTAATGAGTTGGCCTTATCAATGGCCAGTCTGTATTCTGTCCTCCCTAATGGCCAGGGGACATCAACAGAGCTGTTGATGCTCCATGTAAACATTTCAGCCACTTCCCTGTGTGGGGCCTCCACTTCAACCATCACACTGGGTTCATAATCTAATTGGTTCACGTTGGACTACACTGGCAATGTTGCAAGTGATTATCTATTGCATAATCGACTAATGTGAAGGAAGTGGCTGGTTTACATATCTATAAAAGTGCTATTCTGTTCTGGAATAATCTATTTGCTTTCCAAAATAAGTCATTATGTGGCAAACACAATAGGTGGGGCCTGTGGGGAATAATCAGGGCAGAAGGCCCAGACAGCACAGTGCTGAATAAAACCTTCAGCTCGAGCTATCACCTGTTGAAAACCATATATATGAATCAAACCTCATAGTTGTGCGTGTGGCCGCTGGAGTCACAGGTATGTAAAATGAAACACTGTCGTGTCAAAATTAGCTGTGGGGCCACACAAGTGTTGCATAAACGGATGAAGACTGTGAAAGCTGGCAGCAATGACAGTAAATATGTCTCATAGTAGAGCAGATTGAGAGCAACTGTTGCTTCAGGTAAAAAGCGCGTTATGTCCGCTGTTAATTTGATAGTTTATCGACACATGGCAGTCTTACCTGGCCGAGGTAATGTAAAGTCAGGTCTAGCCGTGTCTCCTTTCACTGAAGCCAAACTCTATCCGTCAACAGACTGGGAGGAGACCTTTCCCTCTGCTCTGTCGCTCACGGCGCAATGTCACAACTACACCAGTGTGTTTACACCATAGACTGTGGAAAACTAGCTCTACATGTACCGCACTGTCGCCGTCAGAGCTGCCCGATTCGCACCGTTTTCACTTTCCGCTCACGGGTTGGTGTCAATATTTAATTGTCGTTTACTTTTTCTTCCTTCACAGTACGACCAGTCTCCCCCCCTCTCCTTTCCTTTTCCTCCTCCACTTGGACGCCTCGCGACGAGAACAGCCGAATTTGGTCGGGAGGAGGGAGGCGGACCAACCGAAACCCCGGTGAGGCGGACGTTCACCAGCGTCAAGCTAGACACTACTGACATACCACTTCCGGAGATTTTCACAATAAAACGCTGGTTTTATTATATTATATATAAAAAGCAAAGGATCCTCGATTTACCGAACTTATCTTAACTGAGCTAAAAAAATAATGATTTTAAGTCACCGAAAGTAAGTGAAAGAGTGAAAAATTAAGGAGACTTCATCCTGCTAGTGTTAATAATTTATATGAACCTGTTATGTGTTCATAAGATGAATCAACATGTAATGTGCTCATCTACAGTTGAGAAAAGTATTTTAAAATTGTTGGGATCATTTTGTAAAAACTGAAACAGAGAAGTAAAAAAAATCTGGAAAATGGTAGAAGAAAAGTCTGTCTGATGTCTGATTCTTTTTGAACCCGTTAATAGAAATAGTAAATATATAACACTACGATCTGATTTGATATTTAAAGTTGAATCTTAATCTGCAGATAACTGGTAGCTGCAATTGTCAGATGCGTAACATTTCTCTCTGAAATGTAATAAAGATAACGTAGTCTCCGAAGTAAGAAATACTAGTAACAGTAAATGAAAACTGTATTTATAGCACTTATAAACCCACCTCTGAAACCTATGTGTGTAAGTGTAGAAAATATATATTGATTAAGCACTATAAATGCACATGCAAAAGTTTCTCCCCTAAATATTCCTCACAGAATTTAGATAAAAATCTGCACAACTTCCTGTGGTATACAAGCTCTCTGGCTAACTTGACTGATAGGAGAAAAGTGAAAGTCGGTTTGCTGTTCTGCTATCAGCCTTGCAGAGGCGCAGTATCCCTACATGAGGACATGTTCATATTCATACATACAGTAATTGCATCCTACAGTTTATTTAAAAAGAAAAGAAACTGAACTGTGTACACCTCAAAAAGTCCTAATTTTTTCATCTGTATGTCCAGTAGTATGAAGATGTGTAAGTTAGTTAGTTACCAAGACACATTGTATTGGCATATGATATATATTACAGTAATATTCCATTTCTTTGCTGACTTTTTTCTTTAAATTATTGGTGATTAAGAGTATATAAAACATATAACTCAATCACTGGGAGCAAAGACTGCAACACCACACAAGGATGTTAAGTAAAATGTTTTTTTATTTAAATTAGCAAAGAAAGCAAAAAAAACAAAACAAACTAAGAACCATGTGTAACCGGCTACAGTCAACTTCAAAAACATTGATAGAGCATATATTTTGTGAAGTTGAAAATAAGCACTTTATAAAAAATAGATATCTACATTGTAACATAATGAACGTACAGTATGCATTTCCCAAAGTAGGTATGTGGTCTGTACATGATATAAAAAAACTCCACCACTTGAAAGACTAAGATTGACAGCAGTACTCCACATGCTCTACTTTCTATGGAAGAGTATGTATACGTGACGGGTTCTAAATGCCTTGACTGAGATTATATCGGGTAATAAAGCAGAGAATGAAAACCAAGTGGATATATAGTATCCACAAACCTTTACTGTCCACCTTTGTCAAAAGCTCAGGTCTTTAACAAACCACTCAGTTTAACCACACTGTATTTGAGAACAGGAGTGTGACTGCTGCAAAATGAGACTTCTGACCAGCAAGAAACAGGTTTCTTTAAACTCGAAACTCAACTGTTTATAAAGCAGCTTCTCAGCATCTGATTGTGTGTCAAAAGCGTTGTGCAACATTTACAAACACAACATAGTTTACAATGAGTATGAAATGTAAGAAAAAATTCCACCATGAAATGAAAAGGACTGATAGGACTGTTGATAATATTCAGCCTTTAGAGATACAATAGGGACTTTGGGAACAGGCTGGCACGTAAGAATCACACAAACGAGGGTTTGGTGCTGGGAAGAGGGCAGAAACTGTGGGACTGCTAGGTACATGCATGGTGGACTGTTGATGCCGTTTCAGGGCCAGGCAATGTAAAGAGAAAAAGCCCCTTTGATTACACACATAAGGGAGGGAATCAGTGGAGCAGTAGGTAATAGAAGGGAGTCTCAATAACAGTGTGAAATCTATTCCTGGGCCTCCTTGCCAGTCATCTTGTAGATCTCAGTGGGACCATCGACGTGGGTGATGGTTGTGGTCAGCTGGATGTCCTCTCCACTGTTTGCTCCAGCATCTCCTAAACATATAAACATGACACATCATCAACACCCAAATTATCAATAATATGACTTGAATTCAAAAAAATTTTAAGAGCATATATTATGTTTGGGTTCTTGCCATTTCCATTTGTATTACAGCAGGCTATGGTCTGTTGCATATCGGGTTGGTTTAGCTGAATTTCATCAACGTAAATACTTTCGGCTTGTTTGAAACAGAAGTGAAACTCCAGAGCTGATAGAGTAAATCAACACAGAGAGACTGAAACTTGGAGAGAGGCACCCCTCCCAGGAGATTGGTTGACGCACTTCAGGGAAAGCTTCCAGAACCTCAAATCCTCTTTTTCTCTCCCCGTGTCACTGACGTCAGGAGATGGATGGATGGTTTTCATTACTTCCCTGCTCTCCACCCCACCCCCTCATCCCTGTTGCTTTCCTTTCCGTCTGGAAGGAAGCCTGGTGTCCATTAGAATCACCCTCTCGGGCCAAAGAGACCCTTCTTTCCCCTGGGAATCTGGGTCCTTCTCAATCAACACCCCCTCCTCTTCTTCCAAAAACAAACTTTGAATGAAAAGGCAGCTTTACAGCATAGGACAGACACTTGCTCCCCATCAGAATGAGGCTCAGGAATGAGGAGCCACTGAGAGACTATGGAATTCAATTTAATAAATAAATCTAATTAATTTGAATTTAATAACTTTAATTATTACAACAAGAAGATAACATGGTTAGGGTTTAATTACAGAGCATTCAGAAAGTATTCAGACCCCTCCCCCTTTTTCACATTTTGTTATATTGCAGCCTCATGCTAAAATCACAAAGCAAAAGCGTCATAGTGAAGGGTCTGATCACTTATTTCAGTTTTTACTTTTTAATAAATAATTGTAAATTATTGTTAATAATAAATAAGTATATTTCTAAAACTCTTCACTTTGTCATTATGGGTTATTGATTGTAGATTCATGAGGGAAAAAATGAAGTTAAACAATTTTAGCACAAGACTGCTACATAACAAAAAAGTGAGAGGGTCTGAAGACTTTCAGAATGAATTATATATAATATATACAGTAATAATTGTTGTCGTGTCACTTAATTTCATGTAAATGTGATTTACATGTGGAGAAAACTTAAAATAACTATATCTATTGTTATATTATCTTTGGTATATTCAGTTTATATCCTAGACTCAACTGCCACAATAACTGTTTTTCCCCACAAGACCTGTAAATGAACAGAGCACCAACTTACAACAAACAAGACCCCAGCCATCTTATTTCTTTAGAAAGCTAGTAGAAATATGTAGTTACCAGTGATGCACTGGCCACTTGACTGCTCATCTCCATAGCGTTTGTGAGACGGTGCGTAGAGGAACATGATTGCGAAGACGTACAGGTTCCACATGCCGTAGATACCGGTGAAGAAGGCGCTGTTCACCTGCACTGTGTGATCTCCCCAGTGCCAGTGACCTTCATTCACCTGAACAACGATGACAGACAAATAAATACCTTTTAACTCTTTAAAAATAAATACCAATTATCTCCTAACTGGTCCTTAATGAGCTGGGCAACGCTTCAGATTTTAATCACATTATGAATGAGACTCACCTGACTGATGATGAAGAAGATGACGGTCATGGCAGCGCAGGTCAAAGTGACCAACATGAGGAACTTGAACCTGAAAATCAAACCCTAAAGGGTGATAAAAGGGAGTTAACAAACATAAATCCCCTTGCACTTTTCATGACCTTTTGTTTGAGTAATGATTAACAAACAGTTAAACAGGAAAGATGAAGAAGGGTGACACACTTCATAGTGCAGGCGTCTGGCCTTGGACATGGCAGGCAGCGACGTCCTCTTGCCACTGATATTGCGGAAGACTTGAAAAACCATGAAGCAGAGGAAGAGGAAGTAGAGACAGGCACAAATCCCCGCCACGATTATGAATGCCATCTGAGGTGCCAACACCAGTTAAGGAAACACTGATGGAGCATACTGTAGTTATATGGAAGACATAATTCCTTTGTTTGACCACAACACACTCACCATTTTAAAATGTTCACTGGTGAAAGTGGAAAAACATAGAAAAAGGTTTCACAATTTTTAATTTACAGAATTGCTAAAATGACCTTTATAGTTGCTTGTATAAACACTTTCATCAACAGCAATAAATCTGTAAATCACAAAAACTGCTGTTAAATGCTTTGTAAGGTTATGTGTCTCATTTATAAAACCTCAACAGACGTTACTGCAGTGGAAAGCGCGACAGAAACTTGTCACCCATGGACCTTTAAAGAATTGATGACCCTGGTTTCAGGCACTGTACCAAATGTCTTTGTCACGCTGCTGAGAGTCAGGAACATTAAGCAGGCTTTTCCTTTTGATGAGTCTCAGACGAAGAGAGGAGAAAAGGGAGCAGAGACTGAAAAAAAAAAAAAAAGAGGGGTGTTTGGCAGTTGTTTCTGAAGAGGTGTGCTGATGAATCTCATGTCGCTCAGCTTGGCAAGCAAAGCAAATAAACAGGTAAACACAGAAACACACCATCCCAAAACCCTGGGCAATACTTTCACATATGGCATTACTAAATTATTTCTCATCATATCAGTCTGGAGATTAGTTTCCAGTTCATGCTAAAGCCAAGAAGGAAGAAAATCTTAAGTAGTGCAAGAACTGGAAGCAGAGCATTAAGTCACGCTAAGCAGCGCTTTCAAAAGGAAGATACGAGTAAACAGACAAGTCTTGCATTTGGCATAGTACAGGTAAAGACATACAAACTGTTCCAACAACAGGAGCAAAGGAGAAACCATTAATACATTTACTGGCTGCTAAACTGAAAAGACAATTTGGCCATTTATATTGTCAGGGTTTTTATTAGCATCATGCTTGTCTGATAAATGTACATTTACCCAGACAAGGGCTGATGAAGTGCTCTTTTCCCTGTTACTGTTGTCACATAACTGTTGGAAAAAGATACAGCCAGCTCAGTTCCCACATCAGACGCCCAGATGCTGTAGAAGGGGTTTGTCAGCTGGACACCTCTGATGAGACAAAACAGCCCATTTACATTTACATTGTTTTATTATATAGGGTAGAAAACATTATTTGTAGGTGGAGATTATGCATGAAAATAAGAAAAAAAAAAAAAAAAAAAAAAAAAAAAAAACACACAACAGAACCAGAAGATTCATTGTTACAATGTATTGCACAGAGTAATTTATCACTTTTATAAAACAAAGAGTGTTGTTCTGAATATGAGGAAAAAAGCCTCACCTCTCACACATGTCAAAGATAAAGAGGCAGAAGGAGCCAAAGACGATGGGTCCAACCTGCTTCCAGTAGACTGAGAAACGGTTCCTCTCTGTCTGGTCCTGAAGAAACGGCAAAAACAGAATTAAAGATGCACTGTATGGTACAGCAGTATAATATATTACATTTCACAGGTCACAAATAGTTCATCATAAACAAAAATCCTTTATCAAAACCATTCTGCAGATAACATTATTGCCCTGCAGCCAATTTCTGCTTGTTTTTGTTTTGTTTTTTCCAAGGTCATGAAATTTAAATGAGTGCACCAGGAATGTTGCAATGCCACGTTGATGATTCAGATGCATCCATTAAAAACATCACAACTTAGGAAAAAGCTTGGAGGAATTGATTTATTGATTTCTGTTGTACTGGCAACTCTCTGGAAAAGATCCAGATATGACTGAGATTGGATATTCTGAGGTCACCTCAGAATATGGATTTGAAATGCAGTTAAGATCAGAGTGTACACCCCTGACAATGCAACTTGGCATGATTGATAAAACTAAGTTGCACGGAAAAGATTAGTAAATTCAGCCTTTAACTGTGTGTCTACTTCTATCCCCTGCTCTTCAGTGCTAATAGTTGCTCTGACAAAACCATCAAAAGACAGAGTAAAAATACAGTGAAACCTTGAAATTATTTAGCCCCTTGGACTTTTTCATGTTTTTCCCATTTCAAAATTTTCCATCACAGCAGATGTACAAATCAGTATTTTTTTTTTTTTTTCACACTGATCACTGACAGAACATCAGTGATACAAAAACACAATAATAACTAATTGCCACAGAATTCCCTTTTACCATCAGTTATCACTGGTGCAGCCAAATGTTTTTAGAAGATGTCTAATAGTTGAACTGAGATCACATGTGGAATCCAGGTATGATCACTCAAAGAAGGGCACTAATGAAGGTGACCACCATCTGGGTGACAGCAGCAACTCTGAAGGCTTCATTGCTCAGAGGGGAGACAATCCTTGTGCTTCTCCAATGGCACTTTTACAGATCAAAAGACACCATACCCACCATGAACCCTGGGCAGCAGCATCATGCTGTGGGGTCCTCTGGAGCAGGCTCTAGATGGCTTGTGGACGTAGCCAGTAAAATATATGCTAAATAAAGAGAAATCCTACTGCAGTCTGAAACGTGTTCAGTACAGTCTAGAAACAGGTATACTGATGTGCTAGAATAGTCAAGTCATAGCGAAGATCTCAATACAATCCAGAACTTGTTGCAGGAGTTTGCTGAACACCCCCTTCAGCTTGACGCAGCCAGTTTTGCACAGACGAATGGGGTTAAGTGTCCAGATGTGCAATGTTGATACAGACTGACTTAATCAGGGCTCCAGACTAACTTTTTACCTTTGCTTTACTGGTACACCAGCACATATTTTAGGTGCACCCAACAGTTATTTTTCACTGTGTCTTCTGGCAACACAATAATAATTTAAGTGTCATGTTTTCTGTTATACAGATTGGTAATGTCTTAACACATTATGCCATGAAAATTGGACATGCCATTCTTTGCAAAAGGCATATATTTTGGCCTGTTGAAAGCTCTGGCTCCGAGTCAGATGAGGGACAGGTACAGGTATAACGGGCACAGCAGCACAGTTCTCTTCTTTCTGAGTTACTGGTATGCTTTAAGATTGTGATGGTGAACCAGGAGGAATGCAGGGCATGGTTTCACACACACATTCCTTATTTCTTTCCCCCACTCGCATTCAGTGAAGAATAATATCAGGGTCAGAGCCAATCAGAGGGTAGGGGTGGGGAAAAAATAAATAAAACTCTTGATGTAACATGAACTTCTTCTGTGGTTTAACTTTACTGAATCCCTCATTCTCTTTGTATTTATGTAAACGATTAGAAACTTCAAGTGTAGAAAAGACTGAGGGTTTTTGTCCTGACACAAAAGCTGGAGTTTTGGTGCAATATATCAACTAGGCAGTCTGGACAGAAATGCACATACCTGAGGCATCCTGGAAAATCAGCAGAAGACTTGTATCATAACCATCATGAACCCATTTCAAATCCAGCTGGGGATTTTAAATGCATGTTTTTCCCTTGCATTAATATCATAAGAAAACCTGTTATATTGTTAATATTTGGGGAAAACAAAGATCATGTCTCTCCATTGTATGAGAAGGTGAAGAGAGAATTTCATGGTGACATATTCAGACTGATCAATCACCGATTAAGGGATGTCATGCACAATTGACTCAAATTCGACAGTTCACTACGAGCACTACGGATTCAAAGACTGGGTGATGAAAAATCAGGTGCTGCAAACAAGAGACATACGCAGGTGTTTATCTGTGAGTGTGTGCTTGACAACAAGGTTTAGGAATAGATTATGTAAGCAACATGTTACTAGTCAAGGCAGTAAGCTTGAGGTGGCGATGCAACATCACTGCATAGACCTCAGCGTGTTGCTTTGAATGGAGCTCAGAAACGCTTTACACATAAGCAAGCAGAGCTTAGCCTGTCAGCCAACAAGAGAGAAACAGCAAACAACAGAACAAAGTTATGTCCAGAGAGCTGAGGAGGATTGAAAAAAGGCTCTTATCCTGTCTGAGGCAGACATGGAGCTCATCAAAGAGGTCGCCAAATTAATGGTCCCTCTGTTCAGTAATAAAAATCTTTGACCATCTCCATGACTGCCCCAATTCAGGACAAATTACAGACGTCAGATGAGAATGACCTGCAAGTTTTTTGTTGGTTGACAGCCAAGTTCAGTGAAGATTTTGATGGATGGTACACAACTCTGACACAGCTTCACTTGTCCACTGCCTTGAACCCATGTTGAATACACCTGCATATCCTAGACAAAAATGACAGCAAGATAAGATGGGCAAGACACCCAACTTCTGTTTTTGATTTGTAGGTTTTAACATTAACTCATTTTGTTTGACAGACAAACGAATCAATACAGTACACCATTTAATAAAACAAGTAGTCATAAAGAATGTAGAAAGAGTT
Organism: Seriola lalandi dorsalis; assembly: GCF_002814215.2. NCBI lineage: Eukaryota > Metazoa > Chordata > Actinopteri > Carangiformes > Carangidae > Seriola > Seriola lalandi. The sequence continues at coordinate 754,683 of NW_019525095.1, read as the reverse complement.
GCAAAAAGCACAGACAAGTAGAGGTTTTACTGAACAAATGTGGATTTAGGTTAATGAAAACGGCCTGCCTAATAAATGTACACTTAATTAATTTGCATCCAAGCATAACTGAGCTTTTCACAGCTGAGTTCACACAGACACAAATTTGCATGTTCTCAAGTTTTGTTATTGGTTCTCTCCTTTGTTATTCTCAAAGAAGAATATCTTTTTAAATGCACGCTAATAAATTTAAAAACATGAAAAAAGTCCAAAGGGGGAGCGTAAATAGTTTTGCAGGCACTGTCATTTGATTGATTAGTTGAAGATGCACAGCTTGCACTGAGATATATTGAGATGCAAAGTGTATCTGTAAATATATGCACCCTTATCCAAACAAAGAGCTATATTTCATGTTTCATGTGTCATCTTTTGAAGGTTGTAATGTGGTGACACATTCAATGCACATGCATAATTGACATGCTATATATTAGTCTACCATATGCCACCCACCCAACCCATGAATAAGTTTCAAGGCTTCAAGATGAAAATAAAATAACCAGAAGCCTTCAAGGGCCTGCTTGGTCAAGTCTTTTTTTTCCTTTTTCTAATATTAACCTGGTTCAAGCAAGAGGAAAAGACACACAGGCGCTGAAGCATTCCTCTAAGCAAGCACTGTCTTTTTTTTTTTTTTTTTTAAACTGAAACACAGCTGATCTTTATTAAACACCACTAACTAGTCCCAGAATTGCTGTGATAGGATTTAAATACCTTTAGCACTAAATGAATGCAAGTGAGATCGTAGTTAGCAAGCAAGGCTGCAGGTCAGTCAGAAAAACATCAAACATTTGAAAGGTTCCAAGTACAGTACCATGAGGTGCTCCCCACAGAAGATGATCCAGAAGGAGAGCAGCATGGAGTAGAAGATGCCCTGTCTGATGTCTCCGAAAAGCAGCATCCAGGTCCAGTTGAAGCCGATAGAAAACCACTCCACTGGGATGTTGATGAATGTCATTGAGATCCCCAGAGCAAAGATGACCCTGAAGGAACAAAAACAGCCTTAAAACGATAATGTTTCATCCTCATTACTGCTTTGAATTCAAAGGTGTCAACCACAGCTGTTGTAATTGAACAGTGCTGGCAGATGAATCTTAGGGCTAAAACTGACAACTTCACCTGAATCTGTACTACATCTTTTACAAAGACACAATCAGTTTTACAGCAGCACTACATCATCATTGACTGAAGAATGCTCATTAGATGTCCAGACATTATTGATTAAATAATCCATTCAGCTACAAGCACAGTATGTCCCCACTGACCTATCCAATTGTACACAATTCACTACTGTTCTAAATAGCCTCATTATTACAGCGAACCTCCCTCAACCTTAAAATCCAGACATTTAGAGGGAAATAAGCTTGAATGGATAGAGAACAATCAGCCTACAGACAAACAGAATAGAGCTGGTCTTCCAAGCATCTGCAGCAGGTTCCTGCATGCCGCCAGTAGATGAAAGGGATGATCGTAAACAGTCAGTTGAGATTGCAAAACAGAGCTACAGTGTGTGTGTGAGAAATACAGAGGGGGGGGGAGGAGTACACAAGGTGACCTTAAAATACGCAAGGGTATAAACGGTATATGCAAAGGCTATGGGTAATAGAACTACAGTAATACAAGTTCCAAGCAATTCAACTCCAGACATCTCGTCAGTGATGATCCACGGAGCGAACCAGCGAACAAAGGCAAACCAGATTTGAGAGATATGCAGGGAATGTGTTATGTGATCACTACCAACATAGACTGGAGAGCCGAGGCTGGTATCTATGTGTGTGAATGTGTTTGGAAATTTAAATTAATTTTGGAGAAAGGTCATAAATAGACCTTTTTTCAATGGATGTTTTTACATGTAATAGCAGGAAATGCACAGGTGTAACTAACTGGCATTAATTAAGTCTGAGTCAGTTCCTGAGCCCTGGCACTGTGAATGCCAACTCACTGAAACACGTCACTGAACTGAGCCATGATTAATGTTATTAATCCCACCTGTGCTTTTACTGCTATGTCTCTTGTATCTCTGCTTTTGCTGAGCACAGAACATTTTTCATTTCACAATTATAAGAAAAGTTTCTAATGGCACAAAATTAAGATGATGGATGATGTGTAATAATTCACTTTATGAATTATATCATCATGAATTATATCATTTTCCACAATGAGAGTTCCCACTCACATATGTTTATAGGAAGTCTGAGGTTTACCATTCTGACACCTCTGTGGACAAGCATGACAGGAGACTTTGGTAAAGCTTTTACAGCATGAAAAAATCATCCGCTGTCCACAAATAGGATACAACTCACACTTCCTGAGAGCCTGCTAGTCAGTTGGGAATAAAAGCCTTGAGTCGGAAAAGAGGGAAGGAGAGAGACGCTGGCTGTGTGTACCTTTGTGCATGTGGTGTCTATCTAGCTGGTGTGTATGTCCAGAAAGTGTGTGTGCAGCATGTGTCAGTTGAGTGCTAGCTTGCAGATTTTGTAACGTGTTTCACGCTTCGCCAGGCACTTCCTGTGGTGCAGAACGCTGCCTCATACTGATCCGTCTTCCCAGCACAGTAGGGGGTTAGACAAATACTGGGCTCCGAGCATGGCTTCAACTTTCCACAGCATACCATTCAGACTATCTGCTTCAGGCAGAACTACCTGTATTTGTTGCTCTAACCTCCTAATCTGGACATTAATTTCCAAAATTTGGTCAAAAAATTAACATAAATATCTCACTTAATTTTTTTTAAATATAAAAACAGTGATGAAGAGTGCCTTTTTCCCCCAAATGAAAACTGGTAAGAAGCAGCTCTTTCTCTTCATTGTCTTAGAAACCAGACAATGAAAGTGGCCCATCCTATATTTTTCACAGACGTTTGCTTGCACCACCCTACTAACTGTTTGACACTGCATTACAGTTTTGCAGGAAAATGACCTAGTGATGGTCCTGGACAATGTTCCTCATCTGACACTTGATGAACACCACCCTCTGATCTCAGTGACCTTCACTGCAGAGTTAGCATGACCTACTTGTACATTTCATCCATTGTTAATACATGCCTTCACCCAGTGGAAGCACTAAAGCAAAGCCTGAATTAAACTATTACTGCAGGTCCTGACTGTGTTTCTTCAAAATAAGTATAATTTATTCTTTATTACAACTAAACACTCATCAACATAAATGTGAGTACTAGCTGCAAGTGTTGATCATCTTGGGATGATCAACTGGAACTAATATGTTTAAGAATAAGAAGTATAGTTATTTCAATGCAGTGAACACAGAGCACCCATGTAATTACTGGTAATGAGGGAGCAGCCTTACTTCTCCAGCAGCACAGGAGGTCTGCTCATAAGGGTGATACGTCTCCAGTACCAGATCATGATGATGAGGATGCTGGGTGTGAGGAACGTCTTCATGGCAAACCAAACTTTTGTGAAGCCTCCATTCTGGTGGATGCCCTTGGAGGAGAAACAAACAGCATCAATATCAACTGAAGTGCTCCGATTGTTTTTTTACTTGCAAAAGGTTGTGATGACACTCAGAGCTACAACCGTCGTTGTTTTCAGCTCCAGTAAAAAGTTCACTCGTCTACACTGCCACCTCTGTGCTGTGTGTCTGTGTGTGTGTGTGTGTGTGTGTGTGTGTGTGTGTGTGTGTGTGTGTGTGTGGCTGCAGCCTTACACACCAAAACATGGGAGAGTTTTTTTCCGGTTCATTTGGCTCAGGCGCTGCGCCTTAAAAACCCTGTGGCTGCATGGCGTGTGTAAATAAAATAATTTTTTCTAAATCATTGCGTTTCTTTTGCGATGTGTTTATTGCACATGATTTTATCACGATGGCGATGAAAATAAGCTTAATCGGTGAACACTAGCATTAACATGCGTATTCAGTGATCTGATCACAAGTGGACAGCTCTCATTTCGTCAGTTCACACCTGACTTTAGAATGCATCTCCACATGCGCCTTGATTAACCACTTGGGATCAGATCTCACTTCCAGGCTATATATGCAAATAACCCCTCCGTGCTCCCCCCCCACACACACACACACACACACCTATTACGCCATCGCCATCTTGCCAGTACCTGACTCCCGCCGAACTTCCAGCTAATCCAAAAATGGGCAAAGAGTAGAGAAACGTGTCGTGGTAAACACACGCTCACCCGTCTGTCACTCAAAGCGGCACATCCTCAATTATGCAGAACTTTAAGCCTTAACAAAATTTAATATAGTTAGTTATATGAAATTCACCCCCTTTGCAGTTGTCATGAAGGAGGACATTAGCCGTAGAGACCAAAACTGTTTGGATTGGCTAAATTGATTGGCTAAAAACAACAACGCATACCTGTTTATTTGCATATAAAGCGGGAAAGTGAGATCCGATCACAAGTGGTCAATCAAGACGCATGTGGAGACGCATTTTAAAGCCAGGTGTGAACTGACGAAATGAGAGCTGTCCACTTGTGATCGGATCACCCGATGCATCATGGGTGCGTTCATACTAGGGTTGTGCCGATGGACCGTGGTATCAATGATCGACGGTCATTAGAACTATCGCCGATTGCTCATGCCTTTGCAAATGCTGAGACAATATTTGACTTGTTTTCTGTTAATGTAGTTATTTATTATTTGTAGTATTAAAAAAATACTACATTCAATTTACCTGCCTCAGGAGTCTTTTAGGGACACACTCGCTTTTTTGGTCACTCCTCTTTGTCTCTCGGTCATAGAGTAATTTAATGTTAATGTAACACACAGGTTTAGTGCAGCCACAGCCACCGGAACAACGCTCCGCTACTTTTGTTCCCCAGAGGAAATATCCACAGTTCACATTATCTGGTTGATATTAATATACATTTTGAGCCCTTGAAGATCTGGTCGTTACTAAAGCGTGTCATGTAGAGAGCCAATAAAAACAAATGAAATTGTCAAAGTTGTAATATTGACATTTAAGGTGTATTGATTGATTTCGAGAAGGCAATTATGCATTGATTAACATGCAAGAAAACATTCCACTAGGCCTGCACGATATGAGGAAAACTTGTGATGTGCAATGACACTGTTCAATATTGCGATGAAAATGTGACCTGCGATAAATAAATAAATATTGAATTGTGAGGGGGGGGTTGCTGTCTCAGGTAATGAAAACCGTTTGTATTGTGTATCTTATATTTAATGCCAACATATCACTAAAAGGCCAAATTTATCACTGTCTCAATTGAAAAGGACCCTCGACTTTGTGGTTTAACATTAAGCAGTGTACAAAAATATCTCAAATACACAGATCAAAATGAAAACTTACAACAAAACGAATATCTTTGATTTCTCCGATCCCCACATTGACCTTCTTGCGCTCGTTGACAGGCAAGCGGATGTTGAGAAGATAATACTTATGGGCCACACTGCCAACCTCCATGAAGGGCATCAGGTCACACTCATAATAACGTCCCTCATTCTCATAGGTCTAGAAAACACACAGCAACACATCATAACTGGTTTACTAAACATTCATCTGAAGAAAACTGCTACTTTGAATGCTTTTAATAATATTAAAAGACACATCCTCCAAACCTAATGCTGGACAGCAAAGTGTCTCAGCTGAAGTAACCGTTTTAAGCCTCCTGTGTTCATAAATGTGTTCAAACTGAAAATACATAATGCTATGAATACTTAAGAGTTTAAAACAACACTAATTATTTTCATGTATCATTTCTTCAATGACATCTGTGTCCACAAACAAATTACAATGTCACCAACATGCTGACAAATAAAAGGTAATATTAGCATATATTATGATATACCAGTCTGCTCACATACTATATTGATATTATACGATTTAAAAAATATACTAACTCAATAGAATAATCTTTTTGTTATTTTTAAAAGATATATAATGGTGAAGCACAGAAAGTGTAATTTCCCCACCTTGGCAGTTGTAAAGTTGCAACTGAGTTTCCTCTGTTCGAAAGAGTGTGCCATCTCCGTCCACTCACTGACTGTGTCATCTCTGTAGGCCAGACCCACGTCAATGGTGACCAACGCTCCATCCTCTGGAAACAAGAATAAATTTAAGTTATTTACTTTCAGATAAATACAACCATTTGGTAGAAAGCTGTTTAAGAGTTTGAATATTCAAGCACGTGAATAAATACATTCACAAATCATTCAAAGTGTCATTCAGTTTTGAAGAACAGAGAATTTATGTTTTTGAAGAAAAGGAAAAAGGAAAAAAATTTGTAAATAATAAATTCCCATTCATCTGTATTTTGATGTGTTGCACCTCTTCACTGCACAACCCTGCTGGTTGTTATTATCCTAGTGACGGGATAAAATTAAGTCCTGATGACAGGTAGCCATGGCCCTTTTGACTGCGTTGCTAGCACTGACATGACATAAGCCCCTGTTCCACAGCCTGCTCAAAGCAGGAATGTTGTGCCTTTATTCCACCTCGCTATTCTGTATTAACGGTGCGAACACAAGCGCGGAACAACGATGCCCTCGCATTCTATGTCAGCAGTAGAGGTACTCAGAGCCAGATTGACCTCTGTGTAAAAGGCAGAGCCAGCATGGCGATGTTGTTGTGTTACACATCACGCCTCTGATTCCAGAACGGTGGCATGCCATCTAAATGAACAAAAAAATTAAAAGCACACAAAGCTGGCAATATGCCGGCTTTGGTTCAGTGTAAACAAGCAAAGGCTACATAACTTCTTAACAACAATATAGCAGGATCTCTGTACCACTGTTGTGAGGAATGTCACCATAGCCCCTTTTATACAAAGTAAAGAAGATGCGGATGGACATTTGTTTAAAATCACTGAGAACCTAAGCTTCATGGCTGCACCTCTAATGCCTGTTATGGATCATTCTGTTCATTTAGAAGACTATTTTTACTCTGAAACAATCATGTTTATAGAAGATCAAATCATTTGAGTGTTAATATGTGGTACTGTCACTTGGAATGAGTATGAATCGGTCAGATTAATAGGATTAGTTCACTACATATAAACATGGGCTGTGATTCAGTGTGCTCTCCATGGTGGGCCAAATCTAGGTTACTTCCTACTTGACAAACTTAAACAAGACCTTGAGCTGGCCTCCAACAGCACAGCCTGGCGAATCCAGCAAAAACATCCAAAGCAAAGCTATTAAAACTGCATCTTTAGATCACATTACAAAGCCAAGTGTTCTCTCCTCCAGCCCTCCAGAGTGCCTCTTGTGCCGTTATGAAACAAGCTGGAATGAAGAGAAAGAAACCCAGTGGCCTGTGCTGTGAATAAGGAAAAAAAAAAAAACAGTGGAGGCGGGGGAGAGGGAGCGAGATGAGAACTGGCAGCCGACTGTCTCTGTAATGCCCTCCCCTCTGCCATTGGTTGAGCCAGACGCCCTCAAATGTCAGCTCACTTCATGCAAACATTCCACTTCAGTCCAGCGGCCATCGCCACGGAAACTAAGCCTCTTCAACAGCTGTGTTATTGCTGGACCTCCGCCAGTGGGTGCTTGGTGCCGGGGTGGAGTGGAGTAGGTGGAGTGGTTAATAAGGGCGAAGCTCTTCTTTGGGATGAACATTGTTACACAGATAAGGTAGTCAAGGAAGAGATGGCCTTGTGTTCATTTGTCATACAGCTACAGAACAGAATCCACCCACCTGGCACAGCAAATGTTCTGGTCAGGATTTAGACAGACGACCTGACGCCATTTTGTTAACTGTGGAAGACCTGGCTCCAATGTTTATGGGGTTAACTTTTGCATTCTATTAAATCTGAATTCAGTGTCTCAGTTTATGGAATCTGAATGCAATCTTCATTTTTTTTTTTTTTTTTTTTTTTACCAAAGTCATAATTGGTATATTTAAAGAGGTAATATTTAAAAGTTTTGCCAGGCAGAATATAGTTTTACCATTTTGCTAAATGGCTAGAATGTTTTGTACATTGCACTTTAAACAAGGGAGATTTTTGTCTTGGAGCTTAATAAATCTGTGTATTTTAACAAAAATACCATCCATAACATGGTTGTTTCTTTACTCTCTCAGCTTGCTAAATATGGAAGTTAATAGTAGTTTTAAGGTCTTGTAATATACTGCTGGATCTAATTTTGCATTAAACAAATCAGTAAGAATCTAGTAATGTTTTGAAATGAAATCAAAGAGAAATCCTGTTACTTAGATAAGTATACTATAATATGTTGGAGGGTAAAAGTTGTTTTTCAAAATTAAAGCCTATATGTTCCCCTACACCAGGGGTCTACAACCTTTACTATTAAAAGACACAATTTTGGCCCCTCTCCCACAAATAAAAATCATCTGACGCTGCAAAACCTATTCATCCCTTAAAATGAAGCTAGCACAGCGTTAAAGTTTTAAATATAGTTATACTATATATTAAAGAACTATAGTTTATTGCATTTATGAAGTGACTTGACATTTTATTGCTGTTTTTACCTGTGATAACAAAGGAAAACATCTAACTCTTGTGAATAGGAGGAAAAAACAATGGCATGTGTATCTCTACTTTTAAATATAAAACAGAACTACACAGGTCTATTTGAGTCCCTCTCTTAGTTGTGAAGGATTAAAAAAAATAAAAAAAGGGAGCCACTGCAGAAGGGCTGAAGAGCCACAGATTGCCGACCCCCGCCCTACACCAAGTCAGGAAATTTCACTTTTACTTATTACTTAACATACATCAACCTAAGGCAGTTTTTTGTGGACAACAACAGCAAGCCAGCCCTATAAACAGGAATCTGACTAATTGAATGACTAAGTTACACGATTAGTAAGCCAAGAGCAGTGTGACTGAGTGATAAGGTTACACCATTATTCGGCCAGCCGAGTGTTTGAATTTACCCATTGGTCGCTGCTCTTTCAAAACGATTTGGTGAGAAGAAGCAGTGTTGCCAACTTTGTGCTTTTGGCGCTAAATTAACCGACTTTTCAGGCCGCTTAGGCAAAGCAGCTAGTGGCAAATGTACCAACTTTTTGGACAAACCTTAGCTACTTTCCATAGAGGAGAGTCACCAGTAGTGCACCGCTAGTGCAAGGTAGGGGACACCTAAATGAGAACAACTTTATTGGAAATACTGCTGTATCAAAAATACTGTATATATGAGCACAGAGAGTAGGGGAGAAGAAAAGACAAAGGGCTGAAACCAGCTGATACTAGGCAGAATGCAAATAGCTAAGACGCACTAAAGTCATATTCTAGGTTTAGACCTAGTCTTGTTTTCTCTCTAGCCTTGCCACCATGTTTCAGGATAACACAAAGGGCAACAATGAAGGAAACATGAATTCAAGTTGGATATAACAGAATGACTTTGAAATAGGAGTTTTAAAGTGGGAATCCCACTTCAGAAGCACAACCTGGTTTCTACTACATGCAGCTTATACTATACTCAGCTCTCTCCACATCCACTTGCTCTCACAGCACCTCCTGTATTTCAGAAAGATCAAAATGAGTTTGCAGCATCTGGCAGAAGGTCCGGGCTGAATCACTGGCTCGTCTGTCTGGCAGCCAGGCAGTAAACAATCCACTGCCCGCTAACAGATTTTCACTGAGGCCAAGAATGTGAGCGAGCAAATGATGCTGATGACTAAACCTCCATTGTAACATGACTGTTTAGACAAGCCAGACCAAAAGGGCTGTGTCATAAAAGATTACGCCACTTTAAAACTTTTTGTTCTCTGCATTATTACAATTACCTCTGACTTTTCTGTTAATTACACATTGGCCTAAGGTGGATGTGTCATCAAGGTTTACAAGTACTTGTGAGTGTAGACATGACTGTACATCAGAGGTAGTTACAAAGCTCATGTTATCATACACAGCTATACATTCAAAGCCTTAAAGCAAAAGATGCAAGTGAGAGTTGAAACTTCCTTCCCAGGCTCTCCTAATGATCGAGTCACTTATTAGACTCTCATCCTCTCTAATCCCGTCTTTCAGGATCCCAAGCACCCTGCCAAGATACCAAACCTTGTCTTCCACAAGATACCAGTTATCTCCCTCCTCCCCCTCCCTTTCCTCTCACATTTTAACACCAACATGCTGTAGGACTGTCTATCCACTGATACAATTTACAACAGTGGTTGACAATAGGTAGAGACACAGAATGGTTAACAGTAAAGCTGCCGTTGTGTTTCCTTCCTGACAATAGAAACTAGATATTTGACAGAGCCTGGGGCTCCACAAGAGACTATATTTACTCACGTAAGGTCCCTGCCTTAAAAGGGATTCCAGTTTAAAACATCTAAATTTGTTTCTTTAACTTTGTTTGTTCAAAGCTTGAAGACTTCAGTGGTTCGAAAGGTGACGACACATCTTAGAAGAGGTATACTACCCCGTAATGAGTGTGCCATTGCAAAAGAAAACAATTTATAGTTACTACAAGGCATTTCTCATGCAAGTTTCTTTAATACGTCATGATTTGTGTGCGTCATTCTATTCTGTTTAGATTTTTATAACCTTGTGTGTAATTCCTGCATTCTGAACACTCTAAAACTGGGCAAAAGAATCCAACAAATACATACTGATCACTACTGCACAAATCATAACTAATTCATCCTATAAACTATAACTATAAACTAACTAACTATAAAAGAGGAGGGAGCAGGAAATAACATAAATTTTGAAACCTGAAATCCATTTAACTGGGATGACCTTGTATACAAAGTATGTAAATCATTTGATTGTGGGTCTTGAGATTGGAAAATAGGACACTGCATTGTTCAGAGTCAGCCAACTATGAAAGAGGTCCAGATTACCTCTCCCCCCTCTTTATACCTGTCTCAAGGGTGTCTGACAAGCCCATCTACAAAAATCCCTAAGGGTCTACGCTGCTACAGAGAACAAACAGCAGGACATCTATCATTGTTTGCTGCCTTTCAGTGTCAAGAAATCCAATCTACTGACAAACACACTCTCCTGTGGATTCCTCAAGCTTTCACGAAGATAAACTGAACCAAGAACACAACATGCTACCAGGACATTGTGTAGGGAAGATAATACAAGAAATGTAACATTTTTTAATACCAGTAAAGTTGGAGTGACTCTGTACTTGAATTCGTGATGTGAGAGATTAAAGGTGACAATGGATGTGAATATTTCAGAAGCTAGCGTGCTGTCATTGCGTCTCTACAAATATTTGCCTTCAGATTGTGAAATTTTTCCCCACTTGTGTCAATATTTTGTCTCTGACACTATAAAAAAATGTAGCAGGAAGTGTAGGGAATTTGTATTGATGGTACTGTGTAGGTAAACTAGGTATTGTCGAGTGACCAAACTTAGAACAAAATTAACCAAGTAATTATCCATTGTTCATGATCACCTAAATGGCTTCCAGTTCCCTTAAGATTCCCATATAAGACAACATGGCCTCTTACAAGCATGTGCACGTCCTGGAGGAGAAACACAAGCCATGTTGTCCTTACCCTTTTTTTTTAAACCCATAAGAAAGCCTTGGTTTTCTCACCTATCTGGTTGTACATCTTAAAGGCAATGTCAAACTGCAGGATGACGAGCATAAACTGGAACCAGGGGCTCATCTCCTTGTTAGGCAGAGGAATGTGGACAGCAAATACAATGTTGTTGGCTTCAATCTTCTTGGCCATGGCCTCATCAAAGGTTCGGATCTTGTCGCACTGGTCAGGTCCCCAAGGCATGAACCATTTTGTTTCCTCTCGGTGCTTGATTGTGTCCACACACTTGGTGGCCAAGTAGTGGACCGCTGTGGTGGGGCTGGGAGCTGGTGAGACAAATAGAAAGTAGGATAGATATTAGGCCGGGTGTCATATTGAAATACTGCAGCAAAGTGTTTCAAGGTCTTGCCAAGCCAAATTTCCCCTCAAACTAATAAATCACACAAAAGGTTTGAATTCAAAAAAGTAAAATCAATAAATAAAACTGCACTGTGGATTAAACTGTGCATGGACAATATTCATATCTTGGCAACCATTAGGAATAGTCAACAGGTTGGGTTTGAGCCAAATCCAGTTCAAACACTTTGGCAATTACTTTTAACACTGTTTAGAAAATGCCTGGTAGCACGGCTCTCTCTCCCTCACTGAAACGATGGGGAGGGAAAATTCCCGAAAGCTCTCAGGCACCAATTACACTGTTTACGCATTGAGATTCATGAGCTTGACAAGACTCGTGTTTGTAGTCACTACTCACAGGATTTGAGTAGTGCTTGGGAAAGATCTATCATTATCATGGGAACACAGAAAACATTGGTTGCCTGTTGTAAAAGATGGGGGTCTGATCTGAACATCAGCATTGAAAGATTCGAGTCCAGGAGTAGCCTCAAGGCAAAAAAGAAAAACAGGTTTTTTAAATATCATGTGGGGAGATGACATCAAACAAATCAGCAAGTTCAGTGAGCCTGTTAGATTAAGTGTGGCCTGAGAGTTAATCCTTATTTTCTGATATCAGGTACAACAGACTAGGACTGAACGATTAATCGCATTTGCGATAATATCGCACACTTGCCCTGTTGTACAACGGCCTTTGGCTCGACAGAACCTGGCGCTGTGGAAACTTTAGTGTCAAAGAGGAGCAGTATGTCGGTTGTGTGGAACTATTTTGGCTTTAAAAAAAAAAAAAGAAGATGCTACCTCGCGGGGCAACACTACTAACCTGTATCAGCACTTTAAAAAAACACGACAAAGCCATGTACGATAGTTGCATGGCTAAAATGCCGAACCACCAGCGTCAAGTAAGCCAAATACCCCCCGACAAGGATCACTGACCGAAATGTTTGAAAGCATTACTCCATATGAACGTAATTCAAAACGGCACGGGGAAATTACTCAGGCAATAACAGAGATCATAGGGAAAGATAAGATGACCCTATGACCTATGCCCCAGGCTTGGTCACCATGCTGAGAGGCATGGTGACCAAGCCTGGGTTTACAACTTTGATAAATACGCTGGATAAGCGGTACAGCATGCCCTCCTGCACATATTTTAGCCAGGTTGCCATACTGGAGATATATTAAAAAAATGCAAGCTAAGAGTCACAGCTGAGTTTTTCACTACTACAACTGTGGTCAAGCCATACAGCAGAGCCCTATCAAAGTCTTACGGTGCATTTCAGTAATGAAGACTTCGCCCTTAAAGCTTGCTGCCTTCAAACTGCTTGCCTCCTAGACGACTACACAGGGGAAAACATTGCAGCCGGCTGACAACAGGGGCTTGCCAGCTGGGTTCTCCATGAAGAGAACCATGTCCGCATAACAACAGACAATTTTACATGCTTACAAGGCTGTAAGTTAAACAAATCAGTCAATATCAATTCATGCATCATCTAATTTCATCATGACATATAGGCCCGGCCTACAGGAAAGAACAGTTAATGTTTAATCTATCTAATATTGTGTTAGTCATAATATAGAATGATTTATTGCTCTTGATTGTTGAATAATACAGAAGAAAGGGAACTTAAGAAAATAATTGCATATTATATTGCAATCACAATATTGGTTTAAGAAAAAAATAAATAAAAAATTGCAATTACATTATTTTCCCAAATTGTTCCACAGACAATGTGGAATCAAGTCTTGTAGAGTGACATATTAGGACAGCATGATATTGGAGAAAACTGACATTGCAATCTTTTTTTCTGCAATATGAAAAAAAGTACAGGAATGTTCACCAGACGACTTCAATACCTGTCTTTGGTCAATGTCATTCTTTCTGTAACCAAAAAAATTACATACAACTGACTTTGCTTTTCTATTTTCAACCAAATCTTCCTTTTCCATGTCTTTCTCCTGTTTTTCCCTCATTTTCAGGTTGTGCTTGACAACTAACAGACCTGGTTACTTCATTAAAATGAGTAATCAGGTATAACGTCAGTAGCAACACAGAAAACCGATGTTACTAAATCTCAAAGAACCCAAACAAAAGATTGTCTGGTCTGAAATGCCTTCAAACAAAGGATGTGAAAGTTACGGTTAGGGTTAGCCCAAAAAAGCCCTGAATCCCACTAAAACTCTGTGGAATGACTTGAAGACAGATGTGCAGATTCCCACAATCAAGTCAATCTGCAAGAAAGAATGTATAAACACTTAAGCCCCGTTTGTGCCAAGGTGTTAGTGTCATATCTGGGAAAACTCAATAAGCTGTAATCACTGCGGGTGCCTGTGGGAAGTTACGGCTCATGGGGGAATGAACATGTAAGCTCGGACTTTCCAGATTTAGCCAATGAAAAAGACAAGCAACATATCTACGTAGACTCAGCTGTAATCCCTGCCAAAAGGTTCTTGTAGCAAGCACATGCTGGTGATGAGTAATTTTAGATCCGATAGTTTAGGAGAGTTCAGAAACACTAACACAAAAAAAAAAAAAAAAAGTATGAAATCAGACCAATTTGTACCTGTAGAGGGACTCTGTTACTTATCTGTCCGTCTAATCATATCTGTGCACTCGTAACAGAGAGGTAAAGGGCAGCCACCACCAACAGTTTACACACCCTTTAGGTTACACATAGTCCAGTCATAAAACCCAACGAGGGCCGTCTTCAAGGAACCTTCGAGTGTGTAAGTTTGTTAACAGCTGTGTAAAAATAAAATAAAAACAGTGACAAAGAAGATACACCAAACTGAATTAAACCCAGTTATCTGGAGCCCCTTGGAGTTCAATTATCTAGTGACCCTGTGAGTTCAGCAGCACACCAGCTCCTCCAGTCGCCATCGCAGTGTGTCCAGAATAATGGCAGTCCCCTCAGCCCACTGACCCCATGCCGTGTTCCCGGGTTTGTCGGGAAACAAGGGGAGAAAAACCCCTTTCTACTCAATTACCCCTGCCGCCCCCGGCCACCGAGCAAACACAAAGGAATCTGGCTTCATTAAAACCATCTCAGCCAAAAACGAACCGAACAAGCTAATTATCACCAGCCATGTAGTGAGTGATAGGGACTGCAGGGACTCGGGGAGACTGACTGGTGTCTGGGGGATGTGAATGGTCTCCATATTCAGCCCATAAGAAAGATTTCACATGTACTCAACTTGTATTAACTGTGAGTATGTGTGTAGCTGTTGTGTGTGCATGTGTGTGTGTGTGTGTGTGTGTGTATGAGTGGGTGGATTTGAAGAAACTTGACAGCAACTCCAATCCAGTCCTCAAGGCAAAATGCAACTTTGACAGCTGTGTGCACTTGTTTTTTTTTTTTTGTGCACCACTGTCTGTCTCAATGCAAATGAAAAACTAGGAAGAAAGAGGGGAAGTGGAGGGAACATGAATGCACTGCCTGCAAGGCGAAAGGGATTTAGGGAGAAGGGGAGACACACAGGGGGAGAGGAAGGAGTGAAAGGAAGGTAGAGATGCTGCCTGGGGCCCCACACAGCAGACAGACATTATATGTGGGAGGGGGAGGGGGAGGAATGAGGAGAGAAAAAAGGGACAAGAACATTCGAGTTTAGATCAAAGAAGTGAAAAACACAGAAAAGGTTGGATGTATTCCTGAGCAATCCTGCGTTGAAAATCGTAGATTAACACACGAAAAATGGTGTCCTGTGTTATTTTCAGCCAAAGAAAGGTAGCCAGCGGTCGTGGCATGCAGGCAGCGAACACCTTGATACAAAGCAGTGATTTAGCTGGAGGTGCACTCCGGCAGCTTTGGTGTCAAAGTGACTGTTTCAAATCACCGCATTGTTTGTGCACGGCTCGGTCAAGCCCAGGTAGATAAAACACAGCTAAAAGTTAGCGCTTAGCGTCTTTTGTTTCTGATGAAGACATTTATTAACGCTGGTATGAAGGTATGTAACCAACAGCCCAAGTCAAAACTTTGTGCTTTAACCGTTTAGAGACGTTAACATTTAAATTCCAACAGGCACGCGCGCACAAAGACAAACGTTAGCTAAATGAATGATAAAAGTGAAGGATAAAGAGGGGAGAAAAAAACAAAAAACTTACCAATTAAACCGCCGACCATGAAGGCAAACGCCTGAAACAAAAGCAAAATAACTCCCACTATCACCAACTTTTTGGTGCTCATATTTTCAATAATAGCCCCCGCCATCGCGAAGCAAAGGTTGGAGTAAAAAATATCACACCGAGCGAGAAACAAACAATAATGTGTTGGAGAAGGGACGAAAACGCTGCATCAACGACCAGCAGGAAGACAAGCTGGGCCCCCTCCACCGCTCTGCTCCTGCCTTTCAACTTCGAAGGAGGAGGAAAAAAAAAAAAAAAAAAAAAACAGGAATCACATGACCGAGTAGCACTCAGCTTTATCCCCGAACAGCCAACACCAGACCGGGGAGAGATCTGTGGAGCGCCACTGCATTGCAATAGAGGCTGGTAATGCAGGTTACCGTGTCATTGAATGCCTGTAATAGCGCCCCTGTTTGGAGGGCACAGCCTGCAGGGCTATTTAAAGGGAGCTTTTACAGGTCCCATCTCATGTTGTGCTGCCCAATAACCGTCAACACATTGTCCTTCAAAGTCTATTCTTAATCCACGTTAGAAATAGGTTTAATGTTTGTGTCGTCTGCAAAATTTGAACAAAATTGAACAGTGTTCCGTGGTCTGGCGTTTTTGACATGATAATATGTTCAAAGGTGCTTTACAATAACTAAATGTTTTTAAAATGACTAAATTATCACATCCATCTGAGCAAGTCCTTTGATCAGAGTTGTGTGCAAAAGGAATAACTTTCTTGGAATAACTTGTTCTGCTTATCATACCTTTCCCCAAAATCTTGAAGAAACTGTAGGTCAATCAGAAAACACATGTAGTTGTCTTACTCCAATAACTGCCTTAATTTAGTTCAAACTTAAATTTTAGACACAATGGCGTGTTTAGTTTCCTCACTGAAGACCTTGTAGGATCTGTCCCTTCAGGGTGCTTTAAAGTGTTTTTCATTACATTAGGACCTTTGGTGGCTTGTGGACTCAAAACAATGTTCAAGAATGGTGTTCAGGGTTTAAGTCAAGCACACTTCTACAGGAACACAGCCTTGGAAATGACTTAAAGAAAGTAATTAAAATGTGTGATGTAGTGAAATTGTTTCCTCATTCACTCATAGGATGGGTCGTACTTTCCAGTATGAATGCATAGATTAAAATTGCAAATTTCACAATGCTCGACATCTCCGTTATAGGAATTTCCAGTTTTTGTCATGCTGGTGCGAAAACGTGTGTCGGCACATCCTGAAGGACAGCGCAGCTGTGAGCTGAGCTTTCATGTCTTCTTCCTACTTAGACAGATGCTGCAAGCTGCAACAAGATCCCATTCTCTCCTCCTGAGAGACAGAGGAGAGAAACCCTCCGCTGCTAAACCTTCTGGTGGTTGGATTCAAATTATAAATGCCAGTGCAGAATGGTTTTTAGTGCATATTTAGGATTAATCTGATTCATTCATTCGTCAGCCTTGAAAATGTTCAAATGAAAAAAAAACTGCTTTGAAATCCTGGGAGTTTTATTTAAAAGCCATCCACAAGAGCATTTCAGGGACATTTAATAAAGAGTAGACACAAATGACGTGATCATACCACTGTACGCCTTTTAAAATTCACAAGCACAGAATATGATTTTTTTTTAAAATGCAGCATGCAACTTCTAATAAGTGTGCAACATCCATATTCCAATGAAAAAACACAACACATGTAGACACAGTGTAGTAATGCAGTTAACTGTTTCTATCAAACATACTAGCTCATTATGGAAAAAAACAGATTGACTGTTTTGACAGACAGAAAGGAAAGCATGATGGTGTCCTCTGAACACAAGTGTACTGCAATGAAAGAAAGCAGAGAAACAGATAATATATCCAGCTGTCAAAAATGCCTTCCTTTTCCTATTTCCTATTCGTGTTAGAGAGCCTCAGTGGGTATTTGCTGAAGGTGACAAGCTTTGGATGCAACAGACAACCAAACCACTTCTATCAGTTCAAGACAATGCTACAAGAGGAAGTCATTTGTCTCCTGATGTGATGCATTCCAGTTTACGGAGTCTTGTGCACTGCACCGAGACCAAGGCATAGAGGCAGCCATTCAACCTGATTACGGTGATAACATTGGTTTTGGCACTTAGGGATTGGAGGTAAAATAGACAAAGTGGCAACAGGAAGTGCTGGATAGGTAAGAAGTCAAACTGGGGGAAAGAGCCTGGAGTTTCGCGTTCAGAAACGAGCACGGATTCTGTCGAATGGATCTGTCTCCCACATCTTGGGATCCCAAGCCTGGAACCAGCCAGTGAAAGTTGGAGGCTCTGCTCCCTGTTTGATGGTGGTGATGGGAAGTCCACTGCGACCAGACGGGTCTGAGTCTACATAGTCTTTTGCTGCATGAGAAGAAGTAGATAGAAGAAGGGATAGGTCGAGAGACAGGAATATGAGACAACGGGAGAACGTTTAAAAATCTGACAGCATCATTTTGCAGACAACAGAATTTGAATGAAGGAAATATAAACATGCATTAGCTGATTTTTTTGTGTGCATGGTTGTACACAAATCAATCTGTTATGTTTTCTGACAGAAAGAATCTGAAGCAAGGCAGTACAATCTGAATGACACATTTCTTCCTTTAGTGCAACCAACCTATTTTGGGAGCGCCCTTCCTCTCCTCTGCATTGGCCTCGTTGCCAACCCAAAGGAAGATCTACAGGGAGGAGAGACATACTCACAGTCATTCAGAGGGTCTACAACTAGTTTTATGAGCAGGTCATAAAAATCAAAACTCAGAGCTCATCTTACCTGGTCCCAGGTATCCAGGATCATGACGTCATCAGTGGCAAGATCTGACTGAGTGAAGTCTCCTGGTACCTCTTCAACCTGAGAGAGAGTGCAGAAGAAAACTCAGACTGGCTGTCTGTCGGTTTGTGGGTATTGAATGTCACTATTCAGATTGCACTGTATTAACTTGGTACTACTCAGTTGATTGTATATATATATAATAACATGTCCCACGTCTTTTACTTTACATGTAAGCCCTGATGAGAAAAACAAATCCTCTCATCATTTCACTCTGTGACCTACAATGAGTCTTCCAGTCTTGTTGGAGCAGCCGAACAGACGTGGAGGTTTGACCATGTTCTGCAGACTCTTGGAGGTCTGGTATTCCTTCTTGCCGCCAAGAGCAGACCAGAAATCAGCTGGGAGGAAAGAAAACACAACAGCAATCAGTTACAAGCAGTTTGTCCCATATTCGCTGCTTTGTTTGTTTGAACAGGAAGTAAATCACATCCTCTTTGGGGCAGTCAGCAACAAGATGCATCATCATTTCAAGGCTGATCTAAACCAGACCACGAATGCACCAGTTGTATTTTATCAGGCCAGTCATTGTCACTGGTTTGAAAAGCTAGATGTGCGTGACAAGATGCAGCATGTAGCAACATGACATGGCTGTGCAGCAGTTAGGGCCGTTCACTTTAACTTTTAGACAGTATTTTCATTGTGACAATCAGTGCCAATCAAACAATAAAACAGGGTTGAGCTGCTTTTAACCCTCAACATTATGTCAAAATTAGACTAGTGACCTAATATAACTATTTTACATTTAACTCACTTTAAATCACTGCACATCCATTAACCCATTAGGCCAATGAGTATAATGTTCACACAGATTGATGATGCATACTCCTGATCATACCAGCATTATCTACAATACAACCAACAATTTCACCTTTGGCAGATCAATAACAGAAATCCCTCCTGAGTGATAGTTCCCAGTTTCTTTTCATGGGGGATAAGTATTGAGTAACAACCTTTCTAAGCAAATAATTTGTTGTGTTACATATAGCATATCGGTCCTCAGAGGACACCCACCTGGCTCTTTGCCCTCTGACACAGGGCTGGCACTGCCACCCAGGAAGCCCACCACATGTTTGGTAGCCTCCATCTCCTCATCACTGGCACCCACTCCCCGCCACACAAACATGGCGCTCGGGGATTTCAGCACAAACGCATCGTTGGTGTTCAGATTGGATGCAGTGGCCTCGACCTGAAGAAACGCATGCAGAAGGTGAGAGGTGAAAATCAGACATCTCTGCACCATGTCAAGTTCCCGGGGACGCGTGTGCATGCAGCTCACCTCTACAGCCCGGGTGGCACGGGAAGAGCTCTGTCGGATGTGGAAGAGGCGAGTGCTGCTGGTCTGTGACTGTCCACCTTTGCGTGACGTTCCTCCGCTGTGGATGATCATGGGTTTGCCCTGGAACAGGCTCATCAGGTGCGGAGGCTCCTGACCCTGAGTCACTCTCACCTGTGGATGAAGCCATTAAGAAACTTCACCATGAAGGCTGATGGCTCTTATCACTCTTCTAGTTAACAGGCATTTTTACATGAATACGTAAATATAAATGATGTAGCAAATGAGGCGCTAGCTCTTTAACTGTAAATTATGTATACCTTACATTTCTTCAGACCATTACTGAATGATCGGCACAGCTTACAATATTCCTACCGTACCAAACCATTTGGTTTCAATTAAGATCTGTATGATCTGAAAATCAATTAGCAGCCTCACATCTGCATTACTTTTCGTCAGTGTAATTTTATCATTGCATGCTAATGCAGTTTGAGTCAAGACTTGTTTGGAGAACTTTGACCCAAATGAATGCACATGTGATATTCACTGTGATGGATTACACAACTAAGTC
Source organism: Seriola lalandi dorsalis (assembly GCF_002814215.2). Taxonomy (NCBI): domain Eukaryota; kingdom Metazoa; phylum Chordata; class Actinopteri; order Carangiformes; family Carangidae; genus Seriola; species Seriola lalandi. The sequence continues at coordinate 734,072 of NW_019525095.1, read as the reverse complement.
AAATTTCAAGACTGCTAGACTTTCATACAGTAACATACAGAATTCAACAGAAACCAGTGGATTACCTGATATGTAAGAAAAGGAACATCAAACTTTCACAGTAGCGTGCTTTGCAAATGATTACTCATTAAGTATTGTGTGTTTTCCACTTGTATGGTTCTTTAAAGGAAAATGTGGAAAATAAGCTTCACATTTATCACTGACTCAGAGTCAGGTTTTATCCATGTTTTGATGTTAACATCACAGAGAAAGTGGATAAGCGCCTCCTTAAGTTACTCATCCAGCTGTGAGTTCTTCAGTGGGCGATGATCATTTGTTGGTCAACTCTAATATGGCCACGAAGATGTTGACGCTATGTGGTAAGTGCGGAAGTGCTGCAGTTTGAGTTGCATTGAATCACAACAAAAATTACAGTAACACTGCCCTCTGCTGGTCGTCCAGGGTTGTTTGTTTTTCATAGCAGAAGAGTGAGGTTACAACATTACATGTTATAACAAAAGATTCAGGCTAGTTCTCAATTTTGACACTTAAACTGCAACTTCTTACCCAATTTCCCCAAATCTTCACATATTTAGAGAACTCAGGCAACTGTGACTTTGTCTATTCATATCAGCCTCTAGGAAGAGAGCTTAACGTAATTACTTCTAAATACTAAATGATCTGGTTTAATATTGCAGATTATTAAGGGACTGAAGAGACTTGTTTTTTCACATAATGAAAAGGTGAGCAGTGTGTCGGAGTCAAGCGCTAACCTGAACTGGAGATCCTCCCATTGAGTCATCCAGCTTCACTGTGAGGAATGCTGAGGCTGCCAATTCATCCTGTGTGCACTTCAGCCCCTGCCTGACACAGTAACACGCACACACACACACACACACACACTGGATGATTTTCCTGGAAGCAGGTCATTTACTGGTGCAGACTAGGTGTGGTGGGGTAATTCGCATGCACACTCCTCTACAGCTTGTAACTCATACTGTATTAGACAAACATGTTTGTATAAATATTTCTTTTGACCCACCAGGTGTATATGATGTGTTGCTCCCGGCCTCCCTGTCTGTAGCTGTAGAGGATGAGGTAACAGTCTCCACCATAGAAGTGGCCATAGGAGGAGGGATCCACAGGCACATCTTTACCGTTCTCCACTCGCCAGATCTTAAAGCAAGACTACAACCATTTTACACAACTCACCACCACAACACTGTTTTTCCCATGCCATGTTTCCCCCCTTTTTTTTTTAACACACTCATACCTGGACTTTGCCCTTGCCATCATCCACCATGCCGTGCTGAGCTGCCATGACTTTGTTTGAGTGCAGGGTGGAGGCATCGAACGGCACCTGTTCCACTTTGGCTATGCGGCCGATGGTGAAGGCTTTGCTGGGGCCTGTAGTCTCGTCCTTGTCCCTCCAGTCGCTGAAGAACTGCTTGAACAGAGTGGTCTCGGCTCCTGCAGGAAGAACCTGGATCTACAAAGGAAACAGGGATTTTAGCTTGATGAACTTCTTTAAGTGTGACATGGAATTACATGTGTGATATTTTTTGCCATAATATTTTTGCCGTCCTCTGAGTGTAAAGTTGCTGTAACCTTTTTCTGATAGCGTTATTAAGTACATGTCAGCTTTACCTGTGTCTTGTTGGAGTATCCCTTGTCTTTGATGAACTGCTGACCTGCGGACATGGCTGCTTTACGCTCTGACATGTTGGCCTTGGGACCTGGTTGAAGCCAAACGAGGAGGACATGGTGAAAAGGCCATAATTCTCAAAAACGTGATGTGATCTGATTTGAGAGAGAACCTATGTCATAAACTAGCTTATAAATATTAAATATTAAAAGGGGTTTGTCTGGGCAGGTTTATAGTGGCATTATTAGCTGCAGATGCTTCACAGAATATATCATATGACACCTCCAGGGGGCTCAAAAACTTTCCGGCCTGGTCTCAACCTTGACAAGAATTATTGTAGATTTCATTTTAGCTCAACATTACTGAAAGTAAATTGTGTATAAGTGATTGCGATGGTATCGCAGCCAGAATTTTAAAATATCAGAGTGAGTCAGGGACAGAACAGCTGTTTTTCATGTGTTTAGCTTGGAGGCACAACTACTTGTGGACACACATTTTCCACATAAATTCTTATTAATTTGTGGAGAAGAAATAGCTGTGAGGACACGGGGAGAAAACTAAAAGCTAGTGTTCTGAGTTCGTTCAACACTATTTTCTGGTGTGTTATGTAGTCTCTGATGTTGTCGGCACCTTTCCATACAAAGATGTTCCTGTCCACCCCGTTGTCCAGGATGTAGCACTCCTCAGGAGACAACATGGCCTGTTTGAAGGGACTGGATGGAGCCACAGCTGACACCTTCATCGAACCAGATGCATCAGAGATCTACAAAGCAGAGGAACAGCATCAGCTACCAGCTCGGGTCTGAAAGACTCATTTTTATTTCATTTATACAGTAAATGCATTTTGGATGTAGTGGTATAGATGAAGTAAAATGAGCTACATACAAGGACTCACAGTGTGTGAAAACATGCTGTTTTCTTTATTGTATGCACTTATAAATCCTGTGATTTTTTTACCCAGAAAATTATATTATCATAAATTGACAGATAATTGAAATACAGTATTTTTACAATATGTTTACAGTTCTTGAGACCTTTGTCCTGGCTTTTTTATTAAAGTTTTGGTCTTCAAATTTAAACCAGAACTACAAGAATGCAGCACAATCTTTTATATGAATTACAAATTCAGCACTTGTGTTACTCACCATGTAGAGGGCACCCTTCTTCCTGTTGGAAGTGTCCACCTTGTCATCATCAGGAGTACTGGGGGCAATGGCGGATTTAGGACCCAGAGCCTATACAACAGCCAGAGGAGTTAATTATTGTGTTCATCTTTTTGCCATAATTATCACTTATGCTTCAAATTATCATTATGTGTTTTCATTGACAGATAAAGCAGCCAGCAGTCTCGATGGTGGTTCGCTTTGTAGACTATATTTTACAGCTTTTATCAGATTAAAAATTAATGCTGATGAATATAAAACATACTCTATAAAGCCCCCTTCCTTCCTCTCTCTCCTCATTAAGCCTCTCTGGAGTTCACCCTCCTCTCTTGTTGTAAAGAAAGTGTTTACAATGCCGCCTTAGTTGGCACAGAGTTGGCACATGCACAGCACGTTACAAAGGACAGCATTGTGACCACTTATTCCCACGCTGACCAACTCGCTGGCCATTAAATGCACTTATAGATTCTGCTCACAAGCGACCACCTGTAGGCTGTAAACCTCAGCGAGTGGATATTCATCCGGAGACGGAGAGAAAACGAGGAATGTGTACGTGATTGCGTATCACCTCTATGACTGCTGCTGGCTCTTCTCCCTCCTCCACCATGTGCAGTTTGGCTCTGCCGTTTCTCTCATTATCTCTGATGTCGATGGAGACCTCAGAGGCCTTCAGCCTCTCGAACCGGTTACACTCACTGCCACACCACTGATAGACGTCCTGCAGGAGCGGAAAGGACAGGAAAGAGATATTAAAGATTTAAGTCCAGGATCATTTGGTGACAAACGCTGGTTTATGGTGGTAACAGCAAGCAAGGTTTAATACATAAACTCTCAGAATTCAGGGGCAGCAAATACTCAAGGGCAGCCATTTTGTCAACTAGATAGCAACGGTCACAGTTTACAGTGCAGCCAAACAAATTCTGCATTTTTAAGAAGAAACTCATTACTTGTCCTCTGTCCGTCACATGTGCAACCGCGAGGTGAAATTACAAACAGTAATGCTGGAGCACATGAGCTTTGACATATGTTGAGTGTTAGCGATGTACGGGACACGGAATAGTCACCCACACAGAAACACACCCTCACCAACACACATTAAATAACAGATCTCACCTTTCCCAGGTCAATAATAAAGCAGTCGCCCTTGTTGAAGCTGCCCCAGGACAGGTCCACTTCTGTTGCTCTGATGGCCCTCCGACCCTTGACGTGCAGCAGGCGCTTCACGTTCATGTCATTGGTCACCACATGCTGAAAACCTGAGGCCACACCCCCTTTCTGAAACAAATAATAATAATTCAGGTGATGAAAACTTTCCTGAAGTCCCAGCTTCATTTAAAGTGTGTACATGAGCACAGTTCAGGGAAGAAAAAGTCACTACATCATGTGCACAGTTTTAGTTCTCAACAGTCACAAATACAATACTGAGAGGTTTGAAACTTGATGCATGGAGTCAGATGATTTCATGAGATGCAGAGCTTGCTGCATGGTGAGGATGAAATGAGTTTTACACAATACCGTGAAACCTCAAAGGACAAAAGGCTCTATATTCTACTGCCAAATAATGAGATAAGCTTACAATAAATCACAGCTACGCAGCCAATAAACCTTATCAAATGGATGAAATGAAACTAACATGATGCCTGCCTCTGGACAGAAGGAGGATCATGTACCTGGGAGGCTGGATTGTCTCGTAATGTGCCGTCCTTTGTGAAGCCATTAAACAAAACAGGTATTTACAAGACATGCAAATTAAATACTGCAAATGAGCAACAGACACTTTTTGTGCTGGACAAAAGTTTGATAGATGATGTTTGCTGAGTATTCAACATGTAGAAAACTAAAGCAAACAAACCCCTCTAAGGTCATGAGAAAAAAAACCAGGGGCTTCCTATTTCTTATAATGGCCTCTGAAGCTTTAGCTTTTACCCACATAGTCTTGTTAGCATCCTGGGGAGTGGCTATCTAGACCTCAAAATGGAGACCACATTCATGCTTCTCGTTTTTGTGCCTTTCTCAAGAGAGAGGCAGTAAAACTTTCCATGGCAACAATGCAGGCACTGTTTATTCTAATGGAAGGACTTTTTCCCCAAAAGCGGAGTTACCAAAACTATGAAGAGATAATGAGGTTTAGTTCTGTTCCTCACTGTTCCTCTGAAGATCACTGTGTGAGCCTGTGTGTGTGTGTGTGTGTGTGTGTGTGTGTGTGTGTGTGGACTGTGTATCTGCACATGTGCAAAGCAGAGTTTCCACCCTACAACTTTGCAAAAGTAGTAAACAAGTCTGGGTTAATTACACCCAACGAGAGCCAGGAGGGGGTTTGGATGGTATGCATGGAAATGAGAAACAGACGCCTGGTAAAAGTGGCTTAGCTTTTGTCTTTTCAAATGTCTTCCTTTGCGCAGGCTGGTCGACTTGGTTACAGTCTCAGTCAGTCAAAGCCAGACACACCCTGGGATGTAAATAGCAAAAAGGGAATGTTGTGTCTCCTCTGAACTTCAGACTCATCAGATTAACTGCATAGCAAAGTTCACGGGATTCTGACAATCATTAAACCCTGCGGATATATTTAGGTCAAAGAAAGTTTCAGAGACAGATTCTTGTCCCATCTGTTTTTAGTCATCACTGTTAATGCTGTAAGAAATATAACATTTTCATTGCTAACTTTATATTTGCTTAAGTAATGGGTTGTTCCTTATCTATGCAGTCATTAATCTAGATCTATCTATATAATCTATTCTTTAAAAGAGTGATTTTCCCTTCTTAAACATTTTCATTTGAATAATTGTTTGAGGCACAGAGACATAAAACTGTACACTGTTTCAAAAGAAAGCAGACTAAGAGTCTACAGCCTGCTGCTAGCGGCTCTGTATAGTTGTAATTAGGCACAGCACGGCTTCAATTAAAAGGATGACGCTCGACGCAGCGACGCTCACAATGAATGCTAACATGCTAATGTTGTGGCGATAATGTTAAGTATGCTCACTATCTTAGTTTAGCAGGTTAGCATGCTAATTTCAGCTAATACAAAGCACAGTTGAGGCTGATGCGCATGTCATTATTATTTAGTCATTAACCAAAGTAGTAACCAAAGTACACCATTATTGCAAAGCTGTCTCTGCTATACAATGAAACTCACCTGATACTTGATGCCTGACCTGAAGTACCCCAGAAAGGTGTTGGATTCATGGTTCTGCACCTCCCTGTACTGCACTGGTCCACCACCCAGGAAGTCATCCAGCTGTGTGGCAAAGATGGCCGCTGATCCACTCTCATCCTGTGAACACTCGTCCCCTGCAGAGACGAGATATCTGTACTCAAATAGCTGTTTTCTATTAAATCCTTTAAGTGTTTCACATCGATGCCCGAGGATCAAGTTTCTCTCAAATGCATTAATTTCTTTGACTTAGCAGAGCAAACTGCAGCACTTTAGTTTCTGCTGTGATCTTAAGGGACCTTTGAGTCAAGACCAGAGTCATTGAATCACATCAACCACATCTGCAGCAGAGCCGCTTCGTATCCTGCTATTACTGTCGGATGGCACACAACATGGATAAAACTATTTCATAATTTCACATGACTAACATCAATCCCAGACAGAGGGATTAATTATGCTCGCATGTTATTTCTAGTCTAACATCTTCCAGATGGTTGCACTGGGAACTAAAAGGCCTGTGTGTCTGTGTGCTGGCACAGGAAGAGAACTGGCAGGGAACAGCACAAACATGCAGGGACCAGTGCCTGTTGCTTGTGGCCTGCAGAGGTATTCTATGTGTGAGTCATGCAGCGGTTTAGTTCAGGCCTCTGATTTTTTCTTATGTAACTGAAAATTTACGGAGCATGAGAAAAAGATTTTGTGTTACATTTAGGATTTCACGTAGTTAAAGTTGTATGTCACAGCGTGCTCTGTTGAGGCCTGACCTGCGGGACGCATGAGGAGAGGAATTTCACAAACTAGTATGACTTTTAGAGAACAAAGAATTCACCGACTCATACAGCAGAGGATGTTTAAGCACTGAGATCAGATGCATAATCTGATCAGCTTTAACTTCAAAAACCTCAGGAAGTTTCACTTACTCTCTAGTCTTAGTGTGTGTGTGTACGGGTCTAAGTATCAAAATGCATGACTGTTTAAACTTGTGCCACGTATGTGTATGTGTATCAACTTTGGAGGAAGCAACTGTTTCACTTTAGTTCGTAACTGTAACTTCAGTAAGGGGCTGAGCCCAATACTGTACTTTTACCCACTTCAGCAGCCAATATTTCATTAGCAATTAAATAAGAGGGATTTTCTTTGGTCAGCTCACATATAACATAAACTAAACCAAAACCTCTCTACTCAGAAACATAAAACAAGTGGTGAAACCATAAAATGATGATTGTAAAGCAATAAAACCCTCCATAAAATGACAAAATAACAGGAAAAAAGACAAGCAATAGTATTTGGGGAACATCCTGCTGTGAAATGGCTTCCGCTCCCAAATGTGTTGTTAAAAACAAAATGCAAGACCGGTTCCTGTTTTGAAAACAGTAATGAAAACATACTTTTCATCAGGTAAATCAGACCACACCAGATAAAGAGCAAGCAATAATACTTTGAATCCTAAGTTGCTAAGAGTGTGTTGAGCAGTCTGCCATGTTACTGCAAGACACTGAAGTGTGTGTCCATGTCTTACCCAGCCACATGTGAATGTTGTACGAAGGTGCTGCGGTGGTGAAGAGCAGCAGGTAAGCATCCCCGGTGTAAAAGCTGCCGTGCAGGGACTTGGGAACCGGCTTCAGGTCCATGTTCTCGATACGCCACACCTGCAGCCCCGGCTCCTTCCCCGCACCCACAAACTCTTTATGGGAAACCATGATGGCTCTGAGAGAGAGGAGGAGATGACAGGCTGTGAGAGGGAAGGTAAGAAATATGGAAATGCTTATAAACACGAGGGGGTCAGCGGGAGACAGGGAGGGGTTTTTAAGTTTTAAAGCTTAACCCAAACCTAGGACACAAAGGAGGCCAGAGAGATGCGGCAACGTATATGAGGAAGTTATTTTGTCGTATCAACATGGTGACATCTTTCCAGTAACAGCTATTGTTTTTATATAGTTGTGGGTAACAGCTGAGACGAACTAACCCTGTGGTTAATAATAGGTGTTATCTTGACAAGAAGCAAACATATTTACCTCGTGCCATATATAGGCATTCAGCGTATAGTCCAAACCAGACAAACTAGTTCTTTAAACTACCAATTACTCATCCACTGCAGCTGTCACATCTGTAGATTGTTCACATGCATTAACCACTGTGGTGATTCCTTTACAATAATTATATCTGACACTTATTGTAGGCCGCTGACAGCTGGTGTGGGGACATATTTAAGTTTTCACATAAACTGGTGGAGTTTTAAACTTTTATGGATTGGGAAAATTCTTCTACTTCTTGTGCCTATAATTATATCCTCTCAAAAGTTAAAACAGGGTTGATTTTCATGAATGGTTTGGAGATTTGTGGATTTCAATTTCCTGAAAATTGAACAACATCTGAAATAAAGTCTGTTTTTAATAGTGAAAGCAGACTGCAGCAGGGACTTTGTTCCATTATCAGTACGTATTTGATCATTAAATTATACCTGTGCCAAGATAATAACTGCACACCTAGGTATCAATAAAGCACAGTATGCATGATCCAACTTTCACTCACACACTGTTATGGTTGATATGAAGTGAAAACAAAACTTGATGTTACTGAACAACTAGTTTATGAGCAGATTGCTTCAATAAAACAAACTGCTGCACAGTTTAACTCTTTAACATCACAAAACCTCACATTCGGAGAAACACAAAGTTTGCTTCAAAAACTTTACATAGTGATGAGAGTAGTGAATCTTTACCCCACCAAGGATGCCAGATTATACAGATTACTGTTTTCCCCGATTACACAAGAGCCAGATTACAAGACGGGATGGCAGCAGGATTATTGCTGCAGTGAGGCTGACGTCGACTGTGATCACACAACCCTGACAATGTCCACTTCCTCACTACTGTAACACACAAGAGCTTGCACTCCATATACTTTACCCTCTGATCCACATACTGTAACTATATCCTACCCCTGCTTATTTGTGCATGACGTATTATTCATAGTTATATATTAAAGGGTTAGATCATACCCGACACACCAAGCTGAGATATAACAAACAATCATCACCATCATCTGATGGAATAATTATTATTACTGTGGAGTATTTTCAGCTGGGGGTTAAATGTTGCTCATGTTTCAGTGCAGAGAGAAATACACAGTTGACTTCCTGTAACAGGCCGATCAATAAATGCTGCATCATGGACAAACCACTTAAGACCACTTGTGGCCATTAATGTCTGGAAGCAGCTGGACTGGTAATAACAGTGATGTGACATAATACTGAACATAATACTGCGAGTCTATGGGGATCAGTGTAGAGATGTGTGTTGAGAAGAGCATCTCTAATGAAGGGACTTCTGCTACTTATTCTTCTTCTGCTGACTGATCAGACTGGACACTTAGATAAAAACAAGCAGAACAGAATCCAGGATCCATTCCTGTTATTTCCATATTAAGTTAAGCCTACATTTATTTCTCTTGGCAGACCCATCTCTTTTTTCTTTTCTTTTCTTTTCTTTTTTTTTTTTTGATTATTACATAACATCCAAACTACTACTTCCTACACTACACTAGTTTTTTACGCTCCGTTTCATTATCAAAGGAGAAGAGTATTTCCCCAATAGCCCTACATAATAAACAATGCAGTTTGTTCCTATAATAAACCTAAACGTCCAGCCGTGTAGTTCTGTTTTCCGTCCATTCATTGGCTGCGGAGAAGCTCAGCGACTCAAAAGAAGAAGCGAAATGTACGGAGACTCTCAACATCTGGAAATGAAATCACTTCAAACTTTACAACCGTGTCCTAGACTGGCCACAAAATCCCCAACAACACATCTACTCAGGTAACAGGAACAGCACGTACTGTGCAGCCTCGATGTAAGAAGTCCTGCACGATTTTAAAGCTCTGACAGATATATCAAAGCCCAGAAAGTCACATAAAGGAGGATGCATGTTGTTTGGAAGAGGTGAACTCACAGTTTGGGAGATGAACCACACAGGAGAGAGAGGAGCAGGACCGCTGGTGGAGTCTGTAGATGTGGAAGTGAGCCGGGTATGGAGCGTTTTGTATGTTTTAATGTGTAGATGAACAGAAGGAGGAGGAGGAGGAGGAGGAGGAGGGGGAGCAGAAGGAGGAGGGAGTGTTCAGGCTGTCCGTGGGTCTCTCTGAGGGAGCAGTGATTGGTGGACACGAGCCGCAAAGATGGAGATGCGCCTGTCAGCCTGTGTGCAGCCACAGAGCATTTATTTAACTACCTGCGTTCAAACTGTGTTGCAACGATTCAGGGACTCAACTGGTTTTAAACAGTTTTCTTCAGTCTTTCTTCTTCAGTGTCTGTGAACATGACTCCGCTCCTTCTTATTTGCAGTGCAGATTATAAAGTGTTCAGAGAGGGGAGGGACAAAGTTTATCAAGTCATGGTTCACGAAGTAGCAGTTAAATCAACAGTTCGTCTGTTTGCCTTTGGCTTAGAGGAAAACTGCGACTGAAAGAAATGACAGCAAGGAAAAGGTGGCTCCCTCCCTTTAATTTCCTGGAATGTAGCACCAACAGGATTTAAATGGAAGTAGGGAGCACATGTTACTAGTTACATAGAAAAGTGATTTCTCTAGTTTCAGTTTTAAAGAGATTTCAGGGTTTTCTTGAAAACAATGTCAAAAGCCACTTCTGCAGACATTAGACACCACAAACACCACTAAGAGAGGATGCAACACTTTGACTTAGACTAGGACTAACTCATTACACACACAAAACACGTTACTTACTCCAGCTCTGCTCTTTGATAACAGTCGGCACAGCTCATTCAACACAGCCAGTCCCAGTTCAAACCAGAAGGCATGCTCACACGGGACACAGCCAGCCTCTACCTACTGCTACTGTACTCTGTCTTTTTCTGCAGACAGCGTGTTTATTTACACATGGACAGAACCCTCGCCTCTGCTGCGATGAGTGGCCTCTTAGCCATGAATGTTACACACATAAAGACTGGGATCTTGTGTATAGCCTACATCCTGCAGAACCAAACCATATACAGACAGGAGCTTCAACATAGAGTCATCGCCTCATGCCACAGCAGGTCATTAAATGGACTTAAGTCAAAAATGGTCCAGCTGTAAGTGAATTTTCTAACAAAACACAGTCCGCCTTGTTCACAGATGACTCACTTCATGAGAATTCAGCTCAGGGGAGATAAATAGCTCTTCCTCTGAGAATCTGTATAAAGATAATTACTGAATTTCAGATAAAATGTTGCACACTTCTGCTTTAATCTGGTGGACAAACTACGTGACATTATGATACATAACCACAAAAAGGGGGAGACTTCGCTGCTGATGTCGAGTAAAGCTTTCGTACATTCCACAGTGTAAAGTGGAAGTGAGTTGAGATGATAAATTGTTCTCACAGGCTGTTTCATCGTGACTGTCTTGCAACACAACTCTTAAAAAAAAAAATAAAAAAACCTCAATAAAGTTAATATCAACAGGCAGGACAAACAGAGCTTGTAGACATCAGTATAACTGGCCCGCTGTTTAGACTTAAATATAAATACATCAACAGCTGGTCATCACACATCACAACACAAAAATACATGTGACATTTCTTAATTTATCTGATGTTGTGTTTGTATAGCACAGTAACCCAAATATTCAAATCAGGTCTGACTAGAAGCTCAGGGGATCAGTGAAAAGAGGAAACATCTGTTACACTGTGTCTCTCTGGCTTCTGGGATTTGATAATTATATTCTTCAAATCTTGTTGCTGACACTTTAAACACCTAATTGGCTTTGTTGAGGGTGTCGCGACACACCAGTATTATTGATTATTTGAAAAATGAAATACTGATATCCTGTGAATAATACATGTATGATAATATCGTGATGGCAGATGTGAGGCTGTGTGGGTCTTTTGTTTATGAGTTCCTCTGGTTGCATTTTCACTATCCATTATTGTAATCGTTGTTTTTGTATGATTTTGATCAGTTATGGTTAGTGACTCTCTCTCCACCTCCCTACACTCATATTTGAGTCTAATTCATTTGCCAAAAAAGAGACAAAACACACAATAAACAAAGTTAAAGATCAATTTGACCGGTAGCATTTTTTATTTCCCAAATCACAATAATATCATTATCGTAAATTCTTTTGGCAAAATCTGACATTAGTGCCATAATTTATCCACTTAACTTTCCTTCATTGATTTCTGCATGTAAATATTTTTATTTTTTTTTAAAACAGACCTAATTTTGATGCTGCTCCTTCGCATGTATCGGTGCTGCATTGCTCTGAATTCATCTGTTTATCTGTGGGCAGTGGGACGACACTGGTGCCAAACTGGGGGGTCGGATGAGACCAGTCGTCAAACAGGATGTGACATGCACGCTGAATGGCTGGCTGCCACGGGCCCATTGTGCCACACACTGACAGCTGACTGGTGCACATCCTCAGTGACAATACAACCAACCCAAAATGGATTAGACTCTCATCATCAGAGGCATTACACTGTGAGAGGTGATGCAGAGCTGTTAGGTTCACTGAGGGAAATGAAGCAGAAATGTACCACCAGTTTTTCAGTGAAACATCAGGACACAAAGTAAAACATAAATTACCAAATAAAATGTTATACTTGTACCCAGTGTTTTTGTAGCATGGATGTAAAAACATCATAACAAACTTAGTAGTTTGACATTCTTTACCCAAGAGTTTAATGAGAAGATCAACACAACTCTCATGATTCAGCATGAAAAGAGAAACCTACTCCACCGGTTTAGCATCTCATCTCTCTAATGTTGTCAAAATCCCAATGGAGTAGGAAAGTGGATATCTTCTTATTCTATGCATTCTTCTTCTTAGTCAAAACCCAGTCCCTACATTACCCTCAGTGCTGGCACCTGAAAACAGGCTTTGATCTATAAAATTGGAGTTCTCCTTGAAGCTGGAGCCAGCTACTAGTTAGATTATCTTCGCATAAAAACTGGAAGCAAGGGGAAACTAGCCCAACTCAGGAAGTCACCGCACCCGGCCAAGAAATAATTCCGGCACATAACATCCTGTAAAACCACAATGCTTTGTTTTTGCACCAGTTTTTGTGTGTATTAAACAAATGAGATATGACGTGTTAATGAGTTAGCTTTAGCTTTATTTTAGAGCCGAGGATTTTGCTGCTTTCTTACAGAGCCAGGCTAACAGTTTCCCGTCTTTGTGCCAAGCTAACCGCCTGCTGACAGTCGCTTCATATTTCCAGAACAGACATAAGGGTGGTATCAATCTCTCTATCTAATGGCTAGCAAGAGAGGGCATATATACGCATAACCATATATAGTATATACAGTATTTTCCTATCAAAGAATAAATATAAGACAAATGATCGATTTTTCTAAAACTTGGAGCAGCACAGTCACTGACGTATTTGAGATTTCAAGAATTGAGTCAGTGAAAAACTAGGGCCATGTACCAAATCTATATCGACCCAGATGTGTTCGTAGTACCAAATATCAAGAACAAGTCAAGTGCCAAAAGCTGACATTGAACATCTGGTCAGATTCAGATCTTGTTTCACGTTTTTTTGTATAATTTTTGTATCAGTAATGGTAATTAGTAATATCATCAGACATTTCAAACGATGTCAAGCCTTTTTCATGGCAGTCAGACAGGGAAGGTTTGCCCACCCTCCCTCTTATCTTGCTACTTGTTTCAGAAAGTGTCCACAGTGAAGACATGATAACTGGTTTAGACACAGGGGTCAAGAAAGTCACACATGACACTGAGCAGGAACTACAGTATGAGTGACTGAGGACTGACGACAAGCGTCATTCTAAACAAACCTGCTCCAGGCACAGAAGCAAATGTCTCTAACATTCACTTGTCATAAAAATGGTAACTAGGAGACCTACTCCCACCCTTTCAGTATAAAGGTTCAGTTTAATGAGAGAAAGGTCAGAACCAGTGAGCTGCAGCTTGGTGATTGTGGAGTGCTGGAGTGGGAGATAACAATGACCTTTCGACAATGTCAACCATTAATGGTTGTTTTCCATCGTGCTGAGTCAAACCACACCAGTCCTTCTGGTGCGACAACACTGGGCCGACTCCCCCGCTACATGAAGTCCACGAAAACTCGGCTGAAGGATAGTTTGACTAATCTGTGCTTTGAGTACTGCAGATCTCAGCGTCATCTCTCCAGGAGGAGTGGGCCACTGCATTGTGGAGAATCATGCCGAGTACAGATTTTTCCAGGGAATCTTCCTGGGTGTGTGGGCAGTCAGATAAGGATTGAACAGCTCCTTCGTGACTGGAATAGAATGGCATTTGTCACTTTCAGTGATATGAAGGAAGGGCATGGATGCAGATAACCTGTATTGTCCATCAGTTTGACACCGTGGATAAATACATCTAAACAGATCACATTTCGGAAATTACTGCAGTAGATGGTGCACGAGTGTCTATGCTTTCAGTTTAGCTGGTCAGTGGTGAGGCACCAAATTAAACAGGGAACAAAAACATTTGTCATGTCTGAATCTGGTGTGACTCTATTTGACAGTACTGTTGCATTAACTAACCAAAGCAGCACAACCCACAGAGCCAACGTCCTGATGTTATGAATATAGTTGTGGCTGAGATGTACCTTTATTGATCTCCCATAGGGGAAATTAGACACAGCAGCACAAGGGAATTTAGTTAACATCAAAGAAACAAATTTCCATAAACACTTAAATACAAGGGGAAAAAATTAAGTAAAAAGTAAAATAAACAGGATAAAACCAGAATAAAAGACACAACAAAATAGATCTGTGTACAATGAGCAAACAAGGATCTTGCTGCATTAATTATAGCATTATTACTTTATTGTATGGTACATCAGCCGTGTGTTTTACTCAGTAAACACTGATAGCCTCAGCTTTGGCGGCTGTGGTTTACTCGTGTGCCAGACCCACCCCCCCTATAGCTCTCGCGTGTATGTGTGAACAAGTGTGGTTAACTGTTTTAACCCTGGTAAGCATGCCTGGTAGTTTCTAGCTTTGCAACTGTTTTCTCGTGTCTACTATATTTTGTGCAAAACATTCATGCAACTTCCACAGTCAAACTGCATCACACGATTTAATTTTCTAAATAAGCTTTTGTGTCTTTAGTGTTGGAAGAAGGTTTTTTCAGATCCTTTGCTTAAAAAAAGGACAAATATCACTGTGTTAAATCATTCAATTACAACTAAATGTCCTCATTTTAGGTGTCCAACCCCTGGCTACATCTGTGATCTGGGGCAGGAGGCCTGTGTACTGTGAGTGCAGGTCAGGCAGGTTGGTTTGCTGATAAAAATGACTGCAGGCTTTGTTTCCACTGGCAACGAACGCACACACACACACACACACATATATATATAAAAACCATCTATCACAAAGACACACATAAAAACACTCTACTAGCACTGCATTAGTACACATGACTGATCAATGGTTAATATACATGGATGACAGGAAACTAGTTGGAGCTACGGTCCTGGATTGTACTGCAGTCCTGATGTCATTGACCACAGTCTTAATGCTAAGCTCAAATGTTTTTGTTGTCGCTGTTGTTGTTGTTGTTGTTGTTGTTTTAACCTGTAGCTCTTGCTCAGATGAAGAGTTACTGTACCTCTTTGGCAGAACACAGTGTTTTTCAGTGTCAGTTTTTCTGACAGCAAAGAAACATTTTGTGGTGTTTTTTTTCCTAACAAAAACGTACCAATTTAAAGTTCAGCTCTGGTTTATATCCACGTAAATCTAGATATAAATTATAATTAAATTTAATAATAATTAAATTAATAATATACATTATTGATAATTATTATAGAAGCATTAAAGTAGCATTTCAATATCTTAAGCTGGTCAATGTGGACCTCTTTTTAACTGAATTATACATTGTACTTTAGGGTCTGTCTGAAATCACATCAACTGCTTCCACACAACGATGAAGACTGCTTTTTGTTTGCTTAAGATTTCGAACATATACTGCCGTGGACACATACTGTGCTAAGGAAGTTCCATGGAGGAACTAGAGCCCAGCTTACATAGCACGCAATACACCACTGACTGAACCACATCCTTTATGATAAAAAAAAGTGTTCTCAACATCAAAAAACTCAGCAAAAGAAAAAGAGAACAGAAAGATAGAAAAAGGTTTTAGGATCATGTCTAACAGCTTCCCACCCCTCGCTACATGTGTAATCGGGGGTGGGAGGCCTGTGTGCTGTGGTGCAGGACAGGCAGGTTGGTTTTGTTGACAGACATGACAGGCTTTGTCTCCAGTGGCAACAAACACACACACACACACACACACACACACACACACACACACACACACACAAACCGTCTGTCGCACACACACTCGCACACACACACACACACACACGACAAAACTATTGAGGCCAGTGGTGAGAAAATGTAAATATGCACAGCCCCCTCATACGTGGGCAGGACATCACTCACTGTGTCAGGCAGCCTCTTGGTTGTCTGCGTGCCAAACCAAACGCTTTGTATGACCTGCAACAAGTGATTAAACTTCAGATCTGGACGAGTGATTTAAATAAGTAACCATTATATTTGTTAATTTGCCACTATTATATCTAATGTCAGTAATGCTGCAGGCTCTAGTCCTGAGGGAGCACAGACTGACTATGAGACAACATGCTTGGAGGCATTAAAGTACTCTACGTTAAATGAAAAAAAGCAGGTTATTTAATCCGAGACCAGCTGTTAGCTTATCTTAGTTTAGCATAAACACTGTAAAAAACTAACAGCACATTTAAAGGTCACAATTCAACATATTATGTATCTTAGTTTAAGGGGGGTCAGATACGGGACTATTCCTTTGCCAGGTGTAGTGATCTGGTCTTTCTGTCATCATGAAATCAGCCATGCACCAGCAGACCACTTTAAAAATTGCTAGTGGGCAGATTTTTTTACTTCTTGACAGAGCTAGGCTAACTGTTTGCCATTTCTAGTTTTTATGCTAAGCTAAGCTAACTCTCGATTGGCTGTAGCTTCACAAGAAGGAGCAAAGAAAGCAAATAAGCGCACTACTGAAAATGTTTAAAGGACGGAGACATGGATCAGGAGATAAAACAGGATCGGGATATTCCTACTTTTGACTGACCCCCTTCGACTTTCCTAAGAGAAATGCTAATAACACATTTCTAACTGAGGCTCTGGCTGCCTCCTGCTGTCTTCAGCCCCTTAGTAATCCATTACTGTTAAAAACATTTGTCTTTGTGCAAGTACACATAGCTTTAGCAATAATTAGCCATAAAACAGTGTTACACATACAGTACTCATTGTTATGAAGAATTACATCTATATAACTCTGTTAAATCATACAGATAGTTGTACTAGCATTTAATCTGATGAATAAAAAGAACCCAAAGAAGTAAAACTCATCCTAAAACTATCCACAGACAAATCATTTCTGATGTTCTTGTTATATAACCGCATGCCAATGTCAAATCCAATTTAACCATCTGGAGTATGTATTAGATTCTGTGACCTCCTCCACGGTCCTGATCCAAAAATTCCTCTCCAGAACTGGAAGCTGCCAGTTGTTCTGGAAACACGACCCCACAGTCCCCAACAGCATGGGAACATCTAAACAGATGTTAATGAGAGCAGGGCTTCACGTTTCTCTGGAGAACAAGTACAAATCTTAGTGGAAGACCAACAAGACACAACATAATCAAGAGATGACAAAATACTTACATTAAAAAAAACATTTTATTCATTTAGCTTATTTAGAATAGTGTAAAAATATATAAATATTGTTTAGGGAAAAGATACAGCATGAAATGCAAATGCTACAAAATATATGAAACATCATCACAGTAGATAATTTACAGGCTGGAGCAGTAGTGGTCATCTAAACTGGACAGATCATTTATCTTCTCCCTCACAGACAATATCGCAGCTTTAATAACACACACCATGAGGACAGACTTTTTGTTTACATTGTAAACAGCTGTTCTCCTCTCTGACATCTCCTTGGCAGCACAGCGTCATGTGTCATTGATGTCCCTCTAAAAAGGAAAAACAAACATGCATCAGTGACAAACCAACACTACAATGTCTGAAAGAAACCTCGAGCATATCATACATGGCCCATACTGATTTCTTTTTCCCAGTCAACTTCTCACCGTAAGTGACGGGGTCCAACATGAAAACAACATTTTCAGCTTCAGTTAAAACTGTTCTTGTTATTGCACTTGAAAATGTTGGGGTTTTTCTCTTTACTTTTGACTCTGGTTTAAAGTGGGTGGGCCTTAGTTGGAAAATGATGATGTCATGTATTTCTGTGCACCAATCAGTGTTCAGTAACATCTGAATCAAAATGTGAGGACAGTTGTGAGGCTTTTTTATTGCTCAACAAAAGTCAATCAAATCTGAGCAAAACCACATCCACACAATCCTGATAAAGCAGATTAGCTGAATTTTGAGTATTAATTTCCTAATGAACAACTTAATATAATTTTTCAAAGTTGACTTTGATTGTTGCTCATAAAGCGTTGAATGTTTAACATTTTAGAAAAATACTTAAAATGTGACACCAACTTTTTAGCAGCTTTAGACTGAACTGGTAACTACAATAGTATCTATCAAATCACCTTCCTCCTAAAAACAAACAGCATCAAAATAAAACTTGCAATTTACTCACATCAAATCTATCAAACACATATTTTCACAATATCAACACTTTGTAAAGAATGCAGAGGATTTCTTTCAGGCACTGGATCTCTTACAAATCGGTTTTCAGTGACAGTGAACAAACTTTAAAAGCCAATTCAGACTATAACTTTTAAGATCATTACAGGTTTGAAAGTAACAATTATTGTTATTACTGATTAATCGGCCAATTATTCTCTAAATTAATAGTTTAGTCTATAAATGTCAGAAAAATGGTAATGTGGCCGAGCTTAAGGTGTTGTCTTTAAACAACCTGTCTTGTCCAACCCAAAGTCCAAAAGCCAAATATATTAAGTTGTGAGGTCACAATGACCTTGACCTTTGACCACTAAAATCTAATCAGTTCATCCTTGAGTCCAAGTGAATGTTTGTGCCAAATATGAAGCGTTACTGAGATACTGAGTTCACCATAATAGGAGAGACGGACAACCCGAAAACATAAAGCCTCTGGCCCTGGCTGTCGCCGGCGCACAGGCATAAAAACAGAGAAAAGCAGCACATCATCACATTAGAAAAGTGGGAACCAGTGAAGTTTTGTTCCTGTTGATCGTGTGATTTATTAACAGACAACTCATATCAGTTTCAGATTTTAATGTTTTAGAAAGGAGTGGTGTTTTTACCTGGAGTGCGAGGCTGCTCTGCTGCGCTCTGCGATAGTCCAGTGGAGCTCCACAATGAACGGTCCTCCTGCATGGCTAAAGTCTGATTAACAAACCTCAGCATACCTGTCAGCGAACTCATATCCACCTCCTCACCCACCAGAGTGCACACCGACTCCCTCCTTGACTCACTCAACTGCCCTTTGTCTCCCTCCTGTATCACGGTAACCTCCATGTTGGGGTTTCCGTCATCTTGTTTGTCCACCATGTATGTGAGGGGATTGAAGGAGAGGTCAGAGGTCGGTGTGGTCTCCATGACGCTGAGGCCCTGCCAGCTGCGGTCCACTTCATGCGGGAACGGGGAGACAGAGGAGGAGGAGGAGGACTCCCAGGGCTGCTTGTTCAAAGCCTCCCTCAGTGTTGCCTTCAGGCTCAGAGGGAGGTCCAGGGATGAGTTGATGCTACTGCTCTGCAGCCAATCGTGAGTTTGGTGGCTGCCAGATAGGTTAGGAAGTGAGGCGGGCTGCAGGTATGTGCGAGCGGGGGGTGATGAGCAACCTTGTGTGTATGTTGGGGATTGGAGACGACTTGAGTGAGTGTGTGCGGGAGAGCGGACGGTTGTTTGAGGCTTTTTGGGCGAGGAGGGAGGTGAGTGAGCAGAGGAGGAGCGCTTATTGGGAGCTGGGAGAGAGAGAGTGTGATTGTAAAGATTCTGGCGGTCAGCAGCTCGCTCCAGACTAGAGATCCTGGCGTGGAGACGGGTCACCTCGGACTCCTGCAGGGATACAAGAACAAAAACATTTATCAAATATTGAAAAGCAATTTACTTCATTTTTAGTTACACCCTGCTAACGGCTCTACCTTGATGAGCATGGACTCATTGGAGGTCTCCATGGACTTCTCACAGGCCTGCAGCTGAGTCTGGAGCTGGGCAGCCTGGACTCTGGCTTGATTTAACTGGGCACTGAGCTGCTCCAGCTGGGCACGGAGGTCACTGTTCTGGGTTCTGGTCTGCTCGTACAGAATCCTGCTTTGCTCCAGCTGGGTTTCACTCTGGAGGACCTGGCTCCGGCTCTGGTCTAACTGTGTTTGGAGGCGCTTGGCTTGGTTGAGGGTGCGATCCAACTCCGACTTAGTGTGGTCTAGCAGGGCTTTGGCTTGCTCGAGCTGGGCCTCGCTCTGCTGAAGCTTAGTGGTGAGTTGCTCTTGGGAGGAGCGCATGGTGGAGGAGATCTGCTCAGAGACTTTGAGGAGCTGACCTCGAGTCTGCTGCAGTGACTCCAGCTGGGGAGGGAGGAAAACAGACTGATGAGGCAAATTTGTTTTTGTTTTTTTACAAGCTGTCTTCATTAGAGCAAGGTTAGAGCAGCACCAGCCGATGATCCTCCTCCTTTTGATGTAGCTGGTTAAGTTCAAAGGCTGCAGCAGGACAAAGAACAAAGCAAACAGAACAATCACAAATATCAGGAGGAACTAAGATGTTATCAGTTGTGTGTGGGGCGAATGTAGCGATTAGAAGACAGAATGAAAATCGACGGAATAAGGAACTCACATTTTAAAAACATTTTAAAAAAAAAAAAAAGAGGAAAAGAAATCAGACAGAAACAGAGACAGGGAGGACCAAAGTGATGAGCATGGAGGCTGATCCAAAACCCACAAAACCTTTATTACATCAAAAGACAAACAGAAAGCTGACAAAGGAAAAAATTTTGCTGAAGTTTGTATTTTTTTTAACTACATTATAGTCTCGTCTTTTTTGTCAATGGTATTGCATGTTGATGTAACTACAGGTCGTGTTTAATGACATCGGTGCTGGCTCAGCATCGTCTTGTATTAGTCATGGAAAATAAAAGTCGTTGATGAACATATTTAGTCATAGTTTTAGTTTTCCTCAACAAAATTAACACTAAGTTTAAGGTCTAATCTTAACAGTTCTTCCAAACTGAAACTTGACTGTTAAGGTGTCCATGTTATAACAGTTAAATTTAACAGAGGAAGCTGACACTACTGTACCTCCCTGCTGTGCTGCTCCTTCTCCAGCTCCAGCTCCTGCTCTAAAGAGGTGACCATGCCCTTCAGCCTGGCCTCTGACTGCAGCCAGTGTGCCTCCTTCAGCACCAGCTCCTCCTCCACACCACACAGCCGGACCTCCTGCAGAGAGAGGCGCGCACACACACACACACACACACACACACACACACACACACACACACACATGGAATTTACTTGCTAAAAAGTATTTTGTTTTGTATATCAGGGCTGAACAATATTTTGGCAGATATGCGATATGAGTCACGATTTCAGTTGGAAAGATCGTTTTTGTTTTTCATTTTCACTGAATATTTTCAGAAATTACAATGATGTGATTTTTTGGGGGGGGGGGGGCTTGTACCAAACAAGCAGGTTCCCCTACAGAGAATATGTTTTGTAGGACAGGGGCGTCTCTATAGTACCACAACCCTTATGGTGCTAACAATGCACAACAATATTGTGTTGCATTTTAACTTTATCAAAACAAATTGCAGCTCCTGCTATTTGAATATTGCACTTGGCCATGTTGCGATATCAATTATATTTTGATTCTTGTGCAGCCCTGCTCAGAAGACAAACTCAGAAATAAAGTCAGTGCACATAATACAACCTCTGGTTTCCTAACCAAGTGAACGAACAATCATCAAAGTTTCATTTCCGTTACCACCTTATGCACTGAACAGTTTCAATATGAGTAATTAAATAATAATAAATTGTATGTCAGTTTTACCGTCTCCTTGGTCTGCAGCTTGGCGGTGTCAATCTCTCTGGTCAAAGCCTCGCAGTGATGTTGCGTTTCTTCAAGCTCTTGTAGCACAGTCTGAAGTCTCTGCTGACACGCACGCAGCTGTTGTTTGAGCTGCTGTGACTCCTAACCCCATATACACACACCCCGACAAACACAACTTAATGTTCGATGATTATAACATAACTCATTTCAGCTAAGTGTCTGAATTAATTTATTAATTCTATAATCTACTCTGAACAAAATCTCTTGAGTTGCCTCGCAATGTTTTTTTTTTTTTTAACTCATTACATGACTCCAGATGATTATATCCGTCATTATGAAGATAGATCACAAAATAAATGCAAACATAAGATGTGTAAATATTTGTGCACGCCTTGTATCATCAAGGATTAACTGACAATGTTTGATCAATGTTTCTCATTGTCTACTCCTCAGTTATTAAAGCTGATAGTAACCAGGGGCCTGACTGACAACACATACGGCTAAAAGTAGATCCTTACTGGCAGTGATGAAAAACTTAAGATATACAGGTTATATACAGGATATGTATGTGTGTGTGTGTGTGTGTGTGTGTATGTATGTATGTATGTATGTATGTATGTATGTATGTATGTATGTATGTATGTATATATATATATATATATATATATATATATATATACACATACATATATCTTCTGACAGTCAAATGTAATTTAAAATTATTTTATAATCTGACTTTATTCATTTTTTTATTCAATTTTTAAAATAATGTAATTTATTTAATGTTTTATTTATTTTTTTTTAAATCTAAATAATTTTTTTAATGTAATTTAACTTTTAAATTAATTTATTTTATTTTTAAAAATAATTTTATTCTAAATTAAATTTAATCAATTTAATTTTAATTAAATGTATTTAATATTACATTCTCTGGTCCACTCATCTGTCACATTAAATTGAGAATCAGAAACATATCCACAGCAGCAGAGTCAACCCCACCCTTACTGTTAGCTCAGGAGCTCTCTCACTTCCTCAATAAACGTTGCTCTCAGCAGCGTTGTGGGAAGAAAAAAACCCATTGCGAGTAGCACTCCTAATGGACTCCTAATGGTAAGACAAGAGAATTTATGAATACTGCCCCAGACAATGTGGTCGGGACGAGTGTTGGCAGTGAGCACATTTGTGGAAAGATGGTTTTTAATGGATATAAGGCAACAAGATGGTTTTAAATTTAAAATGCATGTGCATGTTTATGAATGACTTTGCCATTAAAAG
Source organism: Seriola lalandi dorsalis (assembly GCF_002814215.2). Lineage (NCBI taxonomy): Eukaryota > Metazoa > Chordata > Actinopteri > Carangiformes > Carangidae > Seriola > Seriola lalandi. The sequence goes on along the minus strand of NW_019525095.1, from coordinate 710,828 downwards.
TTGTTCAACTTTTACTTTTCATTTCTTTAAATTTCTAATCTTATAGAATACATTTTTGTTATTATTTATCCCTTATCAGCAGAAATCTTTATACGCCATTTTGGAGCACAACACACTGCAATAATAACTGTAAGAGTGTAAACACACATGATAGAATTTTATCTTGTTGGTTGTTATGTTTTCCCTCATTGGTTCGTCTCGACTGTAGAGTTTACAGCTGCACACATAGTACAGTGCATCAATATCTTGAGTGCATCTTGCTGCAGGCAGTCAGTCATTCATGTCCATTCTTTTTACCTGTTCTCTAAACATTCAGTGAAACGTCCAAACAAATATCTATAATAATATATATTCAGGGTCTTAGTGACATTTCAACACTTCCTCATGTTTTGCCCTCCTTTTCTGTGACTGCTCCTGACCTTTACATTTCTGTCTGTGAGCTCCCTCTGTGCGTCTCTCAGCTCCCTCTCTCTGGTTTCAAGGCTCTGCTGCAGAGACTCCACCTTCCTCTCCATCTCCTGTTTGTGCTCTCTGATCGCCACGTCCAGCTGGCCAAGCTGAGAACAACAGGATGAACAGGTAAAGAACAAGAAAACCAAAAAAAACAAACAACAAAATACTACCTTCAAATGAAATGGAATACATATAAAATGTTTGTTTTATGTGTGAGTTGTACCAGCTGTGCTCTCTGTTGGAGCTCCCCTTGTCTCTCCTTTAGTGCATTGTCCATGTCTAAGACCTCGTGAGTTCTCTCTTCCAGCTCCCTCTGGGTCTCACTGTGAAGCCACACACACACACAGACACACACATACACACACACACACACACACACACACACAGAGACAAACACACACACACACACACACAGACACACAATTAGCATCAGGAGCCTGCCTTGCTACAAAGAGCAGGATGTTCAGGCCAGTCTTTTTGGCTGTACTCCTACATATGGCATGTCCTACCTTCCTGAATTTTAATGAACAATTCACCAGATATCTGTCTCAGTGATATTTGTAAAAAACCACACTGAGTAACACGAGTATCTTCTGAACAGCAGAAGTAACTGTGTCTTATTCCCACAGGGCCAAACACAGGGAATGTGGTTTGAAGACGACTTTCTGCGGGAGTTTGTTGTTGAACATTTTTAGACTGATTCTTGAGTGGATGGGAGGACTTGAACTCATCTCAGTGACTCTTTTGTGTGTAAAGCAGCTCATGACTACAACCTAGATCACCATAGCTGTTATTAAAACTGCCCTTTTTTTAAAAGGGCATTTCCCAAAACAAGCATCTGCATGTTCTTATTACTGAACCCCACGATGCTCATTGAGCTGTGGAGGATAATGACCCTAAAAACAATCTAACAGTAACAGATGGAGTGACTAATGATTAATGAACTGAAACATGCAGCAATCTTGCTTTACTCTTTTACACAAGAAAATTATTCCGTGACGTGTACTGGGCGTACACGTTGAGTGCTTTGATGTACAATAGGTGCACACAACGTGCTGCACAATGTATGTGATTGAAATGCACACAGTTGTCATTTGTTGTCAGTGTCGGTTTTAAATAGAAAATATTACACCACAAAAACCACCAGCATATGTGAAAAATCAGTCACAACAAATTACATGACTTTAGATAATAAGGAAAATAACTTAAAAAATAATCAGAAAACCAAAATTTCTTTTATCACATCTTCAACAGCAAGGATTTCCTCAGTAAAAAGTACACAAATGTCACTATATCATCTGACAATAAAGATTTGTCAGTTCATTATCTGGATGTCATACAGTCACCAAAGTGTGAGACTTTAAGAGGGACACTGGGACAATAACAGGCTCAATGACTGTGCTTGTGTCTTTTGTTGTGTGTTTGTGATACACATGAACAATATGGATATTGTTTGGAGCACAGATGACTCAGATACAGCACAGGATCTTATCTGAGCAAGAGTACGTGGATATTTTCTCCATTCTTCAGGTGTGTCCCCTTGTTTCTGTGTGCAGAAGAATATTTCACACGAGGGCGTATCCTCACCTAAGTTGGACAGTCAGTTTCTCCACGGAGGCCTGCCGCTCATCTGCGATGGTTTGTGTTCTCTGCAGAATGTCCTTGAGTTTCTGTAGCTGCTCTAGAGTATCAGCCAGCTCTTCCCGCACCACCTGCAGCTGTCCCTCCAGCATCTGCACCCGCTGGACACAGTTGAGCTTGTCTGCCTCACAGCGATGGAGCTTCTCCTCCAGATCCACAACTGCGAGAGGTGAGGAGGACACGAAAAATAAATAAGACCAAAAACAAGGGAAGAGTTGCAAGTATGAAATTCAGTACGAAGTGTGTTCCGTTCTGGTATCAAGTGTCTCTTCTCTGCAAAAAAATTAATCTAAGTGAGAATAACTGACATTAAAACCTCCTGCTTTATGCAGATTACAAAATAACAAGACATACCCATGTCACTCTTTCTGTCGAGCTGGTTCTTCATGTGTTGCAGGCTCTCCTCCATGCAGGTGATCTGAGACGTCCTGACGGAGACATCCTTCCTCAGACGGTGCAGCTCCCCTCGAGACTTTGTCATCTCTGATGTCAGATGGCTGCAAAGAGAAAATTTCATGCAACCATATTCAGTGCAGTCAAAGAAACCATGTTTGTATATAAAGGGAGTGTTAGCTGCAGACAAAAACACACACACACACACACACACACACACACACACACACACACACACACGGATCCAGGGTACAGACACTGCATTCTGGGGTCGAGCTGGGAACGTGCAACATGCACACACATGCATTTCACTCCAGTTTCCCACCTTAATGTGAGCACGGCTCCCATCGTAGTCTTACAACGGCTTCAAGAGAAGCAAAAGCCTCCAAAACTATCAGAGAAGCTAAATGAAGCTTAACAAACATGCCTTTTCACAGCACATTTATTCCTATGGAGCCTACAACAACTTCACAAGAGCGAAGGCAACCAGCAACCCTGCAGACTGAAATTACTCCAAACACATCAGGCTTCAATCTCCCAGTTTCCCAGAAGTGAGCTCCCCATTTATATACACGTAATCATGGAGAATGGGAGGGCTGCTTCACCCCTACAGACAAATGTAATGTGGTGTAATCACAAGACTGTCTCACAGACTGTGGGGGCGTTTGATTATCTTTGCCGCAGGACAAGTGAACAGCCCGGGAATAGTCATTAACAAAAGCCTCATACAAGCAGCATAAAATAGCTACAACATTGTAAATTCAGGAATTATACTCATTACTACAAGCTTGGAAAACGCATTTAAGTGCCACCAACAAAAAACCTACTAAAAAAGTGAGAACCAATGTAATTTCAAAACGCTTGGTGATGTTTATAGGAGTTTGAACAATGTCGTTCTAATACCGATGACACCCTTAAAGGCCACAAAATCAACCGATTGAAATCATTCTGTGACACATTTTTTGAGTTCCCACTTTTATGGGCTCTGAGTTCAGATTTTGTGTCTCCTCTGTTCTCCGGTGTGAGTGTGCAGGTGTTCTTACGTGACAGACTCGGACAGTTGGGTGTTCTGCTGGTTCATCTCCTGCAGGTTCTTGTCTCTCTCCTGGGCATCCTGCTCTCTGTTCCTGACCTCGTCCTGCAGAGAGGCCCTCGCTCGTTCCAGCTGCTGCTCCAGACTGGACACCTACGCACAGACACAAACATCAGGATCCATCTCTACTGTCTTCATACATGAAAACCAAACAGGCCATCCATTTCATGCACATGTTTCAATTCTACAGGATAAAAACTGGAGATATCAGAGGGACAAAAAATAAGGAAGAAACTAAAGAAACTGGCCAAGATATTAATTTTTAGTGAGGAGCAAACCTCGTCTTGTAGAGTGGATCTGACCAACTACTCAAAACAATGACTATCCTGATGCCTACAAGACATTTGATTTTCTTGTCTGTTACCTAGAGCAGACAGACAGTCATGTACAGAGCAGCTCCATGTTCCTGTCCTTGTACAACTCAGTGAATGCAGACCATTGTGCTCTGTTTGTTGTGAGCTATAAAAGAAATCACAAGCTCAAATAGCTGCTTCCCTCAGGCAGTGATGCAGATTCACCACAGGTTTGTGATATGTGCAGGGTGTAGCAGTAGTTTTGCAAATCTGCATGTTAAACTGAAGTCACTCTGTCCTCTGTTCATCTCAGAATGAAAAACACATCGAACCCTGAGGTGGCTGGGCTACAGCGACAGAAGACCACAGTAGGTTCCACTCCTGTCAGCCAAGAACAGAAATCTGAGTCTGCAGTGGAAACAGGCTCATCGAAACTGAACAGTTGAAGAACGGAAAAATGTAGCCTGGTCTGATGAATGTGGATTTCTGCTGTGGGGTCAGAATTTGGTGTCAACAGCATTAATCCATGGACCCAACCTGCGTTCTGTCGACGATCCAGGCTGCTAGTGGTGGTGTAGTGGTGTGAGGAATGGTTTATTGCCACTCTTTGAGCACCTTAATACCAGTCAGAGTATTGATGCTGACAATGTTTATACCTTTGTGGCCACGAGTTACCATCTTCTAATGGCAACTTCCAGCATGATAAAGCACCATGTCACAAAGCAAAAGTTGTCCCAAACTGGTTTCATGAACATGACAGCGAGGTCATGCACCTTTGGGATGTGGTCGAACAGCAGATTGGCAGAATGAATGTGCAGCTGAAAAAATCTGCAGAAATTATGTGATGCAGTCATGTCAACACGGAGCAGGATCTCAAAGAGAAGTTTCCAACATCTACTGGAATCCATGCCATGAGAGCTGAGGCTGTTTAAGAGCAAAGGGAGGCCCTACCCAGTATTACTATGATGTTCCTAATAAAGTGCTCAGTGAGTGTAATTTCCAAGAACTCATAATCAGTCCTATTGCAAACCTGAAAACCAGTCTCACAATACATAACTTATTAAAGGGAGATTATTAAAGGGAGTGTTCTGCACAGCTGCTCAACATGTAAAATTATGTGATCAACAGAGACAGAGAGCATAATTGGTGCCATGAACACAAACGAAAAATCAGCTTCATTCTCCCTGTTAATCCAAATCAAATGACTTGGAAGCACATGTCACATGGCAATATGTATCTTTATCTATTCTTCTATTTTGTTTTGGAAACAAAAATGGTTGCAATTCATGCCAATAAAATTAATTTGACTTGATAAATAACACAAATGAGGAAGTGCTTCTCAGATCAGACAATGATGTGACCAAAATAGGTGCTTTTGATGCACGAGAAAGCAATCAACATCCACTAAAAAGGGGAATGAATTCCTAAAAATGTCAATCTACTTATCTCATGAAGTTTATCTTTCATCAATTGTCAGATATTAACGACTCCAGGTCACAGACTCAGGTCAGATCTGTGATCAGCTGTTGTTAGGCCAGAGACCAGAAATCCTACCGTTTTTTATTAAATTAATCAACATTAACATTGATGAAACTAGAACACTTAAGGTAAACAATCTGTAGCTCCAACCTATAAGTGAGCTGACACCCTCTATACAAACTACTGTCACAGTCCATCCATTATTACCCACTACCTTAGACATGCAGAGGACAGTGATCCTCACACTGCTCAGTAATAACAACACTGAATCTCTTTTTGCCTATCAACGTTTCATATCCCATTCTAGCACATGGTTTGACAATAATTTTCTCCACTTTATAATTCCCTCCTTAGATACAAAACAAAATCATGCCTGCGGTATGTACAGTGTCAATCCGTGTCTTGTGTCTGTGTGAACCATGTAATTACCGTAAGTATCCCATAAATCCTGTATTTTGTACAATCTGTACGTCCTCTGTATGTCCCACTTTGTGTTTTGTATAACTTTATATAAGTCTCTATATATGTCCTAATTGTCATGCACCTACTGTGGAAAAGATTTTCCTCCTTGAGGACACATAAACATATCTATCTATCTATCTATCTATCTGAGCAACAGAACATCTGAAATATTGATTATCAATTGATATCTATTGTTGCAACACAGTGAAATAACAGCTGGAACAAAGTGGCTCATACACCTAATTTTTCTCATACTGTTTTATCAAAATACTCTGAGTTTAATGAGCTTCAAATATGGATTTGATGCATAAAAAGCTGAAGTGTGACCTTCTGTATTTAACAAGCTGAGATCAGTTCACTCGTGGTTGTGTTACACAAATATTATAGGCTTCATGGAGTTATAGTATGGGCAGGAAAGCAACTGGTTCTGCAGTAAATGTCCCCTGTGACTGACTATGACACTGTATGACATTATTAAATTGTTATTACTGATATAGGGATAAAGAAGAAAATATATTTTTTCTGATACACACAATATGTTTCTTTTTCTGACTTTTCTCAGCCTCTTTCTCTCAGCAATGGTGGTGAAGACAACTACTCCCATGATCCCACGCTACTTCATGATGTCACCAATGCCATCTTTAGTTATTGTTTTGATTGAGAGGCACCAAGCAGCAGAAGTTACACACTGTGTCTCCATCCTACCTGTCTCTGCAGCTGGCTCTGGCCCTCCTCCAGTTCAGAGATGTGGGCGGTGCTCTCAGTCAGCATGGTCTGCTGCTGCTGGAGAGAAAGCTGCAGCTGCATGTTCTGTTCACTGGAGCTCTGACAAACCAAGCTGGTGCTGTGGAGCTTCTCCTGCAGCGAGGACACCTGAAGAGGGAGGAGCGGGGGAGAAGATATAAGGCTGACAAGTGATCTTTGCTTAAACATAGAAGAACAGGGGAGAACAAACACAGAGATGCATATTTTTATTTCTTTATAAAAGTCTCAAAGTTTGAAAGACCAGCTCTGATCATACGTAACACTGTACCTTGTGATTGCTCTTTTGCAGCTCACTCTCATAGTTCGACTTTACCTCCTCCATCTGCTGCAGGTATGAGGCCAGTTCTTCTCTACACGCTGACAGAGACGACTGTAGCTCACACACCTGATGTACAAACAGCAGTCATGGATGGTATGAACCAGCGGTTGTGGTGGAATTAGTTTTTGTACAGTTAAAAGGTTATTTGTGTTTGTCTACAAACCTTGGTGGCAGACTGAGCTGCCTGCTCTTTGAAACTCTGCAGCAACTCTTCATGGTGTCTGACTTCAACCTGCTTCTCCTGAAATCATGTCAAGATCAAAATTGTGCATATGTAAACAACACAGTATATACCTGGGTTAAATTATACTTGTTCTACCTTTGACATAAGTCTGATATGGTTCCTCTGCTTTACCCAGTGAGTGTCCTTACTTGTGTCAGCTGCTCCACGGTGGTCTGCAGCACAAGAGCTGCTTTTTGAGCCTCGTCTCGCGCCCTCTGGAGTAAACACAGCTCCTGCTCCATCTCTAACACCCGAGACTGAGCCTCTTCTACAGACAACTGCAACTGCAGAGGAGAGAAAATACTGTCACTTGCTACAAGGAATGACAGTTTAGAAAAATCCTTGCTGTATAAAAGCAGGGTCTGTTCTAGGTGCCGATTCAATTAAAATCATACTTGAATGACTGTCGCTGATTGAAGAAAAGTAAGTGTAAAAGAATTCAAATGAACTGAAAACTAACATGGTGGTGTGGCAGATTTACATGGTGAAGGTTCAAAAGAGAGAAAGTAAGTCTGAAAAAATTGTAAATTACCATTTCTATTCTGTGTTGTTGCTCCATGCATTGTTGAGACTGTGATTTTTTACACTTGTCCAAAGACTGTTGATACTCTCTTTGCTTTTTGGTCATCAGTGACTGATAATGTTGAAGAGTGCTGGTCTTCTCCTGTAATTAGATAAAGGAAAGTGTAAAAAAAATGCTACCGTATGAGGTTGTGAATTGTGACTAAGTCCCCGTTCAGACCTGACCATCAACATGATGTTAACAGGCACTAACATCCGATCACAAGTGGACACCTCGAAGCACGTCAGTTCACAACTGGTATTAAAATACTACTTGAATGACCAGTTGGGATCAGATCTCACTTCCCCATGCTTATATGCAAATGAACACATATGCATTGTTGTTTTTAGCCAGTCCGACAGAAATGTCCTTTGTCAATATGTTTGTGTGAGAGAGAGAGAGAGTGAGAGAGAGAGAGAGAGAGAGAGAGAGAGTGAGAGAGAGAGAAAGAAAGAGGGAGACAAAGAGGAGCTGAGCGAATCAATGCGCTGCACACATCTCTACAATGAAATAAGGTTTTAGCCATTTGAAATAGTAAAATATTTTGAGTTCATTATGAAACTGTGGCGGGACTACTCAGACTGCAGCAGAGGACGTCAGTTGAGTAGGCGGTCCTTCATCCACAACGCATTTGCGTTCACACTGCTCAAAGAATGCGGCCACATGTGATCAGATCGCCTGAGATGGATGTTAATGCCAGCTCTGAACAGGGCCTGAAGCTCGTAGCTTTTGGCAGGTGTCCAGCTATATTCATAGATAAAAAGACCAGAACTTGCCACATCATATCTGACAAAAACATGTGTGTAAGTGTGTGTGTTGTACCAGTAGCTGATTCTCCAGTTCAGTGTTTTTCAGTGCAGCCTGACTGTAGGCTGAAGTCTTCTCCTGTAACTGTTTCTCCAGCGCAGACACACGAGCGCTTTTTCTCTTCAACTGAGGTGAAACAGAGACAGAAAAATAAGAAGCAAAGCTCAACAACCTGTAATAACCAATAATCATGCCTCAAGTTTGGACAAAGAAAAAAAGTTACCTCTTTCTCTGTGTCAGTGGCTTGGCTGACTTTGTCCAGCAGCTCTGTGTGGAGGCTTTGGTAGTGGGAGGCTCTTTGGGCCATGGAGCTCTGCAGGGAAGAGATCTCCTCCTGGGCTCTCCTCAGACGCTCCTGAAGCCGCTCGACTACGCTGCTTTGTTTAGTCCGCTCAGCCTCTGTCGACTGCAGCACCCGCAGCAGCTGCTGGTAACCTTCACCTGCAAGAAATCAGAGACAGTGAGAGAAAGGACTGGAGTGCTTCTATTTTTTTTTTTATCTCATGTATTAGTGAAAGGTACCTGTCATCTAATGCCATTTTATTAACTGTATTTCCAAGCTGCATAAACTTGGAATGTAAATGTAATCTTTGAAGGCAGTTCCCAAACATACTTTTGCCAACTGACGCGAGACACCTATGCATACGGCTCAAGCACAAAAAGGATGCACAATGAGTCTCTCATTCTAACTAAAGTTTCAAAAATCCAAAAATAATTTCACTAAGAAAAAAAAGAAAAATTTGTAGAGAAAAATATAGAAAATAATTAAAAGCAAAAGGAGACTTAGAATTTCCATTAACAGGCGTATGTACAGACAGGTGACAAATTAAAGGAAAGAAACAGGATGACAAGTTGCCCACCCATAGAGCACAAGGGGTCACTGATAGCGGTTTGATGAGTATAAAAATGATGTGAATCATATGCTATGGCCTTCACAGTCACCAAATCTCAACCCAGTTGAACATCTTAGGGAGATTCTGGACTGACGTGTAAGACAGCGCTCTGCACCACCATCATCAAAACACTAAATGAGGGAATATCCTTTGGAAGAAAGGTATTAATCCCTCCAGTAGAGTTCAGAGACTTGAAGAATTAATGATAAGGAGCATTGAAGGTGTTCTGGTGGCACGTGGTGGCCCATCACCTTTAAATTGTCACCCCTCTCTAATACATAATCAGTGTTACCTGGCTTTAGCTTCAGCAGGTGTGCAGTTCCTGAATAGTCCACTGGGGGCAGCATGCATGGCCTGGCACAAAGTGGCCACACAGCACCCTGAAGTTAAAAAACACCATATGACAACAATAAACACATCATCTCCTGCACAGGAGGAGAGATAAAGAGATAAATATAAGAACATGTTTGGGGTAGTTGCTGTGGTACCAAAACCAGGTTTGGGAAAACAAATAAGCTAATGATGTAACAATCCCTTGGGTCAAACGCTGTGAGCTACTTGACAAAAACATGTGACATGGGAACACAAAAGACAATGTTAATGTGTGTATTATGTTTATCCACCTCTTGTAGATGCAGCAGGGCCAGTATGTTCTCCAGGCTGGACAGCTCTGCTTGGCTCCGCTGAGCCTCTCTGTGGCTCTGGGCCACCTTCTGCTCCTGGCTCTGGGTCACAGTCCGCAGGTCTTCCAGCTCCCTGCGCAGAGAGGCCAGCTCCCTGCACTCCGCCCCCCGCTCCACAAGCTGCTGTTCCAGAAGAGAGGCCCGTTGTCTGGCCTCCTCCAGCTGAGCCTGGAGGTCTGAGCTCTCAGCAGCCGAACACTTGGCCTGCCTCACCTCCTCCTTCAGCTGGCTGAGAGGCAGAATAAAGGGGATCAAACATGACAATCGGCATAAAGCAAATGAAGATCTGATTGATGATGATAAATCAAAAACCGTCCACATTGTTTTAGTTTACACATGCAAATATTTAAGAAAACAATAATACAGAAACAATATGAAATACGATATGAAACAATTAAAAATTAAAAAGTCTCTCAGGTACCTGACTGTTCGGCTCTGTTCTGCCTTTTCTCTCTGCAACACGGTGCACTTCATCTCCAGCTCCTCTTTTTCTCTGTCGCACTCAATGAGACTCTCTTTTAGATTGCTCTCACTCTCCATCACCTTAAAAACAAATTTTTGTCATCAACATGCAGCAAAAAAATTGTTTAAAAAATACTTCAATATTTGAATAATTAAATGATTCATATTAATTAAATTTACCCTCCTAAGTTTAATGGAAATTGTGGCCTTGTAATCTTTGAAAGCTTCTTTGAGTTTCTCTGCATTTTCAAGTGCTTGGTTCCTTTGTTGCTCAGCCCTGTAAAGAATGATGTAGAACACACAGTAAGTACTAAAACAGTAAGTTCATCATGTTGTGAAAGTAAATTAGACGTGGGATATCTGGTTACATTTCAGCATAAGGCCCAAGTCCAGCTGTCATTATAGCAGATCAGTTTCATATGATCATGCTGTTACCCAAGTTGGAGGAACTGTAAACTATACTGCATACTGCAGTTACATGAATGTGGGGAAGTTAAGCCCAGATTAATACATCACCGTTTTCCTAGTGCTGTCTTGTTATCCAGTTCGTCTCTCAGAGCACTCAGCTCTTCAGTGACACTCGCCACCACAATGTCATTGTGGGCTGCTGCTTCCTGGCTACACTCAGCCCTCAGCTCTGCTGCCCTTGAAAACACAGACAATGATAGGTTGTTAGGACATTAATGCCAGCTAGAGGTCAGTGTAATATTTTTAAGAATGAAAGAAATGTAATGGTAAAATGTAAGACCTGAAAACAGTAGTTTCTATTAGTATGATTGTCTATAGACAATATAATCAATAACTGCCTGTACCCCATAACACAACACCAATTTTGTATCCAATGTCTATCAACAGGCATAGAACTGTCAATAAGATTTACATAAATAGCAACATCTGTATATGTTAAGGATATGCGGTTACTTTAGTTCTTTTGCTTGAGCCTCCAGCTCTGCTTGAAGCTGACGAATCTGCTCACTCATGACTGCCACATTGTTTTTAACCCCAACCCTAGGGCCTCTGAGGTGGAGCTAAAAAAAGAAAACATAAAATTTTTATTGTCATTTCCCATTGTGGTTTCTGTTTATAGCACAATTTAAAATTTTTTATAGTTATTTCACTGATGTGATTTTTAAAGTGACTTTCAAGAAGCAACAGACCACAACAATCTCTTCTGTCAATGTCACACATGAACACATCAAAGAACTCACACTTTATTTACTGGCAGCACAGACAAATCTGAAGCACAAGATACAGTGTTTTAAGAATACAGCACCTTTATTCACACAAATCAAATGTGTAGGGGTGATTGTCATACTTGAGACTTTGAGGTGGCCAATTCATACTGCATCGCATCAATGTCACTGATGAGCTGCTCATCCTGCATGGCCAGGCAGGCGTTTTCCTGACGCAGCGCACAGCCCAACTTCTTCCTCAAAGAAATGGTCTCCATGTCTACTGACCTAATTTTGACTGAAGCAGACTGAAAGAAGGAAGAACATAAATATGGATGATTAAAACTAACTGTAACAATATCATCTCATTTATGGCTATTGATGCAAATAACAATGTAAATCTGCAAATTTATACAGGTGGTTTTTAGTGGACACATCTTTAATTCATCTATGTTTTGGGAGATGTGACAAGTACCACTTCCCTACACATGCACACATACAGTATGTAGCATGAGACAAGATGATAGATGATGTACAGTAACTGATTGGTTGTCTCTTCAGTTTTTCACTCAATAAGACACACGTCTTTTCTCTTACCGTAGAGTTGGAGGAAGGTGGGCTAAGACTGCGAACAAAGGCACGTCTCTCAGCAGTCCCACAGCCACAGCCTGACTGGGACAGAGGAACATCAGGGGTCTGCAGGTCTCGTAAGGTCAGCCGATGAGGACTCTGCTGCTCACAATCACCATCATGACCCTCTGCATGACTGCAAAATGGACTAGCGCGAAGGAAATCACGAGAGGGGACAGAAGATAGAGGAGTCAAATGCAGCATTACCAAACCTTTGCAGTGTCCTCAAATGATGGTTGCAGGTTTACGCTGTAGTGCGATAAGTGGCGTCGAAGATCTCAACAGCTGTTTTAGACTGTGTGCTCATGTCATGCAGTTAGCAAACCTCAGTTTCTGTCCGACACTTCGCAGGTTGTGGTCCGTCAGTCGAAGCAGATTCCTCAGATTGACCACATCTTGGTTTAAACTCTCCTCGTTCTCAAACATTGGACTAATGATGAGTACATGTCGACCTCCAGTTAATCAAAAAATTCTTGACTTGCTGAGTTTAGCTTTTAGGTGCTCAAACAATATTCCCAACTTGTTTGACTCGTTGGAAAGGTACAGGAAACCGACAACACATTGAGCGCTACATTTTAAACATCTGTGGCTACAACAGAGAATAGCAAACTAGCTAGCATAGCTACGCTCGCTAAATGTAAACAGATGCTCGTCGCATCAACAGGTGGCTAGCTAGTTAACGTTATAGTTGTTTTAGAGTAAACGCTACCACCAACCGGACAACGACGTTTTTGTTTTGAATAAAATATGGATTTTGTCGTCCTGGTGCTATGTACGCATAAAATATGTAGTTTTAACTTCTGTCTAGCAAAGCTTTCCAGGTTACGTGAGTATATATATATACACACAGCTAAAGGCACTGTTACTAGAACGATTTGTATTTGAAGTCTCCGCCCACTCTTAAACAACGCGTTTTGTGATTGGATAACTAGACGCCGTCTGTGAAATGATTGGTGGAGAGGGTCGTCATTGACAGTAGCCGCGAAGAACGGCGCGTGTGCACTAGAACCGTCAGATTTCCAACGGTGGGTTGTTCTGAGACCGGAGTTGAAATATTAGCTACAGGCAGAAAAAAAACACACACCACGTGACACAAAAGTTAAAAATATCTGTTTTTATTTAATCCTTTAACAAAACAGGTTCAGAAGTAACACGTCAACCTATATAATGATGTGTAAAAATGTAATAAGAAGAATCTCAAGAGACAAAGCAGACGTACGTTCTTTGGCTGCAGAAGCCTGCTGGAAGTCAGTGATGGCAGCCAGTGATGGCAGCATGTGGGCCGAGATACTGACTGAACAGAGGAGAGAAGTTTTAAATGCACTGACTACATCCCTACAATGAAGAGGTATCAATGTCAAACAAAAACATCTCCAAAAGGAGATAGCCATACTAACTGAATATTTACCTCTTGCAATGACATACAGCATATTAGTTTTCCAGTGATTGTTTTCTGACTCAGTTTAAACAAGCAAAAGTAGCAGTAAAAAGGGACTACAAATTATTTTGCTCATAAGAAAAAAAAAAAAAAAAGGCATAATTACATAACGGTCCAAAGAAATGCAACAAATGGAGGACCCAATATAAAAATACTGACCAAGAACACTGAGTAAATAACTTATATCAAAACCTCCTGTTAAGCTGCAAATGCTGGCCTATGCAATACAGTGAAGTTTCTGGGCATATCCTGAGTGTGTAGACTACAAGGTGACTTGAATGTAAAAGAAAAATCTAAGTGCATTTTTAAATTATTTTTTTGTTGCACCCATCACATGACAAAATTGAAACACCTGAGTCAAATCGTCGAAATAGTAATGCTGAAGCTCCCCGTGGTCAAGCTGTATGAAACAATACATTTTTCCAGGACTAACTTGCATAGGCAGCAAAAAAAAAAAAAAAAAAAAAAAAAAAACCCAAAACAATTCTGAACTGGGAACCGGGTATACAACATTCATCTTACTCAGCACTTTATTTCTTTTTTTTTTTTGAGTAATTATGAGAAAGTAAAAACTAAATAGGTCCTTAAAGACTTCAAAGTTAACAATCATCAATTTCAAATCAAAATGCTTTAAAATGATATATATTTAGACAAAGACAGAAGATTCTTAACAAAATCTTAACTATGAAAAGAAAATTAGTTTGTTCAGAATGCACACAGTTTAATAGGTATCCTCTTGTGTATGGGATTCTGAACATTTACACACTGAAATTATAATTCCTTTAGGGATGTTTTTTTTTTAAGACGCACTTAAATTCAAACTATTGGGAGTTATGACATACATGCTAAATGCTGCCTTGTAGGGTTTAAAAAAAGCTCAATTTATCTTTTCAAATGACATGATGGCCTAACAGATAGAATTTGATATGTGCAATCCATAATTTAAAAAAAAAAAAATCAGAAATCAGAAAAATCTGCCATTTTGAACAGAAAAAGGCATTCAAGAAAGTACAAGTAGAAAAGGTAATAATAAATGTAGTATAATTCTATATAAAATAATAAACATTTGCAGCAGCACATCTCTTTTGTTTTGATTTCCTCCTGAACTGCTCACAAGTGAGCACTCTCTCCAAACAGAACTGAAGGATACATCTGCCCAAGGCAACAAGAGGTACTTGCAGCTAGGACTAGAGAAGGAGGGGTCACTGATGGAAAGGGACATGTTTTTATTTACCAAATACGTTAAGAAAATAAGTGTTAATCAAACATATGTAATTCTTCACTGCATGATTGCAGTTTGTCAAAATAATAGGTTTGAACAAAACTTCCCCTCTTTCTCTTATCCCCCATGATTCACCATTTAAATGCCTGGACAACTACATTTTGTTCATTGTGTACAGTTTCATTCTTAATGAGTCTGGAAATGAAAAGCATATCACTGGATCAAAAACAAGCACAATAACGGTTATCTGAAAGCCTACGGGTGCAGTGCACTGATCAATCATTTACCCCTGAATAAATGGGGGTTCCTGTAAACATTCAATGCAGAAGATGAAAGTTAAAAGCAAAATAACATAAATATGGTGTGGTATAACGACTATGCCTGGTCTTTATCAATGAACTATAATCTTTAAAACACCTGAAGAAAATTCATATGTTTGAATGTGCTATGATCACAATGGACTGCACAGAACCAGTAGGCTTTACAGTAAGCTTATCAGGCAACACTTGCTCCTGTCTAAACTAAACAAAGGCATATATCAATTAATGCTCCAAATACAGGCCGTGTAAGCGTCCTCACCACAGCCATAAACCTCTTGTAGGTGCTGGTTAAAAGTTAGAAATGATGATGACAGTGGCGAGCCTAGGAGGCAGTGACTCCTTCCCACTCCACCAGATACTGCACCTTGCCATCAAGGGTGACCCGTCGGGCCAGGACTTTGTACTTTTCCCCACAAGCCAGCCGCCCTGCTGCTCCGAAATAGCTGCTGATGGAGCTCTTGAGGTGGGAGAGCTGGCTGTTGGGGTCCATGCCATGAACTATGTCTGTTGAGTGAAGCCCTGGAAGGGTGCTCAGCATCTCTGTTGCTGAGGGGTTTGGGTCTGCATGGCTGGGAGGGGGGATCTCCGGGTTAGGGGGCTGCAGGGCCCGCCGTGGCCGCCCACGTTTCCTCTTTAAGGGTGGAGAGGAAACAGGCATGATGCACGCTGTCGTGCGCGTCTTGCTGGAGCTACAGAGGCTGGAGGGGTGTTTGATGATGGGAAAAGAGGAAGTTAAAAACTGATTTTAATTCTGAGGGAATTAAGAAAAACAAGCTATACAGAACTAAATTAAGAATCTTTAAATATGCTAGTGGCTCTATGAGGCTGCACTTGGGTACAGTGATGCTTTGAGGTAGATGTTAATGTCAGCATGCTAACATACTCACAGTGGCAATGACAGCATGCAGATGTCGAGGAGGTATAATGTTTTTCAAAACATATGTATTTTCAAAATAAGATTCATATTCCCCATGTCCTGCATGTCTGTACCAATTTTATGGCAAACCATCCAATGGTTTTAGACATTTGACTCAAATCCACAAATATCAACCTCAAGGTGGAACTACACGAAATGTCAAATGATCCATAAAGATGTTAGGAGTCATCCTCTGGTGATCATGAATGTCACAGAATTTCATGACAATCCATCCAATAGTTGTTGAGATGTTGGATTGAAGTGATCGACCGACTGACACACCAGCGTCGCCATCTATAGAGCCACAAATGTCAGTGTGAAAAAAAGGGTAAATGTTGCAGTTGCATAGCAGACATACCTTGACTGTCTTGAAATGCTAGTTGAGGTAGTTTCTGAGGTGCTCAGGGCTCCTATGGATTCCACATCTGAAGTTTGTGAAGACAGCAGAGACCTGTCACTCCTGGTGGTGTGGCGACAGTAAAATGAAAGAGAGAGAGAAACAGTTCGATAAAAATCCTTAGAGACGGAAAAAGAAAACTGCTGCTGAAATTTACTGTCACTACATTGGATTTGTGCGTCTGAGCTAATAAATTCCTTTTATCGATGCTGGCATGTTTTTTCTGACAGTTGCACATTGCAAAACAATGATGACAAACTGATGCGCCTATGCTGTCTTAAAGAAACTCCAAGAAAATTTATTCCAGGGGTGCCATATATTTGACACTAACCACAGTTGCCACTGCTTCCCATCTGAGCAGCACGTCCCTTACCAAGGGTAAATATCATATGAAATAATAACATTAGCAGGCTAATGATATTAATTAGTTAATGTTATTTTGGTCACACAGAAAATTGATCAGGAATTGTTAAGAAAATTAAGCAATTTGAGGAAGTCAAGGTGGTTGTGACAGGTATTTTTGACCACTTTCTGGTGTTTTCTACACCAAGTCATCAATTAATCAAAACAGAATCTATCTCATCTCTAACCTTGTTTAGGACTTCATTTTGCACCACATTTGCTTACTTACTTGATAGAAGTTAAGTGATCCAATGCATGGGGCTCAAGTGGTAGAGGCTTTCTCATTTGCTGTCAAAGCAAAGTAAAAACTGTTAGCATTACTCAGTGGGTTTTTCTTCTAGTCTAACACTTTCTCAACATGTCCATTAGAGGCTACAATTTTCTCACAAGAATGGCTGCGTGAGCCAAGATGTATGCAGAATAACGTCAAAATACCCACCCCTAACTAAAGTTATGTACACACCCAGCTAACGCCCATAAAGACATACATGCAAATGTACACACACGAACACACACCTGGGACAAGAGCTCACTGGAGCGTTGTGGTTTAGCCAGAGTTTCCAGAGAACGAGCTCCTTGCTTCCTCTTTTTCTTCTTTTTCTTCTTTTTCTCTGTGCCATTGGTTAAAGTACTGCAAGTCCTAGAGCACAGGAACATCATTTTTCAGTAGTTTCACAAGTAATGACAGTTATGCATTAAAAACACAAACTGTAAAGCAGTCACATATTATGAAACAATTCACTAAGTGCAGGAAAATATAAACACTGCTTTGTTGCAGATTTTTCTCACTTTTTCTCACTTTTGACTTTTAGGCATCAGGTCAGCACTTTATAGCTTTCAATGATGAATGTTAAGGGATATATTCTGTGTCATTAACAAAAACTCAGCTCATATTATGACTTAAAGTCAGGGGGCTTTTTTCTGGGTGATGTCCAACCCAAAATTTCAAAACTTAAAGTAGCATCAAATATAAGTTTCACATCTTACCTCATGCCAGACAGTGCTTTGGTGGACTTGCATCCCTTAATGGTGATTTCATGTGAAGCCCTCTCCATCACTCTGCTGGTTGCCTCATCAGAGTTGGGGGGAGCAGGAGGGAAACGGATCCTCAGGCCAAACAGGTGCTTCTTCTTCTTTACCTCCTTCCCTGACATGAACCTGGCAGAGACAGAAAAAGGAGAGAGAGTAATGATGGGTAGGAACACACAAGAAAGAGTTACTTGACCACTTTCAGACTATCATGAACATCATAAACAAATAAATGGGGAAGGAAATAACTTACATGCTGCTGTTGTTGTTTAATGCCTCCAGAACACTTTCATATCGCTCAGATCTTGGAGTGTCGGCGAGCTGCAGACACAGGGAAGGGGAGGTTACCAAACAGGAAAGTCAGGGTGCAAGGAGGAAAATGAGCAAACACAAATCAACAACATGCTGTTTCAAAACCCACTCTTGCAGCCAGGGTATTCCTACAGTAGTTGTTCTAATACACTCATTTCAAGGAAAATACCTGCTTGATTTTAGAAAAATAGTTTATTTCACATCTTAACAGTCTCATCCATTTTTATCATAAACAATATAAGGTCTCTTTTTATCTTTCGCTCTTTTCCCTTTCTTTCACCCTTATATCCCACTTCGCCAGTTACATCACTTATTTCTAAAACTGTCTCATCTAATCCTGTGTGTGTGTGTGTGTGTGTGTGTGTGTGTGTGTGTGTGTGTATCTCGCTCACTGGCTTGAGTTTTAATGATTGGTAGATTGGTAGAAACGCTCCACTAAAGTGTATGATTCTCAATAACTCATAGGTTATAGGGTCGGACCTGGATATGTCACCATCTGGGTCTGGACCGAGACCATGGTCCGCCTATTAGTGACCTCGGCCAACATTAACACAATTAAATCAATTCTTCTTTGACACTCTACAACAGTAGTATCCCTGGCTGCACGGCGCAACATGCTGTGTAGGCTACTGTTTTGGAGCGGCAAAGAAGAGTTGATTTTCGGGAAAACTGCTGTTTTATTTTTGTGATGAAACTATTAAGTTTATTAATATATATGGTATCAGATCGGATTTGCCTTTACTTTAGGTTGTTACATTCAATCGAAAAAGATCAGGGAAGGTCTCATTTTTTTAGTTACATTACAATCTGTTCACACATCGACAATAGTAAAGCGATTAATACATTTCAATTACTTCACATTCTTACACATAGCACATTTAAGCTACACAAATACAGTATGTGTGAAACAAAAAAAACTTTCTATAAAAACAAAACTGTGTACACAATTGGCCATCTGAGCATTACAAGTAAAAACTAACCTCCCCAAGCTGCAGCAGCTCCCAGTTGTCATTGATGTAAGCCATCAAGTCCATCTCAGAGTCAAAGTACTTCTTCTTGTGGATCACACTCAAGTTGTACAGGCTCAAGTGTGTGACATCCTCCCTGAAAATTTTTTGTAAAAGCAGTGTTTTCTTGAATTAGTCTGGTTCAAAAAGAATATCATAAAAAGACCAAATATGTGTAGAAAATGCAGGAATTGTGGGAGCAGGTAATGCACAGTGGCACTGATAATGTGCGCAAAAAACAGAACAAACTAAGACACTTATAAGACTGTAACTGTGTTATAGGTGGTAAGATATGGCATTATATCTAAAAACTGACTACTTTGGAAAGAAGTGCAGTCACATGCCTGTGTCAAAGCTGAACATACATCTTGGGATTCACACTTACCATCTGAGAGGCAGTCGGCTAAGGTACTCTGGTCCACCATTGCAAACAGAACAAATAAACAGATAAAACCTGAAGAAAAAAAAACACATTACCCCATTAGCTGGCTTTATTTCACCTCAAAATAATTTGGTATCATTTCCTTTGCTCAATTTCCAGTATTTCTCTAGCAGGACAACTTGGAGTGGTCCACAGAAACAAAAGTGTGTCAAAATCATTGACTAATTTTTTTCTTGGTTGTTCTGGTGAGAATTAATCAGTGACATTAACATGAAGCCGATGTACTAGCTAGCCAAACTAGAGCCTTTTCAACAACCATGGTATAAATATTCTCAACTGTGGAACGTATAGTTTAGGATATTGGTATTTGCACCTATCTCCGTAGAGCATGGGCATCTGTAAGCAATGGAGACAGGCCTCGTGGAACCACTGCTGACACCTGTTACACTGCAACATCTTCAGGTACCAACTAGAAGGAAAGAGACGGAGGTTGGTTAACTGCGCTGGGATACATGATATTAAGATTCTTAAAAACATGTACATGTAGGAAATTCTGCATTCAGATTTGTGTAATTGTGCTTTCATGTGTTACTCACTCTCCTGGGCCTCCACAGTAGCAGTAACACTTCTGGATGTTAGTCTTGTGGCCTTGGTCCCACACCAGTTCCTGTAGGGCGTAGGGGAAGGACAGGTGCAGCTCCATTTGCTGCTGCTGTTGTTCCTGCTGCGGAAAACCTTTAGCAGACGCTCCCCTCCTGTGAGCACTTCCCCTCTATACGCCAAATGGACAAAAAGCATGTTTACCCCAACATATACTATGTACACACATATACGCTATTTACTTATCTTGCAGTCTCTTTTCTCCATTATTCTTTACAGTTAAAGTTACAGAATAGCTATTTATCAGGTAAATACACACTCATTTAATCAAACAACTTATACATTCAACTAAAGATTGTATGTGTTTATACTCAAAGAGAAAGCTGTACCTTGGGTATAGAAGTAAGCTCACACTCTGAGCAGAGCCACTTGTCATCTGAGTCAATGACAGAGGCATCAATGATAGGGGAGTGGCACACCTGATGGTAACCTTAAAGACAACAAACATATTTAGATCCAGCTGCCATCTACTGGGTCATTCTTTCAAGAATTACAAAGACCCTAATGGCCAGAGATTAGAACGCAATACTTAGATGATTAAAGATGTTCAAGTTTTAAGAGCATCAGAGACAATGAATAGTACCATGTCCACACTTGTCACAAATGACAATCTCATTGGGTTCTTCTGAAGTTTCATCTTGGCAAATGGAGCACACAATGTCATCGTCCTCATCATCCTCATCATCTTCATCCCCTGAAAGAGACAGAAAACGTCAGGGCAAAGAATCACAACTCCTTTACAACTAGCCGTTATGCGGGCTAGTAAGAACATCAAACTGAGTTCTACAGGAAAGAGGCGACTATAAGGACTATTTCTTTGCTCTGGCGTCTTCCAAATTCAATCCAAATCCATAATAATGTTTGGCCGCTGCACAAAATAAATAATAAAACACGACAAGATCAGCATTCTAAACAGAAGCTTAAAATATGTTCACATTGTACAGAATGTAATCAATATTTTCCTCATACATTATATATTATTTCACCCACCCACAACCCATCTGTTGCCCAGAATTCATTTTTATGACTGGGCCAACCCAATCCGCACACTACTAATGTGGATGAAGTGACCATTTAAAGAGTAACCTAATACCAGGCTGTTGGTCTGTTGCTCCTGTTACCACACCCAAAGGTGCTGTCGGGGTGTAGTGAAACACCACAAATGGACTTCTACCATCACTGCAGCAAAGTGAGAACTTCAACCACTGGAGGTCAGCAGAAAACAAGCTGCTGTTAACTTTTGAAATCAGTAATACTACACTGTGAACATACAGCTGTGAAGCAACATGTGGATCAGCTTTATTTAGAAGTAGTTATTATTAAAAAACAAACAAAAAAAAAAAAACAACTAATTACTACAATTATTTTCCATCCGTCACAAATCATGTTAAGCTTTACTATAAAAAGGAAATCTGCATCATATTTGCATTTTAACTTAATGATCTGTAGGTGGAGAGACCAAAGCCTCTCTGTGTATCTCCCCTTTCCTTATTTTCACATGTGGTCATTGCACTGCTGCTGCACTGATGCCAGACACTGTAGACAGTTAACTGTCAGTAACAAAAGTAGGGAGATAAGTAAGGCAGAAGAAGGCAGAGGGGTGTGGACAGCACAATACAAATCCAGGATTTCAAGCTAAATAACTTCAAACACACAAGTACAAATAGAGCCAGGCAATAAAATAGCACAATATCCTTTTAGATTCCCAGCAATTGATAGAGGAATGCATTTTTATTCAATAGTAAGATCCAGATATTTCACCAACATGTTAATCTAGAAGTAGAAAGATCTTACCTGTCTGAATATCCTTCCAAAGAACCCATGACTTTGAACGATCCTCAAAGACAACGAAGCATCGCTGTTTGTCCTGATCTATCTGAAAAAGACAAGAAAGACAGATGTGTTCCTAAAATCTGCAAAACACTGTTCTGAAAGCATGAACACACTGCTCAGGAATCACACATCCACACAAACAAGAAAACAAATCAGGAATCCTACCAAGAATGCCATACCTCATCAGTTTGAGTAAAGGAATCTGATGGTACATGTGACAGAAAACTAATTACAGAGCCACAATGAATGATTCCTCACACTAACCTTTGTGATTGTCCCCAAGTAGAACAAGCCATCTGACCACCGGGCCAAGACGTCCTGTCCCTCTGTAAACCTGCCAGACATGCCGTCTTCTCCATACTCCCCTCTAGCAGAAAGGCTTGTGGGGGACAAGGACACAGCCTGCTGCTGCCGCTGGGGGTGGGCTCTGAGATGGACAGACAGGTGGTCCACAACCCCTGAGTCTCTGAAAAACAGGGGGACATGCATTTACAACAAGGAAAGCAGTGAATTATATTTTACTTTTTTTTTCAGGTATTTCATTCTCTGCACAATTTACAGTCTGTGTGCACCTCAGTGTGCTTGATGTTTCATTTTACAAACAATAACTACAAATGCAAGTCACACGCAACAGCGTGCTCTTTTACATATGTGTATATATATACACACATATATTTATATAAAATACTGTCCTGCACGTGTAACGGTAATAGAAAACACAAGGATAGATTATGTCGTTACAGAGGAGATTACAAAACAATGCCTCATGCTGAAACACATGATATTTCCCCTCCAGTGGGTACAAACAACAGGTGATTATACTCATAATTAGTGCTAATTGGCAAGTAACTACAGCCGAGCAGTCAGTAAGATGGCTGCAGGGCAGTGCTGGGTATTTCTATAATCTATCCCTCATCAAAAAACAAAAAATAAAAGGCCGAGGTTTTTACAACCATTTCCCGAACACTTTCGGAGACCACAAGTTAATCTGGCATTTGACTGTCGGTGACAGTTGTCTGGTGTAATTCTAGAAATGTATCAATTAATGTTTTTTATCTTCTGTTGTACAACCGAATTCATAAGGTTATTTTAGAAATTGAAGATTTAAATTTTCTGCCTCCTTTAAGCCTCTGTCCGTCAGTCCGAGATTCCCTTTGTTCGAGTACTGGGTGAACATGATCAATACCAGGCACAAGATTGGATAAAAGGACAGTCTGAGATAACCTTGTGTATTAAAAAAAATGTTTTGTACATGAAACAGTTAGCAACAGGCCTGATTGCTAGCATGAATAATCCACATGCAAAGCCGTAACCCTAGCCAGGTCGCTGACCGTCGGACCCACACCCCCCAACAGGAGGAAAACATGATGACAACAATACCTCATTCGGTCACCTCCGCTTCAAACAAAAACTTGTACGACAAAATAACTCAAGAGAAATGACCGCTATTATCCCGCTCCGTCTGCTTTTGAATCTATATCAAAAGTACATCGCGAAAACTTGCGGGGCTTGTGTCTTGATCAGAAAATAACAAACGGTTCATTTTCCCCCAGCACGTTCGCCATTTTGGTTTCCCGCTGATGATCGGGGAGTGCATTATGGGAAGCGCTGCTGCTGGTTGTCGGTTCACCTTTTTTCAAACATTTGAAATTGTAGGCAGGGCGTTTAGCTGCTAAGCACAGCACATCCGCCCCTTAAAGAAGTATAAGTGTATTTATTTTTGCTCAAACACAGTAACTTCTCGGTGGAGTTTCTTCTGCGGATGTGGATAGAAATACCAACTAACGTTTTCAGCATTATTAATTAACGGTCAGACATTTTCACAGTTAAAACAAAATGTTCACTGACAATTCTCATAATTTCAACGACACTGGATTTGATAAATCTGTGTAGATTTTGGCCAGTTAATTGCGCAACAACAAAGTGTGTATTGACAGGTTATTTTTTATTTTGCATACGATGACCGGAAGTTGTGTTTGGCGCTAAATTATCAGGGATTTTATTGCGAAAGACATAGCGGAAGTGTGCACTCACGCTTGGTAGCATGACCCGGTCACATCTTCAGAGTTTAGCAACCACTCAGATAGTGATTCAATGATACCAGCAAAGGCTATGCTGCACCAATGGTCGCACTTTGACACACATTTTCGTCATTTTGGTTGACGACCAGAAAACTTTAAAACGTATTATAGGCAGAGGAAGTCGCGCCTGCGCTCTGAACCTACGTTTTTTTTTTTCAGCGTGAGGTATGTTGCTTTGCTTGAAAATCAGCAGCTGCTGCAAACAGCAGAGGCGCAGGCAAAGTAGAATATCAAAGCGTTCACACGGACAAGACAACCCGACAGTCCGGGGTCGTGGATCATTCTGGGGCTGAAACCGGCTGATATGCAGTCATTTCTGCCCGCTCCGTGAACCAGACGAGTGGTTTTGGTTTTGCGTGGAAGGCGCTTTCTCCCATGTATTTTGGATGATCTCCCACAGCCAGGTCCACGTATTGAGATGATCTATTTTTGTGATGGCGAAGGGTCTGTTTCCACGGGCCTGGGTGAAAAAGTCTTTCTATTTCCAGGTAATATCACCGGTCGATAATTGCTCTGTAAACGGATTATCGTTTATATTCTGCGGGTTGTGATTGTGAGCCTGTGTGTAATGAGGTCGTCGTAGTGTCACGTTAGACTGACAGCTTGCAGTAAATATCTCCAACCTCTGGCTGCTCAGATGGGAATTGTGGGCTGTTGCAAAACACCTGAGGAATGTCACTGTTAATAAAATATTATATTGACAGTTTTCCTGCTGAACCACCATAATTTCTACAGAGCAGAGTTCAGGCCTACCAATGAGTGTGTGTATACTGGGGAATTGTGGTAAATGATGCCAGGACTTATAACACAGGCCAGAGAGGAATCTCTCATTTCATATCACTTCATTTGAAGTTATCTCCTCCTCACATTACTGAGCAGCTGCCAAGACTTTCACTCTCAGCCCACAGTTGTTTCAGTAATCCTTTGGTTTGGATGATAAGAGTTGAACCTTCTGATTTGGGTACCAGTGGCCCGCTGCCAGCAAGTACAGTGCAGCCAGGGGTTTATGCAAGAGGAAGAGAATGCATGCTTGCATCTGCTCTAGAGACGAGTGTTTCATTACCAGATTTTTACAGTCAGTTTATCACAACTTTGAACATGGACTACTGGTGGCTGAAATCCTCTGAAAGGTGAGACATGTCTGCAGAGCTGATTTCATCTGGCCTCAGCCAACACCTGCATACACTTTCCTGTGGTCTCATAGGCTGGTTAAATCAACAAGATCAGTCATGATTAGGCTGTATTTCATCCTGTACTAAAATAAGATACTTCCTATCACACATACCTAGACACACACACACTCACATTCAGACAACACTGCGTTGTGTAAAGCTTTGAGTCACTTGTCAGGGTTGCTTCTGTTCCTATTTTGGCAGTCTGTGGGTAAAAGGAGAGACAAATTAGGCTAAGTACATTTTTGTGCTTTTTGTAGCTGACTGTGTTTTCAAAGCAGTTGTTACCTTTTTATTTTTAGGTCATCACACCTACACAATGCACAATGCAAACTCTGGCTGGTAACAAATGTAAAAAGAAGTCTTGTTAGGGAGCCAGCTGGTTTGTAGCAGCACACCAGAATGTGTTGGGATGGTGGGGTGTGTAGGTATGTTACAGGACATGGTGCGTTGTTTGTACAAAGATCCACAGGGTCGTTCCTAGTAGAAGAATTACAGGGTTATAAAGGGCACGTACAAGTCGCGTAACCTCTGATCATCTTCCGGACTCAAGTAGAACAAATGGCTTTTGAAATTCTAAGGTCAGGAGTTTAAAAAGCAGCATGAAAGCCAGTTTTGTATTTCCTGGATTTCAGTCTTTCCTGTTGGGTCTTTGAAAGCAGCATTGCAGTTCTTATGTACTATAACCGTTGCCCTGTTATGGGGAGGATTGGTG
The DNA here is from genome assembly GCF_002814215.2 of Seriola lalandi dorsalis. NCBI lineage: Eukaryota > Metazoa > Chordata > Actinopteri > Carangiformes > Carangidae > Seriola > Seriola lalandi. Next base: position 684,612 of record NW_019525095.1, on the reverse strand, counting down.
TCAAGACAATTTTTTCAGCCTGAGATGGTATCAACCATCTCCTGTGCAGTTTGTTGGTTCAGTAACATCTCCGCTGCAGACAGGGAGACACAAACTGAAGAAGCCAGCTCTGTCCCGAGGAGCTCTGTGGACTCCGGGGAGGAGGTGGACGAGAACAGGACGACGGACAAAACTACCAACCAAACGCCCTCCAGTTGCTACCTGAAACTGTGTGTGCAGCTCCTAGTGACAAGTTGTTCCACCCACAGTATGTGCAGATGTGATAGTGCAGGTCTTTTGTGTCCGCTGCAGCGACTGTACCTTACGACAGTTGATACTCGATGAGGGTTAATGCCGGGTAACTGAATCTTATTGTTGACAGCTTGGTAACCCTGTAGTTTGCACTGTAACTTTGCATATTTCATCCAGCTGTAAAAGTTTTCCTTCCTGCACAACTCAGCACAGCTCCTATTGTCATCAATTTAACATCAGCATCTTGCTCAATCTGCTACCACCTCAACTGTGTCATACCACTTGACGTTTTAATGACATTGTATGCCTTTCTCGTTTAGTTACAATATTTTTTATTTTACTGTACTTTACTCACATTTAAGTATACGTTTATTATGTATTTCAGTTTTGTTTTTTTTTGCTTATCTTAACTCTCATGTCGTGGGTCATAATACAGTTGTGAAACAGTTTTACAGTACACACTTTGCATTTCCTACATTTACATCAAATGGTTGTATTTTTTAGGCACTTGGATTCTTACATGGGATCAATTAAGTTTACCAAATGTAATCTTAGCTGAGACAATCACTACATAATAGGTTCCAAGGAAGTGGAGACACTGTGAAGGGCCACATGGAGTAAATGAACGATTAGACTCAGGTTTCACTTCTTTACATTGCAGGCTTATCATGTGTTCACAGAGACACGCTGAGACACACCATCAGACAGGCGACGTGCACACATGACTCAGTGTCACCCGCCTGTTAACAAACAACTTTTTATTTCACCGTTTTGTCTGTGCGCGTTTCCACACACCTTTGTACAAGCCAAAGGAGTCAGATCTGATAGTCGACTGTGGTTGCTTTATACTCCCTTGATACCTCCTGTTCCCTCCCTGGAGGCCCCACTATCTGTTTGTTCATCTCTTCGGGACACAGCGTTTAAAAACAAGGCAGCTCTGCAGAGGGAGAAATCTCTCCAGCTCTAAGCCGCTGTTAAAGCTCTGACAGCCTCCTTCTGCCAAGAGACATTTTGGTGAAATGCACCAAGATGAATGGGAGGCAGGAAAATTATGGTTCTCGTGTATACAGCCTTTGCTTTTCTGTGAAGTCCGTAGTTCACAGTGGGGATGTTTTACATATTTCATGTGAACAAACTCTAGGAAAAAGCCCTGGACCTCATTAGCGTTTTGTTTATTATGTTCAAAACCCACAAACAAGTCATATGCCCCAAAAATGTATAAAGAATCTGAATTAATGACCGTAAATCAACCATCTGTGTGTGTTCTGCTGCAGCTTGTATGGACTCAAAACAGACGGATCTTCATTCCTGTTTACAGTAATTACAGCACATCAAACATAAAAAGGCTTTTGACTTGGTCCCTACCTCGCTGGGTGCATATTTTTGTTGGGATTTGGAAACCATGCTGAAGCCGAACGGAGAAGCACAGCACGCTGCCAAAATACACACAACATTAGCTGTTCCTGCCATGTGATCAGAGTGAGAGTCAAAATCACTTGATCCTCCCAAGTGCCGTTACAGTCCCTGAAGAAAAAACTAATTGCAGTTTTGCTTTAGTACGTTAAGTCACATACTGGGGCTAAAACAGCAAGTTTGACCTAAATTCCATTTCACTGCTCCACTTCCCCTTCCAGCAACTTACTTCATTATTTTTTTTTACTGGATTGCATTGCAGTAGGCACCTAATTTATGTACTGCTGAAATGATCATTTTTGTAGCTGATTTGTCAACTAACTGAATATCTATTCTAAAAATAGACACATTTGTTGGGAGTTAAATCTTCAGCTGTTGGTCAGAAGCAGTCTTAAGATAACACAGTGGACACAGTGGTAGCTTCTGATGGTTGGTTTTCAGCCATACAACATCTGTCAGGTGATTGATTCACCACTTTGGCCCAGGTGGAAATATCTCAATGATTACAATGAAGTGTTGTACTGACATTCATGTTCCCCAGACGATGAATCCTAGAGACGAGAGACTCCCCTGTGTCTGTAATGCCACCATCAGGTCAAATGTTCAGCTCAGTACTTTGCTTTAGTGCCTCATTCTCTCCAATAATAATGACATTTTTATCAACCTCAGATTCACTTTATGTTAAGACCAATTCGCAAATGTTCACAGGATAACACACTATGAATATTACGCCTGCTAGTTAGCATTGTTGTCATGTTAGCATGCTGACAATAGCATTTAGCTCAAAATAACACTGTGCTGAAGTACAGCCACACAGAGCTGTTAGCATGGCTGTTGACATTTGATTGTATTTTGATAATTACTGATTGTATGTGCAGCTGAAATGATTGATTTAACAACTGATTAGTCTTTTCTCATCACTTTCCAATTGATTCCGGTTCTGATAACAGCAAACATTTGCTCTATTCAGAGGCACTTGCTTTTCTGTATTATATCATCAATGGAAGTGAAATCTTCATCTGTTGTTCAAAAGCAATTTAGAGTAAATGTAGTGTACAGATAAATTAGATATTAGATATTATGATTTATTATTATTAATCATTAGTTGGAGCTCTAGTACAGTAAACCCCCTGTGCACTGTATCCTGTGTTGTTCTTTTCTGCCGTGTTGTTTTGCCTTTAGATTGTGTACAGTTCTCAGGATTTGTAATGTCACCTTTACAACGTTTTGTTTCTTGAACGAGCGAAGAATTGTGTATCTGTATCACCACATTTCTGTGTTTTATCCGTGTGGAAAATAAGGCACTGACTGCATTAACTTGCACAATATCCTAGAAACAACAGGATTTGTGTCCAAAGGGACATTTTGAGACGTGACATGTGCATCCTGTGACACACAAGCCATAAACAGAATGGCCTGTCATGCTGCACCTCCAAAAACATTTTCCAGCTTAATGAGCTATTGTTGCACATAGCGACTAATCAGCCAACCAGTACCTTGTTATGGGACACCCCATAACATAATAGGTCACCGTGGCAACCTATTATGTGAGCAGGCTTAATTAGAATAGCTTGGATCGCGACTCTTTCGGTGCACTGTGTCTGTATTCTGTGTTAATACAGGCGGTATATGTAGTCTGGATACAGAGAGGGTGAACAAACTTTTGTGTCTCTGTCTCTGCTCGCTCTCTGCAGGCTCGGATCTCCTTTGTCCGGGTGAAGTACCTGTTCCTTACATGGCTGACTGTGCTGGTGGGGAGCTGGGTGCTCTATGTGCAGTACTCCGCCTACACAGAGCTGTGCAGAGGACACGAGTGCAAGAACGCCATCGTGAGTATTGGCACGATTCTCTCTCATCTCTTCGTTTGTTCAGACCTTGTTACTCTGAATACGGCAATCATTCAAAGGGTGCTACGTGGGCTACAGGTTGTTACACGATCAAGGCAACCTCAGGAATTTTGAAGTGGTTTTGGTTTGAGGTGATCTGATGTCTATGTGGCAATTAAAACGTGATGTGAATATACTTGATAATAGAATTACAAACACTTATCTGCGTTTTCTCTTTCTCCAAGTGTGATAAATACAGGAGGGGAATCATCGATGGCTCCGCCTGCAGCAGTCTGTGTGACAAAGAGACTCTCTATATGAGCAGGTGTCTGTCAGTACTGCCAAACAACCAGGTAGGAAATTGTACTTTCTGTAAAACCTTTAGTCTTCTGTAAAGGATAATGTGGTATTAAAGTTGTTACATGTGTAACAATGACCCTGACCAACGATTAAGGCATGGCCGAGTGGCTCTAATCTGATTATTCATTATCTTCATTATGTTCAGCATGTTAAGCGTTTCCTTGGCTCTCCGCTGTTGATCAGGTTTACACAGGAAGCTGGGGAGACCACGATGGGATCATCCGTTGTAAATTGGGGGAGATTGTGCACTACGAGCTGGGGGAGGAGCCGGAGCCTCGGAGAGAGGCAGCTGTGTTCGACAAGCCCACCAGAGGCACATCAGTGGAGAAGTTCAGAGAAATGGTCTTTAATCACCTCAAGGTAAGAGACTGTGGACGTGGGTCTCAAAGGTTTATATAGAACCAGATCTGAAACTTGAAACAACAAACTTTTAAGTCTCTTGTCTTTCTCCATCTCGCAGTCCAAGCTTGGAGAGCAGGCCAACCTCGCCAGCCTCGTCAGCCAGATCTTGTCTGTCGCCGATGGCAACAGAGATGGACGGGTGTCACTGCCAGAAGCGCGCTCCACGTGGGCCCTCCTGCAGATGGACGAGGTATAATATCAGGCCAGTGACTTAGAAAAAATAACATGCTTGTTGTTGTTGTTGTTGTTGGTGTATGATGTGTTTTCGCTCATTGGGGAAACGTGCAGATATAACACAGATTAACGGATCTCGGGTTTGTTCTTTGAGGTGCTGCTGGGCCTGCTGCTCCAGGATCGTGGACACACCCCTCGCCTCCTCGGCTACTGCGGGGACCTTTACATGACGGAGCGAGTCCCCTACGGGCCCCTGTACGGTTTGTCTCTACCCTGGCCGCTGGTGTCCTGGGTGCCGAGCAGTGTGCAGCGCACTATTGATCAGTGGTTCACCCCATCTTGGCCTCGCAAAGCCAAGATCTCCATGGGTCTGCTGGAGCTGGTGGAGGACATCTTCCACGGCACCTACGGCAGCTTTCTCATCTGCGACCTCACCGCAACACACTTCGGTTACACTGACCGCCACGAGCTGCGTCTTACCAACGCCGGAGCAGTTGTTCCTGAAGACGAGTTCAGACGCACCATGCGAGTACTGAAGTGTGAGACAGACGCTGACTGCGTGTACGGGGTGGACTGCCGGACGTCATGCGACATGTCAGAGAAACGGTGCAGGGAGGAGCCGCTCCAGCCAAACTTGGCGAAGGCATGCGGCGCACTGAAGGACTACCTCCTGCGCGGGGCGCCGTCAGTGATGAGGGAGGAACTGGAGAGACAGTTGTACTTATGTATGGCTCTCAAGGGCAATGCTGGACAGATGAACATGGAGCACTCACTTATCCTCAACAACCTGAAAGCTCTGCTGTGGAAACAGATCTCACACACAAAGGACTCGTGACAAGGAGAAGAAAATTCCTCTGAAATGATGCCAGTCACTCTCACGTGGAGCTGAGTATTAACGATGCTGTGATTTAGAAGTAGCAAATTCATTCAAAGTCATTTTTATCAACTCTTAACACTAATGAATGAACCGACTGATGGAGACTACCTCCTCCATCCCAGTCTGGGGCCCGGAACACAGTCAGAGTATGTTTAAAAACAACACTAAAAATATATATATATACTGAATGATTGCATGTTGCCATCAGTCACACTTAAAACAATTCACACAGCCACATTTTATCGTATTGTATTGTTCTCTACCGTGGAATGTTTTACTGTTTTTAGTCTCAAGAGCCGAGAGACTAAATTGATGTTTTTGCCACAAAATCATGCTGATGTGTGTGTGGACTAACACAGTTCATCAAAGAACAGTTTGTTGAGGAAAACAAGGATAGAGTGACTGTTGTACAGAGGCTCCAGTTTGAAGTGTATTGAAATTGCACTATGATTAGATATGCTCCTTAATTTTTATGTTAAGGTTGCTAAGGTTACCGATATTCTACATTTGTTATTTGTAACAAATCAAATGAAAAGGCGAAAACCAACAGTATGTTAGTATTTCATATTTTACTTCGCCAGCACTCAGCCCCAAGCCCATCAGCGCTGCCTGCTGAAGATATATTTTATCTTTTTTACTTTAAAATCATACTTCAATTTTAAAAAAGAAAAGAAAAGAAAAAAAAAGGTTAAAGAATGTCGTCAAACAGCTGTAATTTTTTAGCAACGGTTACTCAAACAACGAATTTGTGCATTTGTTAGGGGACTACTTTCAGCTGCGGATTAATACACATCTGGATCAATTCAAAATACAGTTCATTGCGGTCTGGGAATGTGTCACCAGGTGCAAAAGAGCAGCTCATCGATGTTTGTTTTTATACAGGAAAGTGTTGAAGCCTTGGCTGCAGGAACAGGCAAACTGAGATTGTAGGTTTTGGTCTTTTCAGGGGATTATTTGAAAATAAGGAAATTATAGAGCATCACCAGACTTCAACTTTAACAAAGACAGATTAGTGACGAAGGAAAAACCAGAATAAACAAACTAGTGGAGGAATTCAACAATAATTTCTCTATGAATGACTCGGTGCCAAAGAGCACTGAAGCTTTTCTGGAGATTCATGGTGGCGTTTCCTTTTGTCTGTCACTCATCTGTTTGCTGAAACGGGGAAGTTCATTCGCTTCAGATTGGACAATGTGATGGTATTTGTCTGTCAGTACGTCACAGTGTTCATACTGTGCATCAGTGTACTTGACCATGCTGCGAGTTTTCCACCTGTGACATCATCAATGCTGCATCAATGACACGAAGAGAAAATATTAATGTATTTAATTTGGTTTGTGAATGTTCTATTTCTCACTGAAAAGAGCGTTTGTTGTAACGTACTGCATCACGTTATTTTTGGATTTCCTCCGTCACAGTGCCACAGATCATGCTGAAATCACTTTGTGAATGTTTATCCACCTGTGAAGGTGGAGATCCTTTATCGTCACATTTGAATGCTGTATAAAAGAATATTTTCCATGAACCCTTCCAGACATTGCCGATGTGAAGTAACTGTGACCAAGTTGACAACGTAAACCACTTTGAGACAGACGTGACCTGTACAGCATGTCGAGCTTGTGGTCAATGCTGCTGTTAGTTTTAAAAATGTAAAAAAAAAAAAGTTTACTTATTGAAGAAACCAGCATGATTTTGCACAATTAAACTACATACCACTTCACTGTTACTTGTCAGGTCTGTCAAGATTTATATTGCACAATATGGCAATCCAGTATCTCACTCATATTGTGGATTAAAGATTAACACTGTAAATATTTGTCATGGGTATAACTAATCACAAGCAAACAAGGCCACAATGTTCCTTTAAAAAAAGAAAAGTACACAGTATTGACTGAGCCAGACACAAGCATGAATTTGAAATAAATTTATTTGTCTGTGAAGTGTGTTGTGTTTTTGCAGCAGGGCCCTGTGGCGAGCCCCTAACCGTCCCCTGCTTCTTGTTCTTGTGCTCGTAAGAAGCTGGCCTTTTTCTGAGCGACGCGATCCTTCCTCTGTGCCAGAGATAACTTGGCGCGATTCCACCTGCCCGGAAAGAAACACAACAACAGCTCCATTAACATTCAGCACGTCTGTGGAGAGAAACGTTTGTCCGCTCAGCACTGGGATCTTCCCAGTATTATTCGACCTTTAAAGAGGGAGATGGCGTTAAATAAGGGCAGTTTTTTCTCCAGTTACCAATAATGTTAGGTGATTATTTTAAGGACTATGTCATAACAATTTGGGTGAAACAGCATCACCAATTCTGGCTTAGAGACAGACAAAGGCATCTGAGATACGGAAAGTAGGAACCCACCTCTTCTTCTTGACGTCTTTTTTGGGTTTCTGTTCGTGTACGGGGTTCGCTCTGATGGCGGCGTGTGCTTTTCTGTACATTTCTTCTACCTAAAAAAAGAAGAAAACGACACTTACATATTTATACACCAAGTTTTGGCATTTCACGACACGCATGGTGATTTGTCTTGCTTCTCTCAGCCCCGTCTTGAAAACGACAGTAAACATCAGCTAATGCAAATGAAGGACCAACTACATTTTGCTCAGCGTGTTTTGTATCATCATCAAGAAGCAGAAAACAGTGGAGAATAACTGACTTAACTAACTGAACTAAATATAACAACGGAACGACAGACTTTCAGTGATTCATCTATTGACCACAGTGATAATTTCCTGACAGCAAAAGCAGCTATGACTACACACAGCAACAGGCCAGGTGTGAGTGGAGTCTACAACTGATGGATTAGTAAATATAAGTTTAGATTTTGGCATCTGTGCAGTATCTAAAACAATGATTATTTTTAAGAAGACCGCATTCAAAGTGTCTTTTATTTGTAGTTGTGGTTAAGGCCAATGCAAATGCGCAGTGATGAAAAAGCAGCTGTGCAGAGGTGCCATTTATTTAGGTACTGCCAGCATTTTAGGGCTGCAGTGTGGTTTTGGTTGACTGTGCAGTACAGCTCCCCCAGATGTCACTGTTACTGTTGCAACCATACCGCACATGCTATGATGTCTGACAGTTAAAAGGTAAGACATCATCTGATGAGGTTCTGGTAAAGTTCATTCAAACATGTCAGTGCTCTTTGGTCACCGTTTCTAATTCACTATCAATCCTGTTCTGCTGTTTCTTGTTACTTATTTGTCAACATACAGTACATGCCCATAGCAATGCATCTGAGGAAATCAGCTGACAAGTCATTTCATACACCACCACCCTTTAAGAATGATATATGAACATAACTGGGAAATTTAGATTAAGAAAATCTGGCTACCAGATTGAATATTGCATCTGTAACCATGGCCACAGATGCTGTGTTGAAGTCTCATATAGAGTCTATCTTCATGTGCGAGAAGTTCTTATGTTACCGTGTCTGGCGTGACTCCGTTCTTGATGAAGCGAGAGAACTGTTTCTTGTAGGCATCCTCGTCCTCCTCCATCAGGTAAGACATGTAGTCGGCCACATTCATGCCCATGATGTGTTTCCGGTGCACCTCTGCGTTGAACTCTTTACTCTCTGCGTCGTAACCGGGGAAGCGTTTTAGACTAGGGAACGACAAAGGGCAGAGATCGCATTAAGGTAAGTGGACGAAATGTATTTTTCTCACAGCATTTATGGTTTTGTTCAGTGCTCTAATCAATTACACTGCAACACAATAAAAGTTGTTTGCTTCGGTTCATCCTGCTTCTCTCAGCCCCGTCTTGAAAACGACAGTAAACATCAGCTAATGCAAATGAAGGACCAACTACATTTTGCTCAGCGTGTTTTGTATCATCATCAAGAAGCAGAAAAGAACCAGTAACCATAAACTGGATCATGTTGGCAAACCAGTTGCTCTTCTGTCGAATAAGCACTGACTGTTACCACGTGAGGTGATGAAACACCAGTCGTAGTGCTTCTGTGTGATGATGCAGTTTTATTAGTGTAGGAACGGTGTTTAAGGGTTTTCATTTGCTCCACATCTATATATAGTAAAGAAGTGAAGAAGCAGAAAAACAAGCATAAGCAGCGGGTGCTATTCTCACATCATACTGACCTGTGAGGAATGGCCAGCCCTCCGTCGACTGCCCCCTTCAGTGCTCCGAACACCTTGTTCCCTGTGGTGGTTCTGGCCAGGCCTGCATCCAGGTAACAGGTGAAGGCACCCGGCTGCCCGTCGACACTCTCCACATTGAACTCATCTCCCGTCACCTCCACCTGACCCTCGTACACCTGGTCCATGCCAAACTTATGCAGCAGCTAAAAATGAGGAGGAAGGTGCAAAAGAGGATGTGAGAAAACACTTGACAAATCTGTTTCCGGTAGTGGGCGCATCATGACGCATGATGACGTGTTTTACGTTCGTTCTCACTGGGCTTGAAATGCGGAGATTTTACAAATCTGACCTAACCTCTGGAGTTGCTACTTCAGCACAAATCTCAGTGTCACATCCATGTGCTGTCTCTGCTGACATCTGCAAGTGTCAGTGTGGGTGTGTATATGTGTATTCTTACCCGGCGAGCCAGCAGCAGCCCGGTGCAGTAGGCCGCAGCGTAGTTTGTGAGGCCTACAGAGATGCCATATTTAGGCAGTTCGTGAGAGTAAGCAGCACACACAATCTGGTCCCCTTCAATTTTTGCATAAGCAATCTGGACAAGGTAGACAGACAGAGGAGAGGGGGTTAAAAGTCAAATCATTTTTAATCTGTGATCCCATGAGTTTAACTGAGTCCTGCAGTCACTGACCTGGCAGCAGATGTCCCTGTTGGAAAACCTGACGATCATGCGGTACTTGGGCGTGTTGTACTTGTTCTTGTCCTGCACAACCAGACGCTTACGAGCAAAGAAGTCAGTTTTCCCCTCTGGCAAGTTAAAAAGAACCAAAGTCAGTGGTTGATTTAAAAAAAAAAAAAAAAATGAACAGGAGTTTGGCTTAACAGTGTGAAGGTTGTAAAGCTGGTGTGCAGTTAAAGTTTGCACTTACCTCTCCTTCTCCTGAATTTAACTTCATATCTCTTGAAGTAGGCCTTGCTCTTCACCACTTTGACGAAACCCTGAGGGGGGGGGGTGAGGAGTGGAGAGATTAGCTAGTAGCTAGCGATGAAGCGAGGAGAGAAAAACGCCACACAAGCAACACAAAATGCCATCTCTTATTACGCTTCAATATGCAAATATGCTTCAATAAGTCTGTAAAAGCCCCTCGTGTGTGTGTGTGTGTGTGTGTGTGTGTGTGTGTGTGTGTGTTTCCAGCAGTGCAGGCGGTCAGCTGAGGTTTCATCAGCCATGAAGCGCCACGCTGAAGCCCAACAGCTCACCGGCCCGGTACAACCGAACATCCGCAAACATCTCCCGCTCACACCGCTGTCAACACTTCTCCACCATCGGACACATCTCTACTCACTCACACCGTGTGCGCTGGATGTATATCGATATATTTTACGCACCATTTTGCAGAGATTTTGCTCCTCTTCCTCCGGGACTCAAAGAAGCTGCCTTTAGAGCTGCGATAGCTTCCTGACCTGACGTTGCAATTTCTTCGGTAACCGGACGTCCCATCAGCAGCGGGCAGCGCCCCCTGCTGCACCGGAGGACAGCGCCACACATTACCTACAGGGGGCAGCAGCGATACAGACAGCAGGGGTTCACTCAACCTCTGCAACACTGATTTAGGAAAGTATTTTGTTTTCCATGTAGGTTACGACAATATGATTCAATATACATGTACATTGTGATTTATTAGGAGCTTAGTGAGATGTCCATGAGATTAGAAAGTAAAGTGGTGAGGAATTAGCTGTTGAGCCAAATGGATCTTAGATGGATAAAACAAAACAAAAACAAAACAATATCAACACTCAAACAATTTTAGCTTTCAGCTTAAAACTACAGCAACTAAAAGCCAAAACAGGAACTCAGGAACAATTTATCAGTTGTAATGAAATTAGAATAAATGAAGCCTGCTTCAGACGCTGTCTCTGTGAGGTCCGTTTGTGTTGATGTAACATCCTTGCATGTTGTGAAATCAAGCTACTCAAGAAAATGATGATGGTTTGGGCTGGGAAAGTATAAATGGTGAAATCTCTGACGCTTGGGTGGATTTAAAATCCAGAGAGAGGTCACAACATTTGACAACTGAATCAGAAACTGAGAGTGAGCTGGCTGCCCACCTACACAAAAGAGCTCTTTGCTCATCTCACATTTATGCCTTGTTTAACATTATTACCGCACAACCCACTCTTTGAAATCTTGTCCATGTGTCAGTAATATGTATTGACTACTACCATGACTAGCTGTTGATGTGCGTGCAAAACTTAAAATCATGCAAATGTGGAAAGAACAATACAGTAAATGGCAAATGTTGACGGTAAGAGCTGTTTTGTTTGACATTAATAAAAGGTGATGGGTTTCTCAGTTGTTAATGAGTCATTAGCACAAGTTAGTCACCTACAATTATAAATGTTGGGTTCCACAATTCATCAAGTCTGCAGTTGTAAATGTTAATAAATTGTTTATAAATGGATTATGGTCCAGATGTCCTGCAGCCATTTTCCAAAAGGTAAGTTGTCCGACATTTCACTGGAGAGGAGGGGTCTCCCTGATGAATTAAAGAGCTGAAAAGCAAAGTCTCATGTTGGAGCACGATTTTCCACAACCTAGCAACCCAAAAATGTACATATTAATGACTTATAACTGTCTATAAAGCATTATTATATGGTTTATAAACCATTAATAAATCTATTAATTCAAGTTTATAAAGTCTTAATAAAAGGCAGAGATTGGCACCGTTTTGACTGATGCATAACTGTGATGTGATTGACAGCTCCAGAGCAGCTACTGAACGGACCTTAAGGTGAGATTATTTTTCCAATAACTGTTTTGTTCCTTCACAGATAGTCTGTGTGTATGATCCTGTGGGAAAACAAAATTGTGAATAAACACTAAAGAAAGAGACAAGCAGATGTGTCTGAGCAGCAGATGTCAAATGTCAAATATATCTGAATGCATATACAAGTGGGAATGCGTAATGATACATCAATGACAATATAGTATAGCTATAATTTCCACCTTCAGTTACACATCTCTATTTATAGCAAAATCATAGTATACACACAAGTTGGAAAGCTGCCATCATAGTCCAGTATGACACGCACACTGTCGGCACAACCCATCTGATGTGACATTCAGTAGCAGTTACTAAGAGTGATGTGAGTAACAATAACAGTAAAAGTAACTGTCTCTTAAACTCTGGATCCACCTATTCCCAGATACCAAAGTGGTGCTGCCGCTAACCCTCCCATGACAGTCTGCTGTGATTAATATGAGCAGCGAGCGTCATACTGGTGTTGTCATGCAGAGGGGTCATCATTACTCCACAGGTCCCAGAGTTCACAGACATGGACAGGAATGTATTCAGACACGGGAGCACAGATGAGAATCCCTATTATCAGCAACATGACTGTCACAGCATTTTCCAGGGAAAGCAACTTGATTTTCTGCTCATTTCATGTCTGTGAAGGAGAAAATATGATTTTATCTCCATTATTTTAATACAGTGACCAAATACTGATATTTATCATATTTATTTTTGTTGCATTTTACTGAATATTGTTGAATTGCCAAATATAGGCTACGCTACAATAATACAGCAGGGGAATTTTGGGAAATACACTAATTTGCTTGAGAGTTATATGAGGACATCAACACGACTCTCATGTTTGTACCTGTAAATATGAAGCGACAGTCATTAGCTGGTTAGCTTAGCTTAGCATAAAGAGCGGAAATGGGGGAAACAGCTACCCTGGTCTTGTCCAAAAGCAAATCTGTAAAAATGACATGTTGTGGTTTTACAGAAGGTTATGTGCAGGGAAAGTTCTTGGCCGGGCTCAATGACTAAGCTAAGCTAACCAGCCACTGGCTGTAGCTTCATATTTAGCGTACAGACATTTTTCCTTTTTCCTTTATAACGGTGCACATATAGACTCCTAGAAAAAAACGCAACTTGTAATTTTTATGCCTCAGTTTTTGTATGAATTGAACAAACATGATACATGATGTGTAAATTGATGTGCTTTAGAGGAGCTGGTAGACAGATTTTGTCATCTTTGGTTGTTTCCCCGATTCCAGTCTTTGTGCAAAGCTTCAAGTGCAAACATGAAAGTAGCATCAATCATCTGACTCTAATCAAGAAAGCAAATATGAATATTCCCCAAAATATTGAACAGTTTTTTAAGTAGCATAAAATTGATGTACTCAAAATTCAAAATGTAAGAAGACAGGGATGTAGTCAAAAGGTTTTTCAAAAGTTTTGAAAAATGACTTGAGAAACATGTTAGTGATGTGTTTTTGTTAGTGTTGGACAAACAACCTCACAGAATGTATAAGCCACATTTTAATGAGAAGAGCTGTCGTTGCAGATGGAAAAAAAGAAATCCTTTAACGATTTGGCTACTTTATCAAACGATGAACCAGTAGTTCAGTGTGAGAATATCTGTTAGCTCTATCAACAACTTCTGAAAAAAGGAACCAACATCTTCTGCTTTTCTGTTAAAGCAGGACAGATAATATCCCCCACTGTCACTCTCTGTGCAGATGTTCTCAGTGTTAGATAAGAAAATTCAAAGTCACTCTTGTGGACAGCTCTGTCGGTAGCCGTTCAAGCTCTGTTTCTGTAGAACTGATTTCACAATGGAGAGAAGCAACTGTCCAGTCATCGCTCTGCAACAGTTTCAGCAGTTAATATGGGTTCACACTGGGAGTGGAGGGTGTGGTTGGCAGAAGAAGGGGCAATAGTGGTCATACATTTGTCCCCTCTGAATTGTAATTTCCTGAGCTTATTTTTGAGGGGTTTTTTTTTTTCACCCCCCACACTGATGTAATATCAGCATGGAGGCTCATCAACAACTGTTTTTGTTGCTGCCCACTCAAGTTTTCATTGTAAAAGTAACAAAATAGAATTGAAAGAAGATGACATTGAGATCTGGGTGGACCAGAGATGACTTGCAGAAAGTCACACGTCAACAAATGTGTTCACAGGCACACCACAGATAAGAAGAATGCACTCTGCTGACAAGTAACACACTCGTCTTTCCTGCCTCTTTTTCTCACTGCTGATTGCATTTATAGTCATTTGCATATAGACACACTGTGAAGATCAATATAATTCACAACTTTAAACGCAACTTATTCCCTTCATTTAAAAGATAAAGAGATGTTATTACATCTTCAACATGCATGTATGCCATTAACACTTTTGCAGCTCCCTGCCCATTTTTCATAGTTAGAATAAAACTGATATATAGAAGTTACACATCTTTGTCCTGTGTGAAATAAAGTGCATGAAAAATACTGAGTACTCGCCTAAGCAAATCAGTTCCGCTGAAACTAAATTGGGTTCTGCTAACTTTAACACCAACGTATCAGGGACAGCAGAGATGCTACGGAGATGAAGTTCCTGTGGGAAAGGCTGCATTTTTCTCGACCAACCAACCAACATGTGACTGGTGTATTACACCCCATGCAGAAACAGACAAGAGTGATGTTTTTCGTGTGAAAATACAGCAAAGAGGCAAACCACAGATTTCAGAGAATCAGCAATAAGAACCAGGCACTTGATGCAGAGCACAAATGGTGAAGAATATGTGGTCAGTCTAGTGTCACATTTATAGACAAGAAAATGTTTTCACAAGATTAAATTAAATATATGAGGCGCATTTCACAAGCAGAGAAAACAGAGTAAAAACAACTAAAAGAGATTTTAAAATGTCCAACACAGGTAATAAATAAATGCACAGACATACACATGATGGCTTATTTAGGCTTGACTATGCCCGTTGAACTCTGACCTTTCAAACGGCCGTCTAACCCCCAGACATGCACAGAGACACAATGACCAGGAAGCACTGGCTAGGTTTCTTCACATCCACACACCAACGTCCCAGAAGAGATACTCAGTATTTTGGGGGGAAATTTACAACCAGAAACGGGCTGGTTGCAAACAAGTGGAGCTGCTGATCACAGTGATGGATGAGGGAGGTGATTTGTGGAGTGTTTATAGCATAAATCCTGGCATCTGTTTTTGTGTTACGTGAGAGTTTGTTTTCATTGTTTCCTCAGTTTTTCCCAATTTCAAGGTTTTTTTTGCAAGAAATCTGAGCAAAAGTTTCAGTATTGCCTACAGCAATAGTCAGAGTTAAATGAGAATGATCATCCTATAAATCAATGACATAAATCAAATCAGTTTATGGTAGCACAGACAGAAACTCCCCTGCTGCTGAAGGACAGGAATATTTCAAGTGAAAACTAAGTGAGAATAACAAGACGTTTGTGGACCTCCTGTGTGAAAGAAGAACTGTCTTGCGGTCAGCAGCATCCAGTAAATCATTCATTGTGTTCACGCTCGGTTCCTATCTGGTGGCTGCAGCTGAGAGCCCGATGAGATTCGGCCGGCCACTCCCGGTGGAAGGGGGGCTGCGTGCGGTTGAACCTGAGGAAAAGGACTAAATCAGATTGTAGTTAAAGGAAAAGGGACGGAGATAGTTTAAAAGAGAGAGTGAGGGGGTTGCTGCACTGTGGTTAGAGTTCTGGAGCCAGAGGAACCTGTGAGGGGATGAGATAGCATGATGTGGTTTTCATTGCGATGCCACTGTAGAGTGGTGGGGCAGAGGTTAGTGCTCAGACTGAGTGCGTAGGACTAAACAGGGACGTAAAACCTGGGAAAGTCAGTTTAACCACAGTAAGCTATAATGGCATGAACTCAATGCATGAAGTATATTGAATAAAATTATTTTTTATGATTAAGTAGTACTACAGTGTTTTTAGAGCTGCAGAAAATTCAACTGAATGAACTTGAAATATTTTTATTTTCATCAGCAAGAGGAAAAATCTGGCTTAGTTTCACTTTTCAATAGTCTGACTTGAAGAGAGACTATATAACTTTTTAAAGAAAAAAAAAATAACACAGTCTCTCTCTTACAAACAAAAAAACTAATCAATTCACAATCAAACGCAACCTTGCTGAGTTCAATACAGTCAGGGGTTTCATTGCTACAGTCTTGTTTGTTCTGGTATGACCAGTAGCTCAGGGAGGCTAATGTTAGCTTATGTTAGCAAACTTTAGCTCCATATTGCAACACAGCAGTTAGTGAGATAGTACACTGACTTTTTCGACCTTCTTTACTCGTTTTACTCTTAGCATTTATGAACTTAGCCACCGCATGTAGTCACAATGGCGACACAGTTACATAGTCGCACTATAAACTGAAGCGGGCTGAACAGCAGTGTGACAAAATCAAGACAAAATGTTGTCAAGCTGCTGTGCTCTGTGCTCCACTTATCGACATTCACATACATGTGGTATTAAAGCTGTGACCTCAGGTATATTTAAAACTACGAGGAGCCCCTTCAGTCTGCCTGTCTGTCTGAAAGGGGCTCGAAGCTGAGCTTGAGAAAATAACCTCATGGCTCACCAACACAAGCCTTTATTTAACCCCACGACTCTGATCTGCATCTTTGACAAGATAGACAACTGCTGCTGCAAAGAGTACAAAAGAAAAAATGCAAGAACAATCCCCTACCCCCCACCTCTGGACTGTGATCACTGCGATTGGGCCTCTATTTCAATCACATACTTTCTGTAAAAGTGAGAATCAAGGCCTGTGGGTGAGGAGGTGGTGGGGTGAGGGTTGAGTGAAGGGGGAGGGGGGGCTTACAGAAACAAGAGAGGAGGCTGTGGTAGCACTGATAGTGTCTTTTCGTCTCTGCGTTTGGTTTCCTGTTCTGAGTTGGTGTGTAACTTTGAGTTGAACGTATCTCTCACTGCAGTAAGTCAGCCGCTGAATTTCAATGATGTCCTATTTATGACCATTTAGATTTAAAAAAATACATGTTTAACTACATGAATGTTTTTCATGAGGTGTGACAAAGCAACCAAGAACTAGACAGATAAGGTTTTCTCGCCACACTGTAGGTCGCCATATGTTGTAGAAAGATATATACTTTAAGACATATTTAGTTCCAGTCTGGAACATCAAACTTATGTCTGATTTTGTGTCTTTGCTCATACTGTGTGAGAAACATTGCTGTTTGCTCATTAGTAGGAGGAAAGATGATAAATTGCTCTTAGAATTTCCAGTGTTGCCAAATTTTATGGACTGATTTGTCTTTTTAACCCTTTTGAGCAAGTAGAATACATCAACATTAGGCGGTCTAATAAAAGTAAAAGTGCTGGTATGGTTGGAGTTATCATATGAAATGTTGTCTTAAATTAAATAAAAATAAGATAAGTCTGTGCTTGTGGGTAAAACCTGTAATAATGAAACGAGACGAATACTAACAAGCAGTTTAACTGATTTATTTTTGTATTATGCAAATGTCCAGAAGATTGTGGCACCAGTCTTTTATCACAACATGAATCAGTGTTTTTGTTTGCCTGTCATGGCTGACTAACATGAAAATTAATGTCTGAGAGAGGGAGGGGAAGAAAGATAGAGAAAAAGGAGTGTGTGTGTGTGTGTGTGTGTGTGTGTGTGTGTGTGTGTGTGTGTGTGTGTGTGCATGCATGCGCGTGTGACACTGTGTTAGAGGGTTTGTGGTTCTTTCTCTGCAGCTTGTGACTGATATTTTGACGTTCAGTCTGAATTTGGACAGTGTGATTCCTCAGAGCTGGGATGTAGTTCCTGCAGTGTCACTGTGCTGTGTGTGAGTATGGGACATGTGTTTCAGCTTCATGCCTCGGCTATCTGCGCTTTGCTTGCAGGTCTTTAACTTTCTGCAGCTGCATCAAACAAACTCTGTTCCCACATCGGACACAAAAATCGATAACGCTCTGCTTTGTACCGACCTTGAACAGAACCCAAATCTTCGCCATGATTTGTATTCCGAGCCTGACAGATTTCAACTCAAAACTTTTTATTTTCTTACATGGTGATTTTATGCATTATGTTTTTAATATCTTAAATGAATCTTGTTCTGTATTTCTTTCATTGGACAGCCCAGTTGGGTCTGTGCTTTGGCCGTGAGGGGGTTTTAATGATGTAAAACAGTAAGGCTGAAGCAGTGTAACTGTAAAGGGATACTCCGGCTCCCCACCAGCAGGCTGTTGTGCGGAGCGGCCGTGCGCGTCTCATTAACAGGATCACTTTACCAGCGTCAACAAATAGGTCATTATCCATCACAGCCTGCCCTGCCTGCACGAGCCATCCGCAAACACACACGTTTTACGTCTCATCACAGTCAAATTAAAGAATTGACATCGTGTTTTTGAATCTTGTGGCTTGATGAGACGCCAAAATGTTCAGTGTTGCTACAGTGTTTTCAATCCATGTTGAGTTTGGGCTTGTACGTCAATCTCGACCGTTTTCACGGACTGGTCAAGCGCGCAAATCCAATCTCGGTTTTAATTTATTTGAATGTCTTCCTTAGTTTACACAGCATCTCTAACTGTAGCCAAAATTAACATATAGGCTACGAGAAAAACTTTATACCCTGATAAACAAACACAATGTCAGATTTTCTTTTTTCATTCTAAAATAGTTAATTTTGTCATTTTAATATTAGGAAATTTAACTTTACCTATTATATGCTATTAATCTATCGTCTAGTCGGAGCCAACCATTAACGCTATATATTATGAAGCCATCCTGTGAACTGAGTCCCATTTACAGCTGTGACTAGGCCTATATACCATTAAGGACATACAATATCTTCTCTACAATCCTATATCTGCCGGGACGCTCACTGGGGAAGGTGGTCCTGCTTTTGACCACCTGTACCGCGACACCTGGTAAACGATACGGCTTCTCTGCGCATGCGTAATAGCCTGCCAGAAATCCCAACACCGTCTCGCCTGTCAACCAATAGTGTCCCAATCTGTCCAGAGATAAAGTCAGAGCAGCGTGGAGAGGGGAGAAGTGAAGTGGCCGATTTCAGACGTGAGGAGCACAGACTGAAGGAGAGCGAGAAATAAAACATGCCGAGGTCTTTCCTGGTGAAGAGTAAACGGGCCCACAGCTACCACCAGCCCCGCTACCTGGAGGATGACTGCAGTGGACTGGACACTATTCTGGCTCATGCGTGCGCAGGTAGGTTCGTTTATGCGTAATTACGCACGGAACTTGTAGAATTATGCTAATAACAGCGATTGTTGCACTTGTTGCACAATCAGTCAGAATAAGTTAGCTAACTTGTTCCCCTCTCCTGTCAATAGAAACCAAATTGCAGGGGGAGTTTGAGTCCAACTTGGAGCCGCACGAGGAAGTGTCCGCCGGCGCTGACAGACTGTCCCCCGGGTCCCGGCTGCTGTCCCCGGGCTCACTATCCTCCAGCTCTCCGCTCAGCTGCGGAGGCAGCGTGTGTGACCGATCTTCCGACTGTGATTTCTGGCGTCCCCCGTCTCCATCGTCCTCACCAGGTCAGCTCAAATATATTTCCAGCCATACGTTTGGTTTGTAGAAGTGTCAGAGGAGTATCAAAACCACTTTGTTAGTGTAAGGCCTATTTGAACCGTGAGCGTGTCATTCGATTATTTGACCCGTGATCTTATATAAATTAAAACTGTTTACAGTTGCCATTGAACAATATCAGCTTTATAAGTGGGTAAACTATTTTAAACATTTTCACTGTGGTATAGTTTTGATGACAGTGAAGGAAAACAAAGAGCATTAATTGTCTCGGTTTGGGAGTCGATTATTCATTTACATAGTCAATTTAATGATTCATTTCATTGGGGGAAAATGCCAAATAGCCAAATATCTTGTCAATCATCAGTTATTGTGCGTAACTTAGTTTCACACAGAAAAATCTTTTTGATATGTAAGGTGCAGAACTTTGATGGGAGGGACTTGAGGGTTACAGAAGTTTATTGTAGTCTAAAATCAGTACTACGCACGTCAGATTTCCATTTCCAGTAAGACCCCCTGCAATTCAAATCAAATGATCTATTTCATGTGACACATAAAATGCAGATTGTACTCTAACCATATCCACTCAAACTGCAACCAAATTCTTTCCCAGATTCAGAGAAATGCTCCACTCCAGCAGCGGAGGACGGTCACCACTTCAACATCCCCCTTTTTCCTTACTCCTGGTCAGCATACTCTGGATCTGAGCTGAGGCATGTGGTTCAGGGACCGTACCACCACCACCACCACCACCACCAGGGCCACAGGGAGCCTAACTCACCCGTCAGCATCTACGGGGCAGAGGACAGCGGCAAAGAGCCTCTTTACGCACAGCGGGGTCCAGTGGCCGGATGCTACCGGGATTACTCTTCAGCTGCGCACCAACTCCGCAGGTTGCGGGACGCAGACGAGCTGTATCTGGATGTAAAGCAGAAGCCTTGCGCTACAGAAATCAAGTCTGAAAATGATTTCATCTGCTCGGACTTCGAGTCAAGTGGATCCTATAAATGCATTAAATGTTGCAAGGTTCGTTTCCCCCTATCGAGTTTTGCTTAGCCAAAATCATAACAGCTGAGTTTACAGAGATGTTGATGATTTTACCGATATTTTATCGGTGATCACACCATAACATTATGACCATTAGGCCTCTATCAAATCCATATATCCATATCTCTAATCTCTCTTAATCTGGGATCACAAGATCAATAATTATTCCTGTTTTGAGATTGATTTTGAAGTAAAGTGTGATTCTTCTGCATTTCCAAAAGGTGTTTTCCACACCTCACGGCCTGGAGGTTCATGTGCGGCGATCTCACAGCGGGACGCGGCCGTTTGAGTGCGGGATCTGCGGGAAAACCTTCGGACACGCAGTGAGCCTGGATCAGCACAGAGCAGTTCACTCGCAGGTAGGTCCCTGACTGGAAATACACTGGTGCATAAGATGCAGTATGAGCACAAGAGATGATTTTAGGCCTTGTGTATATCTGCAGTTTATATCTAATGTTTGAGGCCTTCCACACTGACACTTCAAATCCTATTTCTAGGAGAGGAGCTTCAGCTGTAAAATCTGCGGCAAAAGCTTCAAGCGCTCCTCCACACTGTCCACGCACCTGCTCATCCACTCGGACACGCGGCCTTATCCGTGCCAGTACTGCGGGAAGAGGTTCCATCAGAAGTCAGACATGAAAAAACACACTTTCATCCACACAGGTGAGACACTACAAACCGACAGTTGTCGTAAATTTCACTTTTAAATGCGCGTGCGTAACGTGTAAAAACTAAAAACTGACCCAACGTTGCCTTTTTTGCTCCCGCGGCAGGTGAGAAGCCGCACAAGTGCCAGGTGTGCGGGAAGGCCTTCAGCCAGAGCTCCAACCTCATCACACACAGCAGGAAACACACAGGCTTCAAACCTTTCGGCTGTGACCTCTGCGGGAAAGGCTTTCAGAGGAAAGTGGACCTGAGAAGACACAAGGAGACGCAGCACGGACTGAAATGAACAGACGTCGATGCTTTAAAATGAAATCCTGCACTTTTAATGTACCGACTATGCACATGGATGGCCGTGTTTTATTTTATTTTATTCTATTTTATTGTTTGTTGTATTTTCTCTACATTTTACCTACTGTTAAATGTAGTTAATTATTTAGCCTGAGATATTCTGATGTTGATTTTATGGAAATAAACATTTATTTATCGAGTATGTTTTTAAATTATTAATATTTCAAAGCAGCTACCCTATCAAATGTAAACACTGGTTTCCAAAGCTGAAAATCTCCGAATAATTTCATGAAAGAATTATCACTTTTAAATGCCTTCACTGTTTTCTTCACATTTCTTTATATTACAAACAGTGGAAATTCAGCTTTTTAGACTTAGTCAATTTGTTAGATTCATGCTCAGTAATTAAATATTAACCTTTGAAGCTGAGTGTCAGTTTTTTTTCCAGTTAGGAATTAACAAAACAATACAAGAATTAAAATGATTTAAATCTTTCCACATTTATTTGCTTGCTAAATAAGAAAATGTTTCTCATAATTTGGATTTTTTTTTTTTTAGGTTTTAACCCACAATAACATTTAAAAATTGAATACATTATTTAGAAATCCCTCTGTGTCCCACTCCACTGATTGTACGTTGTGAAAAACGAGAAGCTGTGTTGAGCCACGCAGGCCATCAATCACATCCCCAATCTGCATGACAGGTCAAAGTTATATCTCCACTATTAGAGAGAAAAACGTTTTGCTGCATGCGCCACCTGGTCAAAACCAAATATTTTCAGACACACACATTGTTAACATACTCATATAACAAATGGCATTATGGTGCCATAAACCTTCATGTGAAGGAAGTCTGGAGAAATAGCGTCACTTTTATTACAGCAGGAGTTCTTCCAGTGTAGTAATAAGCAGCGTGTCCACATGGCGTTTTCACTAGGAAAAGCTGGGTGTGATTTATTTCGCCCTGCACAGGTTAAACATGCACAGCTCCAGGACTTCAAGGATCTGATTTGCACATATCTCATCACAGATTGTGTACATACAGTAATTCTGCTCCACAATATCAACAGTCACCACTCCTACATCCTAGATCAGTTTGTGGTGTGACTGAGTCTGTGTCGTTGTCAAGCTAGTTAAAAACCCCACAAAACAAACAAGGAGTTTTTATCTAAACAGTTATTACTACCAAATTTATTTATGAAAAATATATTTACAGAAAACGTCTGATATTTTTATTCTATTCAATCAGAGTGTGATATTTATTATTCATATGTCCATGCCTGACATTGTGTGTCAGTGTGACTGGGTTTTAAACAACCGGACTAAGTTCAGCAGATCCTGCTCCTGTAGGCCGAGCTCCTGCATCAGTGTGTTCAAGTACTGCACTGATGCCTGCGTCTCCACGGCCTCTCTCACCACCGGAGACACCTCTGACAGCCTGAAACACAAAACACACACAAATTATACACAACTGCGCACTGATGAAGCTATGACAAGTTCTTACAGACACCAGAACATTTATATGATCATAAATATCATTAGACTTTTGATGAACATAGGATACACTGCTACACTGATTGTAAAGACTGACAAGTAAAAATTTGTATCTTCAATCGACAATGTAAAGGTTACACTAAGATGTTTAGTTCTTATTTAAGCCACATGTTCAGGCACTGAGTGCTGACCAGGGTTCTTGTTGTTGTTAAAGCAGCTTTGCTGAGTCAAATGGTTACTTCTGCTTAGTAAAACACAGATCAGACCATTTCAGATTCATGTGGGTTCTAGTTTATAATCACCAAAGTTACCCAGATAACTCAGTAAATGTGCTTTGGAGAACAAACATCTGTTCACTGCTTAGTGTGTTTACATGCACTTTAGTGTCCATGTTTTGATTATGATTATCTGGGACATGACATTTACATGGAACAAAAGAAATTCATGTCCTTGTGTACATGATCTTAACAGTATCCAGGTTTCTAATCATCTGTGAGCACTTGTGCCTTGATTCCTGAACATCTCTGCTCCCCATTTCTCTATGAACAGAGTGTGTTCAGAAATCTGGACAAGGTGTTTACAGTGTGACACTTTCTCTCAGAGAACTCCAGGTTGAATATCCTCATGCAGATTTCTGAAACCAGGATATGATGTTTACATGTGCAACTCATACCAGGTGCATGTAAACACACTCCATGAATGCCCTGAATCATCCAGTAATATCTTCACTTCATGTAAAAACCTTGCAGACTCGAATTAAGAGAAATTACATATATTTCTTAATCTTTTAATATTGTTTTAAATCCTCACCTGCATGATGTACAACATTTGAACAATGCCTAACAAACACGACACAGAGCCTGCTAAACTGTCACACAACCCCACCCTTAACCAAGTGTGTGTTTTAGCTGTGAGTGTGACTGTGTGTAGTGTACTGTCAGTTGCCATTTTATTATTAGGTACAACTAGCTAAAACTAATGCAGTCCGTTGCAACAGCCCTGATATAATAAATTATACCTTTATGAAGGTTTGAACATTACAGTTTCAGGGTTTTAGAGAGGAGCTGATTCAACTTTAGGGGGCATTGTGGAGGCCGCAGTGTGTGGTGCTGTTGAACTGTAATGTGTTACAGTGAGAGGTGTTTACAGAGTAGAAATAATAAAATATAATCACTGATTAAAAACTGGCAACTACGTTTATGTTTCTATGAGCCAATATGCCTGCAGTGACATCATTATGTAAAGACTGTCTATCTCCAACTCTAAATCCACTGTTTGCAACCTTCTAGCTGTCTCCTTCAATTCTCTAACCTCCATTGCTCTCATCCTCCTTCCTCCCCCACCCCTCCCCCTGTACCTGCCCTGTCTACCTGTGTGGGGGTGCGTTGCTGGTTAATCTCCGGTTCACCCCGGGGTCTAGTGTTGCAGGGGGGGACATCCATTATTCAGCTGGCCTGAACAATAGAGGCCAGACTAGCTCCACAGCTGCCATGCAGCAGACAGATAAGACAGCACACCAAATTATTCATGATGGAGGAATGGAAGGATGGAGAAGCTTGATGTTAAATAGGAACTAATGAAATCATAGAGTACCAATGGAACATAGAGACGTGGGGACAAAGAGAATAAATGTTTCCAAAAGAGCTGATGATTATCTCAGACAAATAATATATAATATTAATAATATGGCTCCTCATCCAGCCATAATACATAAACAAGCAATAAAAATATGTTATTGAGTGGTTCATCAGTTAGACAAAATCAAAACTTAAAAACAGTGGTTTGAAATATTTATCTCTCTCAACATCAGAAGTAAACATTACAAAACACCTTCAATCAGGTCAAAGCCACAACATGCAGACAACAAATCAAATCTCTGTTTTTTGCCAAAATAATTTGACAGCAGTTTAATACAACCCAGACTCTTTGTTTCCCAAAAAAGAGAAAAATAAATTTAGTCAAAAGACTCCAGTTTGTTGACAATAATTCCAAAGTGAATTAACAGGATGTCACTTTTGCAGCCTATTCCTTTTTATATGATGCAGTTTCAGTGAAGAGTTTCCAGTCACAGGACCCATTTGCTTTAAGAGTGATAGATTTACTGTTCATCAAGCTGCACAACACTTAGTGTATTCTTTTGTTAAGTTCAAGAGAGCCCATAATGTAAGTTATGATACTGAAGTAAACGGACCTGGGGCCACTGAGGGAATCATAAATCAGAGTCAGACAAGCATCAGGTGAAAGTTTTCCCAGGCAGGGCAATTCAAAGTGCCCATTTTGCTTGAATGTATACAGAGGAACTACTGTGTGTGTGCATGTGTGTATTTAACTTGAAAGCGTACAGGGCTGCTTGTGTGTGCCTTCTGTCCTACATCACGGATCTGGAGAGGGGCAATCAGGTGGAGATAAGGCCATGAGGCGTCTCTGTGTACTCAGACGGGAGCAGCACGGAACTGTCCATGAACTATCAGCGTGCGTGCGCACACACACACACACACACACACACACACACACACACACACACACACACACACACACACACACACACACACACACACACACACACACACACACACACACACACCATATGGCATGTGCTAAACAATGCCACACCATATAGTGTTGTGTCAAATGCACCATTAAGCTTTGAAGTTAAAAGTGAATCCCTGTCAGTTAATGTTACGGCTTTCTTTGTTGTTTGAGGAACAGCACAGTTCTGGAAAAATGCTGTTAATACAACAGAAAATTACAGTATAATACCAATACATTACAGTTTTAGATCACATTGTGATTATTTTACCTAATTATGTCTTGCATATATTTGATTATTCAATTATTATAAAGAGGATTGACTAATACTTATCTTCTTTTTTTACAATAGTACTAGAATTATAACATTGCAGTTGTATGCCTCTACCAACCAGGAAGTTGTTACAACCTCCCTTTCTGAGTCATAATGCTTTTTGCAGAACATTATGATGTCACAGTGAACTTGACCTTTTATCATTTAAACATGAAATGTAATCACTTCATCTTTTTAGCATATTACACATTTCTGTGAACTTGTGTTAGCTTATGTATCTGTGAGTTATGGCCAAAAACGTGATTTGTGAGGTCAGAATTATCTTGACCTTTGACCTTTGACCACCAAATTCTAATCAGTTCATCCTTGAGTCCAAGTCAATGTTTGTGCCAAACTTGAAGAAATTCCAAAAAGGTGTTACTGAGATATCACATTCACGAAAATGGGACAGATGGATGTACAGATATATGTATGGACAACCTGAAAACATAATGCCTCCACTGGTGCAGACACACACACACACACACACACACACACACACACACACACACACACACACACACACACACACACACACACACACACACACACACACACACACACACACACACACAGAGTAAACTTACAGATGTAGAAGCACCACAGCTATGAGGGTCCACTCTGGGGTTTTGTGGATGATGTTTGTGTTGGTGAACCTGTGGTGTTGAGACAAAAATAAATCAATAAAATACAGAGTGAGCAACAGGTCGGCACTGCAGAGCAACATGCCAGTCATAACTTTTTTTAAAAAATAGTTTGTCTTCATGTTGGAGAGAAAGAAACTACAAAAAATGTATGAAAATACAAATACTACTACATACTTTTGATTTGATCAACCTTCTGTAGGTGGGTGTCAAAAATCACCTAATTCTGATGTTACGTAAACTAGGAAAACAAAACATGCACAAGGTCGGACCAAACACCACAAACACTGCCTGCAATAGTGCAGTGATGTATGCGGCTCTGACAGCACTGTGTATATTCTTTGGCTTCAGCCTCTTGTCAGCGGGGCCTCTCAATGGCACAAAGAGAATTCCTGGAAGCGGGACTGTGGAGGTGTTACTCTGCTGCCCCTTCGGCTTTTAAATCACTGACACAGTGATTTAATAGCAGTCCTGTTGAAAACATCCTAACCAGTCGATGGGAATACGCAATATGTCTAAGGCAGGAAATGTTCAATTCAGGCACAGGCTTTAAAATATCTTTAATAAAATATTATACTGAGTACTACTGGGCAAGGAAATATTCATCACATATACATGATGCAACAAATGCCACATTAAAATGCTATGCTGTTCATATAAAAACACACAATAATGAGGGGCTAGAAATTAAAATGTAAATAAAATCAATCATTTCCATTTAGCTGTATCACTGTCTTGGTGTTGTGTTTGCTGACTCACCGTCACACTGTCATGGTTTACTGAGGCATATGGATACAACTGAGCCACCGTTAATGTTATTAACAACACCTGTGCTTTTCCTACTGTGACAAGTCTAAATGCCTGCTGTGAAAAAGGCCCGTCATTGGTTCGTGAAGTATGGTGACCTCATGTAATTACAACATAACTCCACCCAGCGTCAACCTGAGCTCAGGTCTAATTAGCCTCAAGTGCTAACACCTGTGTAGGTGTTGGGAGACTTTAAAAAGACAAAACAACAAAATATGTAATACTGTATGTAGTGTAGAGTGTCGAGGGGGATAGAAGTTGTTTTGATGTTTTAGGAAAATTACAAAACATGTCATAACAGAAAGCCACGCATACACTCCACGTGTGCTGATGTGTCAGAAAAGCACACACCAAAAATGACCACTCACTGAATACATGTGTAATGACATGTCAAAAATGAACATGCGTGAATGAATGTGGTGAGCCAGTAAGCCTTTTTTCACACCTGACATTTTGACTCATCACAGTAGAAACAGCACAGGTGTCACTTATCACATTAACGACGGCTCTGTTACATTCAAGTGTTCCAGTAAGTGAGGATGCACAACAGACTATAGCCTTTATTAAGGTTATTAACTACACCTATGCTTTTCCTGCCATGACAATTAAACAGTTTAAAAAAACTCCTGTTGTTGTCATGTTTCCTCTCTGTCTGTAGGGGGCAGTAGAGTTCATTATCAAATCTTTAAATAAAATGTATTTGTTAATTACAAGTTTATCACTCTAATTTCTTTTAGGATATTACAGTGATCTTAAGTAGAGTAGATGCTTGTTTAGCTGATGCTGGCAGGGAGCTACAAATGGTTGTGCAGTTCTACACCAAGAAAAAAAACCCAAAAACTTTACTCAGTTGGGAGAAATGTAGATGTCATTGACATGCGAGTTTCAGTAGAGCTAAAATAAAGCCTAAATAGCATAAAAACATGACAATACCCCCAAATAGCTCCTTAAGAAAGCACAACAAGTTGTAGGTTGGGGTATAGCTCAACTAACTAATTAATGAAGAGCGAGGCAGAATTGCAGAATTTCTCTATGGACGGCAGCGAGGTAATAAGCAGTAATTGTGTTTTATGCAGTGATGATGCATAGCTATTGGTTCTTGAATGTTTCAGTGAGTTGATGTGAACCATGATTCCCTGTCAACCCTGTTTTCTCTCTTCTAAAGATGGTGAAAATGACAAAATGACAAATTTTCTGTAACACCTTTTAAGCAAAAAACTATAAGGGTTAAAAAAGAAAGTGCAGTTACTGAGTGACCTAGTTCTGGCAGAGTAGCAGAGAGGAAGGTGTATGGAAATCTATGTGTACTCACCTGAATGTCCTGACCAGGCTGTTCAGGTCAGTGGAGACGTCACTCATGGTGAGACGCAGCGGACCCACAATGCTTTTGAGACTGATCGACAAAAAATGTGACAGAAAATTTTTAATTTTTACTGTCAAAAATGACTAAACAGGTTCCAACAGCTGTAATAAATACTGAGCATGTGAATTTCAATTCCTTTGTGCAGAGTTTATAAAACCAATACACAGTCCTCAAGACCTGGACCTGGCAGTGTAACTCTTCACCTCAAAGGTGAAGAGTTAGAGCTTAGTTGCAGCAACTTAACACTTCACCCAAACATGATAATAAGCACTAACTTAAAAATAAACTGTGGCAAGTCTGAACTGGTATCTGAAGCAATGAATTACCAGCCCAGCTATAAATATGACTTCAATTAATGGCGGCGCACAGCTGAGAAAGAACAAAAGATTTACTTTACTGGTCTCCAATTGCCTCTGTATTATCTATTTAACTTGGATTCATTATTTTTAGTTACAATTGTGTCTTACAGAAGGATTGGATGGATTAATAAAATAAGATTATAAGATTAATGAGCCATCACATTGTTTGAATGGCTCTTGAAGTGATAAAATAAAAGAATCTCAAAGAGAAAGCACATAAATAGACTACCATGGATTCACATGTACATAGGCGTCACCAAAATAAAAACACACAAAACATATGGACAGACATGCAATTAATGCACAAAGCTGAAAGAGACACACATAAAATACACACACACACCAGATAGTGAGCTTCTCCACTGCAATTCGTTTCTGGATGAGGTGCTGAGCATTAGAGTCAATGAGCGGCAGAACTGGGTCCTTCGTGCCCTTGTCCTGGACTGTCACCTGGTGGGAAAAAAACAACATGTGTGAGTGTTGGGGACCAAATTTCAGTACATTAATGCACTTTCTACTACACCAATCATATTTGTTCACACATTATATTTTCAATATAGTGCCTCCATGTGGTCAATGACTCTTACAACAAGTAGCTCCATTCATTACCCTCCTCTCTTTTTTCTTTTTCCGCCACTCCCTCACTCACCTCGTTTCCATTCGGCGCCTCCAGCTCCTCAGGCAGAATCCATGTGCCTTTATAAAACTCCCTCACTCTGAGCTCCTGCTGCTGGGTCTCTTTCCTCAGCGTCCCAAAGTCTGGCGCTGCAGCAGACTGCCTCCTCAGCACCCCAGAATCAGCCCCTACGCTATCCTCCACTGCCAACTCATCCTCGAGGTCGTCTTCATCCAGCTCCTCCTCTTTGTCCTCCTCCCTCTCCTCTTTTACATCAGCGAAAGGAGAGCCCAGTGAATGATCAGCACCATACAGGAACTTCAAGGTCTCATCAGTGCTCCATTCCTTCAAGGTTTTTCTCAGGCACTCAAGGAGATTCAGACGGATGGAGTCTGGTTTTGGCGGATCAGTATGGTTCTTGAGAAGATCTCGTAGCCCTGCTGCCCCCTTCTTGCTCATACCCACCTGGGTGATGTTGAACCCAGTCATGTTCTGATCAGTGGTGATTACTGTTGAAGAAGAGAGATGTTTGCTTTCAACTGGGGGTCTTGAGTCAATAAGTGGAGAAATAAGTGGTGTAGTGTGTTCTGCCTGTGCAGGTGCTGAGTCAACATGCAGGGAAACAGCGTGAGTGGCAGTCTGAGATAAACTGCACAAATTCATCTTAGCTGTAGCATCTTCCACACGGGATTCCTCAGGGAAGACCTCCTTCTCCTTTGGTGTCAGGCCAGTATTTATAATGTTCAGCTGTTCAGCATCAGTTCTAACTTCAGTTTTACATGCATGTGACTCTTTCCTTTCATCATCTCTCAGTTTTCGGTTCTTCTTCGCATCCTGACTTTGATTTTGCTCCATCTCCTCCTCATCTCCCTCTCCATTATATTTCTTTATCCTTTGTATCTTCCCTTGCGTTCCTTTCTTATCTTCATCTGTGCGTTTAGGCAGGTCACCCCAGTGCACCCTGGGTCCCTGCCTCTGGGACACCACACTGGAGACAAAGTCCTGCTCTTGTTCAATGTCACTGCTGTCGCTGTGGCTGAGGCTGCCTGCAGGACAACGCTGCTGAGAGTTGTGAGGGTCTTCGGGCTGAATGGCCAGTGGGTTCTCGATGTCCTCCTCTTGGAGACACCTCTCAGACAGAAACACCTCCTCACCAGAGCTCCCACTGAACACACATGTGTAAAGCTGAATTAGCAATTTATTATGAAGTTTATATGAAACATTGATCATCTAAAAATGCAATAAATCTAAGAAATATTGCTATTTAAAATATGCACTTTGTATTATGGGATATAAACACTGAAGATAATACATACCCATCTCCTTTTTTCATCAATTTAATTACTGGAGGGCTGTCAGTGATAAGGGAAGTGAACACATGACCTTAGTATATAGAAAATTATTATATTCAATGATCATTTCATAGTTATTGTTCAGCAAACAGACAAGGAGCAGTATACCTTTCATGCTGCCTGAGCCAAAGAGGTGTCTTTGATATTTGTAGCTCAAACTCTTTGGAGGCTTTGTAGCAGAAGTTACTACAAAAACACTAAACATAAAAGAGAAAGGGAAAAAGATTTATTATTTTGAGTTATTCTTAAGGTACATATATATTTTGAATTACATGTAGAAGCACTTACCTTGCGCTCTGTAATGTCGTACACTTTATTGGTCTTAGTTGAAATTTTATACTGTTGAGTTGGGATCTATAAAGTAAACAGTAGAACTGAGCCATGATAAAACAGAATAAAATATGAAACATAATGACATTTACTTCAAACAAAGGATTATAAAGACTGGCATAGACAGTCTTACCTTGCCCATTTTATTTGGACATATGGGATAACCACAGAGTTTAGCAATGGATCTCTCCTCTATAGCATCTTTGTAATTAGCTGGAGTGATGAATTTGGCCTGTGAAGAAAGGAAACTGAAAACAGGCTGAACACAACAACTATGTCACCTCAAAGCTGAACCTCGAGAGTGAAAAACTGAAGAGGAAGAAAAAATTTAAACGTGGGAATGGATAGTAGGTGGGAGGAATTGAAATCAGTTATCATGTCACTATTGTTTTTAACAACCACGATGTATGACTAATCTGTAATAATATGGCCTGAGTTAGGTCAGTACGGGTAAGGGAGGAACACTGGAAAGTCCTCAACATTATCACTTTAACATTTAAAAAACTCTCAATGGGGGACAGAGCGAGTCACTCAGTACTGACAGGGACTACAAACAGTAAACAATATGGGAAGTACATTTAGCTTTTATTAGAATGAGAGATATCACTGCTCAGGAATCATTGATACTGAAATCAGCCTCAGAGCCTGAGCTGTGTATAACAAATGTATAAGGCTAATGCTAGTCCTCCTTCCCAAATAAAAAGTGAGCACAGGTGATACTTACACAGTCAGACAGGAAGTCTTCAGCCACACTGTCCTCCAGGAGACGCTCCACTACCTTCAGAGCTCTTTTCTCCAGCTCAAACTTCTCCCTCAGCTTCTCCCTCACCACCTCCCTCCTGACAACAACATACATTTGACAAACATTTGAAGAAGTGTTGGTGTTGTTCATATATTTACTTGTCGACAAGTGTAACTTCAATCCCACTGTATATCTAGAATTGATTATTGACAGAATATTCTACAACCACACTGTAATCTTAAAGCATTTGTGTATGGTGCATTAGCTTGTATCAGCACTGATAAAACGTTAGCATCATTATCATCAGAAAAATAAATAACCGTGCTCTTTCTCACCTTCTTGCTTCTTCTTCAGCAGTCAGTGCTTTGACACGTTTTCCACCTGCCACACACACAAAAAACTGTATCGTAAACTGAACTGTAAAATGTTTCCCACTGCTTTTTACTTAACAGTCAATGAGCAACTCCATAAACCATGACAACATTATAACATACTTAATGTTAGCGTGAATGTTTTGACTACTTTCTGAAGACTGTTGGGCTGTTAATATGCTTGTTAAGCCTTACACTGGTGTGAAAGAACAAATTCGGAGTGGAAACTAACCTTTTTTTGATGTTTTAGAGGAAGCTACGCTCCTTCTCCTCTCTGCCGTCTCCATGCTGTTTTCTGTTTTCTACGTAGTCAACTTTGACCGTTGACGTATTACCTCTACGGCAAGCCCAAACGGACAAATTAGCCGTTAGCACTCCTGTCGGGCGGCGTGGTAGTTTAACTGGGCTGTTTGGGACATGTAGCTTTGGTGGGTATCTACCTCAATATTGTCCTGTTTGACACCATTATTTCCGCCAACAATGCTTACTGTTAGCGACTGTGTTTGGCTAGCTCTGGCTAGCTCTGATAGCAAAAAGGCTTTGTTTTCTATCTAATGGCGAAGCTAATTCTGAATAATTGAGACTAGCATTCATTCAGCTCTCTGTTTACAGCAGAGTGTCCAGCCCACACAAGCTTATCTGACCTTAACCTTAACATTACCCACCTTTCTGTGCATATAAATAATGATTCAACTCATAAAGGCAGCTAGTTGTGGAAGTAGACCCTCTTGAATTAGGTGCTGTTTGATTATCAGGTAGTATGGTGTGCAGTTGTTTTTTTTAATTTTCAGTGTCCTGTTTGTTTTGGAGGATTTCTGTGTGACAAAGATAAACTCACCTGAAGACAGCAGGGATGGCTCTGGAGCAGCTCAGTGACGTGGTCCAGAGATGTGTGAGTCCACCAGACCGTCCTCCTGACACTTCACCATCCACCCATCAATACCTCATTTTACATGTTAACACAATCAGTGGAGTCATTTCTTTTTATTGGTAGAAGCAGTCTGAATGCATTTAAAAAGTAAGCAATAGTGGGATTTTTACTAGCTGTGTACAGCTCTGTTCTAGCTGCACTTTAACCCACAGCCTTAGGAATAAAATGTTCCTGTCATAAGCGAACAGCCTGATTCTATTGTCTATTCTTCAGTCCTCCAAAGGAGGCTTAGATATATATAATAAATGATTGAGATTAAAAGTTAACCTTGGAAACAGTAGTTGATTTAACAATCTCACCACAAGGTCCATTTAGTAGTTGTTCTGGAGCTTTCTATTCTTTTCTTTTTTCTCTAGCAACTCCAGAACAGGACCTTGAAGTCTTGAATTATATTTCACTGATTACTAACTGACTGTGGGGCTGTAGTTTATTTCCTCATGGATTGACTCTTAATAAAACATTAGAAAATATCAGAAAATAATGAAAAATGCCTGCACAGAGGCCGAGGTGATGTCTTCCAACAGCTTGTTTTTGTTTCATTAACAGTCCAAAACCCTGAAGGTATTTAATTTACTGTGATGATGTTGATGTATGCTGTGTAAATGTTTGGCTTTTTTCTAACTAATCAACTGATTGGAAAACTAATCAGTTGGAATTCTTTCATCAATAATTGTGTTCAATGACATGTCTATATTTTCTCTTTTATAACCCCCTTAATTTATCTCGCTTTTACACAGCAAGCACGCCCTGATGACAGCTACACCACTGAGGATCATGACGTCTTTACGATTGCTGGGCGAACCTGCATCGAGGAGGGGAACAGCGTTCAGGTCCTCAGTATCATCCTGGATGAAAAGAATCAGGTAAGTTTTAACATGTACATTTAACATGTACACTTGTTTATAGGTGTGTAGCATATTGTTTTACATGACGCTTCTTTATCCCTCTTTCTGTAGGAAATAGTGAGATCAATGGGTTGGAATCTGCTGCCTCCCCTGATTCAGGTTTTGCTCAAGAAAGACAACAAGAACCTTCCTCAATGCCTGGCTATTTTCAACCACCTGCTAGAGGTCTGCTCATCTGCTCCACAGATGCTTCACAGTATCAGATAGTGGTCTAGTACTATCCAAAATACAGTTTATAATCAAATCTAAACCACTCACAAATCTAGCAGTGTGGAGATACTTAATGTCTTGAGTGTTGGGACTAAATTGTCCTTTTAAAGGTGAGCTTTGGTTTTCCAGACTTGCAGGCCCAAGGAGCTGCTGATCGGCCTTTTGGAACAGCTGGAGCAGGATGACCCTGACACAATAGCAGAAAGCGTCCATCTGCTGTTAAACCCTCTGCAGAAAGGTAGGGAACAATCTTTAAATATGCACTCCAATATACTTGTGAGCAAATGTCAACTCATATAAAGCCATTTTCATTGTTTCACCTGTGTCCTCTCAGTGCTGCTCTGTCTGGGCAGCCGTAAGGCCTCGTCCCTGGGCATGACCCTCTCCTCTGTGCTGGACCAGGTGGCCAAGCTGCCTCTACCTCACACCAAGGACCAAGAGGAGGATGACGTGTTCTCGCTTTGCCGCTGCTGCACTGAACTGATAGCCTTCATCAGACCCTTTGTTCAGGAGGTCCGGTTAGACCTCCTGAACAGTGAAGAGCTGAGCGAGAGCAGAAACAAGGTGGCAGGTGGACAGGATAAAGAGGATGAACTGCGGACAGAACTGCTGAAGTTGTGAGTGACATAACATTATTGTAAAGAGCTGCATGAATCGGAACAATGGCGTTCAGGTTGAACCAGTGTGTTGTTTTGTTCTGCAGCTGTATGAAGACTCTGAGTCACCCTTTGTTGGAGGTACAACTCAAGGATCCTGACACTCTGGCTGTGTCTCCCCTCAGGAATTTTGCCACAGAAATTCTGGTGCGTTACCTTTTAAACATCACATGAAGTGAAAATGAATCCACCATAATATTCTGGAGAGAGCGGACATCGTCCTGTAATATTAGTGTAAATGATGGCAAGGGCCATGTGTGTTTCTTTTGAGCAGAATACCCTCAGTGCTATCGGAGAGTCCCTAAGCAGTCTCGTGTACCAGCCTCTGCTGAAGAGAAAACAGCTTCCAGGCTTCCTGGAGGAGGAGGTGCGTTATCCTAAAGAGTCGTTGGCCAGCCTGGCTCACCTGGTGTTCGTCCATCACCTGGCTGCAGATACATTCCCCAGTGTTTACAAGTAAGTTAGAGGAAATATCTATGACCATAGAACATTGGGATGCTGAAATACGGTATGAGTTTCTTCAGATTTGGCTGAAAATTAGGGCTGGACAACACTGATGACAGTTCATACTGTCTGAATGGATGTTTTTTTTTTTTTACATTCTCCTGACTCCCTCTGTGTCTTTTCAGTCCCGTGTTCTGTCTCCGGTGTAACATGGAGCACACCTGCCTCCTCTTGTCCAGGTGAATATACTGTATGACATATGACATGTGCTGTTGCAGTGTTTCACTGTCTGATTGCAGTTGGATTTGACAAAAGCACATGAAATGAAGCAAACACTGCGTTTGTTTGGTAATTCAAATTAAGATTAGAAAATCAATTAATTAATGAATAAATCAAATTAATCTAAAAAATACAATGTATTTCATGTATGCTGGCTAAAACACGTTTTTTTGTGTGTGTGTGTGTGTAAGACAGAGCAGTTTTTTCTAAATTAAGTTTCCTTTACACATTCAAATCTCCATATAGAAACCACATCTTGTAAAAAAAAAAATGTAATCATTCCTCACACACCATATATCCCAGATTTTAAATGGAACATTTACAACCGTCTGCATATGTACAATACTAAGTATATTTGCCACACTGAATAAAGACAGTTGGATCTACTTATTAATGTCTGAGGTGTGTATTTGAGATAAATACAATAAAATCAATTTTTGTTTTGTTTTTCTGTTAGAACTGAGGAGACCAGGATTCAGAAAGGTCTGGTGAGTCAACCTCAAACATTGAATCAAGGACGAGGGTTTTCGTTGTTACGACATTCTGGAGACTGGTTTGGTGGTTTCCAAATTGTTGGGATAGACACGTTTGCAAAAGAAAAAAAATTCTTGTGACGTCAAGCATCTGTTGTGTAGTTGTTTTGTGTAGATGTTTATTCTCAAACGTACTTGTTTATTTCAGAGCAAACCAGTAGCCTTAGGTCACATAAAGTAGTAAAGTCAAAAGTTTACCAGATCAACAAAAATCTGTGGCCACAGCCATGTTGTTTTCTATATTACAAGAATTTGTCGTCTGTACAGTCGGCTTTTTAGGACATTTCAGACTCCGTTTGTCTGGTTCAGCTCAACTTTCATCAGTGCTGAAAGCTTTAGTTTGATGTCTGTATGTGTGTTTCCCATCACACAGGAGCTGTATGAGAAGAGTCTGGTGCGGGTAGTGGATGGCAGTCTGCCTGCAGATCTGCTGGAGATCAAAACCTTCCTCACAGTCTCTCAGGTGAACACAGTTATCCACTCAGGTTATTCATGCAAACATCAGCTTTTTCTCTGCTGCGATTCCTCTGGTGTGACGCTGTTTTACTGGAACTGTGTGCATCACACTCACTTATTCATTTCAATGTTTATTTGCAGAACTTAGTGAAGGTTATGACTATATGCCAGAGACATGATTTGGTAAGTCTTAACATTTATTTATAAATGTTATTTTGTGCAAACTATGCATTTATGTGGGTGTTCTTTTGTATTAATTGTGGCTTTTCATTAGAATTTGTTATTCTCTTTGAAAAAATATTTAAATTTTTCTTCTTTATCAACAGAGAATTAAAGGTTTGAAGGTGTTCCAGCTGAGCATTGACAAATTTGACACTGAAGCCAAATACAATTTTTTCCAGTAAGCTTTCACCTCTCCTCCTTAAAAGTCATCAGAAATTTCTTTCTCTGTTCCACCCTTCAATATAATGATTCTTATCTGCTGTATTGTTTCAGGTACATGCTGAAGACCAGTGGTCACTCGGGAGTCGAAGGCTACATCATCAAAAACATCAAGAATCAGATAGACCTTGCACTGCAGGTGGGTGAGGTTACATTTAATGGCTGCTTTGAGCTTTCTTACTGTTTTTCATATGTTTTGGTGCAGTAATTAAGAGCTAAATGACAGTGTTAAGTCTGTCTTTGTCTCTCTCTGTCTGTCCTCAGCCAGATAACAGTAACACCTGGTTTGAGGGGGTTCACCTGCTCCCTCTGCTGCGTAAGGTTCTCAGTCTCCCAGACGGCCCAGAGACCGACCTCCTGCAGTACCTGGACAGGTCAGCACACCTATACTGTAACATCTAAGAAAAGCCAAAAATTTTTAATTATTGGCTGTTGATTGCCATGCATACATATTTTTTTCCATAAACTGAAATTGAAATAGTTTTTTTTCTTATTGTCAAGTGAATAAAATGTGAAGGAAGAGGTTTTTGTTTTTTTTAAACAAATATAAACAATCTTGATACTGATTTTATCATTTTTAAGGAGATGTCACAGGATACACACTGAGCAGGACATTTTACATTTGAAAAATAAACTTGTCAGTTTTCTGTTGTTGAAAATTAGCTGAAACCTGGTCTGACACCTGATCTCTGTACTTCAGTTTCTATGACTTACTAGCCAACAAATATGCTGATATCAGTATATCTGCAATAAGCTAATGTTGGCAGATATATTGTTCTAGCTCCAGTTGAAAGCTCTGGACATAGCTAGTAAGTGGACCATGACCACATTCTTTCTGTGTTGTTTTCTCAGAGTTATGGAGTCTCTGAACCTGCTGCGCTACCTGGTCATTAGAGACAAAGTGACAGAGAACCAGGTGAGTACAACCCTGATCCGTTTCACACCAGAGCCAAACAATGACTCAACATAGCATTACTGGTTGTTTTATAAGATCTTCAGTTCATGGACATAGAAAACAAGTAAAAAATAAGCATGTAACAACTACAGAGACAGAAAACGACTGCAAAGAGATACAATACTACCACAATGAGACAGTAAATAACTAAAAAGAGACTCAAAACAAGTACAAAGAGAGATGTCAAATGACCAAAATGAGTATATGACACAACATGACAAAGAGATATAAAACTACCGTAGAGACAAAGCAAGTGAAAAATCGACTGAAGAGATGCAAAGCAACCACAAAGAGACAAAGGGATGGAAAATGTAATGTAAAGCAAGTATGACTGGGCACACAACCATCACAAAGAGTCACTTTCGATCCATGAGTCTTGGAGTTACATACCAGGTCGATCCAGCCAGTTACAGCCAGCCTCATCCTAACTGCACTCATCGTGTTTTTTTTTTTTGCTGTTTTAATCTTTCAGACGGGGATCTGGACAGAGCTGTATAAAATAGAGGATACATTCATGAAGCCTCTGCGTGTTGGGCTGAACATGTCGAGAGCCCACTACGAGAGGGAGCTGCACAACACCATGGAGTCCAAGAAGGACAAGGCCAAAGGTCAGACCTGCAAACCTTTGTCTATTTCAGGTCTTTCTCAACAACTCAGCAGCTTTTTCATAAAGTAACAGTATGCATTTGCAAGAGTAGAGGAAAATATTAATGCCCCACATTGTATAGTTGAAAAGCTGGTATAATTTTCCCCTGCAGCCCTAACACAAATTAAACTTCCAGTCTGAAACACTCTGGTGAGGCTTTCCCTAATGCCGAAGTGACAGCTAATGTTCTGACAGCACAAATGTGTGTTTTCCAGAGGAGTCGATGCTTTCTGTGTCTGTTGGTGATGAGAAGCTGCCCAACATGACATCACAGTCACAGATTCAGGTCAGCGACTGATTCATATTCATGAGAATCAAACAGCATTTGATTGTACAGCACTAACGAGAAAGAGCACAGCGATGACCTGACTGAATTTTAATGTGTCCTCTCAGGCTCTGCACTCAGCCCTGCACACGTTCGACATGATCGAGAGCGTGTTGGTGCGGATAGAGGAACTCACCGACGCGAGGGAAAACCTTTAGACCGAGTTCAACAGCCAGACACCCTCACCTGTCTCAGGATCTCATGGATTAAAAAAAAAAGCCTTCAACTGCTCTATTGATTTATTTTGTTCAAAATAAATCAGTCATGGATGCATCATTTCAAATTGTTAAACCATGCAACTGCTAATGTTTTTTTTTTTTTATATTTCAAATGTTTCAAGTTGTCAGCAGGTCTGCTGCGTATTTAGAATCAAGTATAACTGTAAAATCTTTCATTGTCTACAAAACAAACCAAATAATGGCTGGGAAGTTTGTATCACTTCTGTTATACATTCACAAACTTTTGTACACACAAAGGGCTTAAATAAAGTCCTTAACTGATGTCTTTGCCATTTGCTCTATTCTGGATGTTTTAGTTATTAAGCAGTAATAACAACTAAAGAGCTATAAGTAAAATGAGTAATAAAAATCTCATCAAATGCTTAAGTATTTCAGCGTTGTAAAATAAAAATGTGAAATGTGTTGCAAAATGTGTTGCTATTGGAAATTTCTATTTACAGTGTTTGGTTTATATTAATTTCACTCTTATTAACTCTTAAATTCAATAGTCACAGGGTGCCACAAAAACAGTGAAATTGATGGAAAAGCCCACACAGAGAGAGCATTCAGAAAGTATTCAGACCCGTTTATATCACATTGACATTAAGTATTCAAACCTTTTGCTATGACACCTGACATTTAGCTCACTGTTTCTCTCAATCATCTTTGAGAGGTTTCTACCTTCAATTAAGCGGATTGGACATGATCTGGAAAGACACACACCTGTCTGTATAAAGGTCTCACAGCTGACTATGCATATCAGAGCAAAAACCATGAGGTGGAAGGAACTGCCTGCAGAGCTCAGAGACAGGATTGTGTCATGGAACAGATCTGGGGAAGGATACAAAAAAAAAAGAAAAGAAAAAAAATACTCACTGAAGGTTCCCAAGAGCAGAGGCCTCCATAATTCTTCCAGATCTCTTTCAAGGGCTTTCCAGGACCGCCCGGCCAAACTGAGCAATC
The DNA here is from genome assembly GCF_002814215.2 of Seriola lalandi dorsalis. NCBI lineage: Eukaryota > Metazoa > Chordata > Actinopteri > Carangiformes > Carangidae > Seriola > Seriola lalandi. The sequence continues at coordinate 644,026 of NW_019525095.1, read as the reverse complement.
AGCGGAGAAGGGCCTTGGCAAGAGAGTTGACCAAGAACCCAATGGTCACTCTGGCTGAGCTCCATCTTTTATTGTAGCACAAGCCTGCAACATAACAAAATGTGAAACACACTGAAGGGCTCTGAAGACTTTCCAAATGCATTGTGTGTATATACACCCGATATAGAAACCTGCCATAAAAGGATATGTTTATATGTATATATAGCGCCCTTACACACTGAGTGACAGCTACTTTGTTTTTGCCTTTATTAGAGAATCCAAAGTTCAGTTTTCAGTTGTATAAATTAACACAGCTGAAACAGACATATTCGCATACAGCATCATTCATACTCACATTAATAAAATACAGATGGAATTCAAACACATCTTCGAATTAAAAGCCTTCTCATACTTCAGAAACAGTCACTTCATACAGTGGTAGCAACATACTGACAATTCCCTCTTTATAAGACAAGACAAGATTCAGACTAAGAAGAACATTACATATCTGTTGTCTACATTTAAAACTGTTCATCCATTTACACAACAGCTAATATAATGCCTCAAGTCAATACTAGAGTCCTTTAAAATGCCTATCCTCACAGTTCTCTACTTTACACCATAGCTGCCACGAAGATAACTCATTTTAACTCTTAACTGCAGACCTGTGAACCATGAAGTCACATGTCTTGCAGGAAAATTTATGTTAAAGTCTATGAAGCATTTAACAGGCGTTTTTTCCACACAGATTTATCAGATCTCTGTTGTCTTGTTCAGGTAATGTTGCCACACAAGGATATGAAATTCACTCCCATCTGTTTAAACAATCCTGTGCACCACACTTTTCTATTTGTGGACCACGTCCCCACGTCCCAAAGCCAAGCAGTTTTGTGATGTTGACAGGAGACTCCATGTTCAGTCACAGTCCTTTCACAGGTCTTTGAACAGTGGGTGCAGCAGTGCCTGAGCCGCTGTGATCCTGGTGGCAGGGTTCAGGTCTAGCAGCCGGTCTAGCAAGTTGTATGCTTCATCAGGGACTCTGTCCCAGCCCCGCTCATCGTCCTCTACCTTGCAGGCTCCCCCTGAGGTTTGTTCAGCGAGGCAAGTCGAGGTTCGTTTGCTGCCTGAATGCTCCCGATGGTTTGGGAGACTAGAAGCTCCATCTTTATGTTGCTTTAATGTTCCTTCAGTGGGACGATGTGTCGGTGTATCATCTTGGATTTTTTGATGGTGGGTGGTGGTGGTCGAGTCTCTGCTGGCTTCAGGAAGTGGCGTGACTTCATCAGCTGGCGATGGTCTTCGTCCTCTCAGCGTCTCACATAGTGTTCTGAGATCCTGCCGAGGTAGATCCCGACTGCACACCACCGCCTTACCTGAGTTCAAATCAAAACAAGTTGACAATCTACACACAGCCTTACATACAGGACATCACAGTGCTGTAATTCAGTTCTACTACATTGTTGACTTAATCGTGGTGACAAACAGTGTTAATGGAATAATCACAATACAAAAGCGGAGGCCTCCGTTTCTGAAGTAAAAAATATGAATCCTCACCAAATGACTTAGCGGCCTGGATGGTCTCTCTGGAGCCTCGTATGGTCATGATCTGAGTGAGAGCGATGAGGTCATCGCTGGCTTTGAAGAACGGGTAACGGCCACTGAGCAGTGAGAGCAGGATCACACCAGCTGACCACACGTCTATGGCTACAATGCAGGATGAGAAGACGGGACAGTGCAACAGTGAACATCAGTGATACTCTACAGTTTAGGAAACATGCTAGAGAATGTGAGGGAAAGAAATCCCCTCAAATACTGGAGATAAGAAAACTTTTTCAATCTTTAACTGCAGCAGCAGTAGAGGACGGTGAATGGGACATGAGAGATGTGCTTTGTGTGTATACATGTGTCGTTATCGATCAATTATATCAACAGTGGTTGGAGACACGTACCTGTCCCCTGGTTGGGACACTTTGTGAGGACTTCTGGTGCTCTGAAGCCTGGAGTTCCAGCCCTCGGTGCCACCTGCTGCTTCCTTCAGTCAAAACCAGGGACATTAAAGAGGCATTTGTTCACAACAACACACAAAACAGAAATCAAATATCAAGCTCTTCACACAACATTTTTAGATTTGTAGTGTTATAAAGAGAGTGGCTTGTGACAAGAGTTTCATCTTATAGATGCGTGGTGGTTCCTATACAGGTGTCAATAAAACTTGAACTGTAAAGGTCATATTTCTGATGAGAAAACAGATGCTATAGATGTTACATTATTTAAATTGATGACTAAAACATGAGAAGAAGGGATTTCTCTCTCCTTTTTTTGATTAACGTGTGTGTGTGTGTGTGTGTGTGTGTGTGTGTGTGTGTGTGTGTGTGTGTGTGTGTGTGTGTGTGTTTGTGTAAAAAAGCCTGGATCAGTGTGATGTTTTTTGTTACCTGGACATGCAGATATTGCAGACGCGGTCCGTCAGGTAGCAGTTACAGGTGAGGCCCTGGTGTACAGTCCTCTGAGGTCTCTGACTGCTGCTCTGGCTCCTGACAGGCAGGGCCCCCCGGCCGGCTGAAGAGTACCTCCGGCTGGCTGCGTCCTCCGTTTTGATGGGCTTTACCAGCTAAACAAAGGTGAAAATTTAGATTTTATAAAATGAAAATACATGACGACACTGAAACAAAAAAAAAAACACTTTAAAAGGTTATCTTTAAAGCAAATAAAAAGGCCTTTTTCAATAGGTTCACAACTTTCATTTTTTTGTAATTTCAATAGCTGTGAGACGAGCTGTGTTTGGAAAAAAATCACTCCATTACTTTAAGTACTTGAGTTATGTGTAAGTGAAAAAATTCTTTAAACAAGCTGATGTCAGATAATAACATACATAATCACACTGGTGTATTTTGGCTGAATGACTTAAACATACATTTTTTTAAACGCACGTCAGAATTAAATGTTTAATGAGTACTGGCATCTTTGGTGTCATCTCTCCACTTCCATCACCTGATATTGAAAGGGACAAGACTGAAACCTCTTATTCTTCCAAAAGCTTACGTTCTACTTTGCTTACCTCCGTCTTAATGGCAGCTTGTTTTGTGGTGGAGGGAGCTGGAGCACAGCTGTTCAGGTTCTTCTCTCCAAACACTGGCCGCGGCACTTTGCGTAGTCCTGTCAAATCCTAGAGAAAACAAACATGGAAGGGAGAATTTAGCTAAATCCAACACATTAGTGCAAACAAAAAAAAACAAATGCAAAGGTACTTCCATCCAGGAAATCCTTAGCCCAATGCCCAATAAACTTTAATACAATTGTGCTCTTATTGGACAAAGAAAAGACTCAGAAAGACCAGTGACTGTCAAAATAAAAATAAAATATCAACTTAGTGCACCTTTGTGTGCTTTGTGCGAGATGTGGAGGTGGTGATGGTGGTGGTGACAGAACGTGCTTTTTTAACTAGTGCTTTCCGAGAGGCTGAGGAAGATGTGGTGGTAACGGTAGTGGTGGAGGAAGAGGGGGATGAAGGTGGCAGGGCTGTGTTTTGCCGTGGAGGCAGAAGTAATGAGGTTGAGGCTGTGGTGACAGTGGTAGTTTTGGGATGGAGTCTAGCTGGTGCTTTGCTCCGCTGTGTGGTGTCTTGTTTCCCTGTGGACCCTCCACCTTTCTGTGATGGCCTCTGCCTCACCACCTTCAGCAACTCGATCTGGGTGTCCGCTGCACCCTGAGCCAGGCCGAAGTCCACCAGGGCATACCTACACACACAAACACACATTTTCAACAGGGAAACGAATTAATGCTTCATGTGCTATGTGCCCAGCACTTTGAATTATACAGAAAGGTGCAACTACTCACATTTTGCTGTTCCTGTTGTAGAGGAAATTGTTTGGTTTGATGTCACGGTGAATGATGCCAAACTGGTGGATGTGTCTCAGGGCTTTCAACAGGTGGTAGATATACAGGCGTACCTCTTCAAAGGTTAGTGAGCCAATGATGTCCTGATAAATACATTGTGATTGGATAATAAGTTTTTAAATAGAAGCCAGGAAACATAAAAACTACTACTATATCAAGACCAACAACTACTTGATTAATGTTTTGAACATTTTTGTGTTCGTGCAAGAGTCACACATGATGTCACTGAAAAGCAGAAGTAAAGTGCATGACAGAAACTACTTTATGACAATGAACATACCACAATAGCTTGATGCTCCATATAGGGCATGACAATCACCACATGATCATCCTTCCTGAAGCAGTACGACACCCCCATCACATTCTCTGTGCCTCTGAAAACAGAAAGAAAATGCATTTAGACAACAAAACTTATTTCAGTGTGTTTTGTGATTTCTCTGTGTGATGATGTCAGTTTTGGCCAGTCACTTTCAAAAATCATAATAAAAACACTGATCAAACAGAAGTATACAGCCATATATTCAAATGAGTGTTTTCTCTTGCATCTATCTTGCCAAACCAGCCGTAAATGTGTTGATGTGCGTAGGTTCAGCTGAATCATGAAACGTTAGACAAATGAGGAACCCACACACTGATTTTCTACAGCATAAAAATAAGCTTTCAGTGAAGAGATCTATTATGATACAAAATAGTTTTTTATTGACTAGTTTGTGGGAATGCTACTGGTTTATTAACAACAGCATAAAAAAATAAATGAAGCAAAGTCTGGAAATATATTTTAATGATGCGACTTTAAAGAATTTTAATTAGCTGTTGAGTTCTATAAAAAGGCAGCCTGACAGTCTAGGGGCACAGAGAAATATCTTGTATGTCACTCGATAAAAGCACAGCAGTATTTAGACTCACCCAGCAACAGTGAGACACTGAAGCTCAGCAGCAATGCGTGTAGGGTGGCTGGTTGGGATGAGGTGCTTCAGGGCAAACATCTCTCTGCTCCCATCCCGCATCTGAGCCTCACCCAGGTACACCGAGCTGAACGTACCTGATACACAGATGCACATGTCATGAGCACATCACCTCTTCTGCTCCAATAAATCCAATGACCTTAAACAAAAATGTCTCTTCAGCAGACAGTAAAGAAAAGCGTGGATAAAGATATGCAGAGCATGTACCTTCTCCAATTTTGTCTATGATGCGGAAAACCTTTGCCAGCTGAGGAACAGCTTTATACAAAAACTCAATGTCCATCTCCACATCTCCTGGAAGGAAAAACAAAGTATAATACTGTCACACATGCACAAGACGTTTCTTGAATTCTACATTTTCCTCCACTCAGGTCAGCAAAGATCAGTATGTGCTGGTGTACAGGTACAAGTTTTACAGGGATGCCTTAAAGGCTTTCCTTTAAGACAGTGATTATTTAATTATATTCCTACCATAATATTTTTACAAAGTGGCATACCCCTTTATTTAAAAAAAAAACAGTTTGATGAATATTGGCTGTAAATATTTCTGCTTTTCAACCTGGTATTTGTCAAAATGCTAATATAGTGCTGCATCTATACTCAAATGCTGATTGTATGTCTTTGTTTCTTTCACATCACAGTTAAGTTTTTGTGTCCAACTTACTTGAGACTTTGCTTTTCCTGTGACCGCTGTCAGATTTGATTATACATCCGTCTGTGCTGATGCCTTCAGTGCACACAGGAGACAACTCCATCTGAGAGACATGAAGAAAGAAAAAGGGTGGAAATGTTAATGACAAAAAACGTTTAAGTGATTACCATACAGTCACTGTCAAACTACCTATAAGAGGCAACGTTAGGTTGGACAGTCTATGGAAAACTATATCCACTTCACAAAGCGAGTGGTTATTGGCAAACTATCTGGTTAAACTGCCATGGTTTGACAAGAACCAAGTATGGCTAATGTTTATCTAACTCATAGCTGTTTATCTTGTCATTACAACTACACTAGCATGCTACTGTTAGCTACAGTCTGTCAAGCTAGCTAACTCAAGCTTATGGAAAACAAAGAGAAACTCACCGCTTTATTTGGTCGTAAAGTGCAACAGTTTCTCAAAAAAGCATTTAATAAAAGCGCGGTATAGCGTCGAGCTAATGCTTCATCAGTGACACATTAAATATATAATCTCACTCCGTCTGCGGATGAACAAAGTAAACTGCTCAGACTTTAATACTGAAGCTTTTCCGCCAACAACAAACTCCGCGCTAAAAGTTACGTCACACATCTCGCGTTAAAGCACAAATCACGTGGTATCAGATATGAGGTGAAAACACCAACTTTATGTGGTCCACACCATTATTTATGGTCCACAATCACTGTGCTGCTTAAGTCTTACACTTAAACATGAAATTAAAGGGATGATCTCCTGTAACATGTAGGACTTTATTCTCAAAACATCCTCAGGCTAAAAGTCCCTAAGAACTTCAAAACACCGGGAAAACAGAACAATAATGAATCTCTATGGTGAGTGACTTCACAAGAATCAGCTCCATTTCATTTTTGTTTAAACTTAATTAAATGAATACATTCATTTATGGCGTTTGAATTTAATTGTTTTTAATCTAATGTAACTGATTCAATTTAACAATTACAAAAAAAAAACAATTTCTTGTTCTTACTTAACTTCATTACATATATTTTCTAATTCAATTTATAAATGATTTAATGTTACTGATTGAATTTCATGTCATGTTTTAATTTAATTCGTTTCATTTCAATTTTATATAACTGTATTTAATCATTAAATTTAGTTTAATTGGTTTAATTTAATGTAATATGTATTACTTTTTACTATTTTTTAATTTAAAATATAATTCTTAATTTAAATATAATTGATGCTTTTTATTTACCCTTTTATTTCATTTAAAATGGTATTTAAAATAATCTAATCTAATCCACTACAATTCATACATTATTCATACAACACATTGATTAATATTTTACTTCACATTTACTGACACATTTACTCTCAACCAGTCACTACTAATCCAGAGAGATGATGCCATCCATAGCAACAGGGTCAAACTCATCCCTGCACTTTTGTCTCTCTGTCTCTCAGTAAAAGTTTCTCTCAGAAGCTTTGTGTATAGCTCTTAAGAAGAAACTCTTTGCTAGAAACTTTTAGTGCCATTTAGGAAGACTACTAATGATAAAATAAGACACGTGGCCGCTGTGACAAGTACAAAAATGTATTCAGCACACACAATAACTTAAAGGATGCCAACTATCACAAAGCTCCTTCTAATTAAACAAAACAGGTTGATTTTCATGTTGAGCATTTAGCCAAGACTACACTGTATAATCTAATGAACAGACTTAATTAAATAAATTAACGAATACATGAATACATAAATTACATTAGTAACAAATAGAACTAACATTAGAAACTATTTAAGAATAATGACATGACTTTAACATTTTACAACTTGATGTGAAGCTCACAAGTTAAAGAAAGCTTAACACAAACATAACAAAACACTTGCTCATGACATAATTATATCAGAGTTAGACATGCCCTACCTCTAAAATATACCATCAAATATCCCAAGGAAAGCTTCCTCCTCTTTGCTGTTGATGCTGAAGACGTATCATGTAAAAAAAAAGAGGAAATCAGGTTAAAAATATACTTCTGTAAAAACGTATTCCAGATAGTTTAATTTAATTATATATTAAAGAAAATATTGTTATCAGTCAAAATAAAACCCTTTTAATTATATTTTGCAGTACCTTCTGCTGACACATGAGCTGGAGTCGGCCGAGTCTTTCATTGTTGAGAAGAAATCAAACCTTCTGGTTGCTGGTGCCACGTGCGTCTGTTTTGGGAAATTTTCCGAGGCTTTTACTGTGATCTCTTCACTGAAGATGCTCGGTCTCTGCATGAGGAGGAAGAGAGGCAATTGTCACATGAGCCAAGTACCTCAGCCACTGACCAAACTCCTGTTAAGATTTTAGAAAACATTAAGCTGTTTACAGGCACATTTCATTAAGCCTAACCTAGGAGTCAGTAACCCCATTAGCTATTAATAAACTAACAGAATATTCCTGTCCACAGAGAGAAATTCCCATCACCAAAAGAGCAACATGAATCCATGGAGCTAAAAACAATGGAAGGAGTAAGATGTTCAAGATGTTTACATGGTGCAGCAGACAGGGTAGTAATACTATGATGTGTATTATGTAAACTAGGCAGCTCCACTGTGTTTCTCACAACCGCAGTATGATAATTAGTGGGTTATAAAAATCAAAAAAATCTACACAAACAACCATGTAAACAATAGTGTTTTCCATGTATGTAAATGTAGTCATTAAACAGCAAAAGTAGCATGTGCAGAGATCTCTGGATACACACACTCACCTTCTTATTCCAATCGAGTGTGATGCTATTCTGAGGTCTGACTGTGACCAGTGACGATACTGGTTTTCTGATTTCAGGACTTGTATTTGGTAAAATCCCCCTAAAACACAAAAACATAACAAATGTTTTTTCTGTCTTAACCTACGATATGAAACGTCAGTGAACAACTCTGTATTTTCTGAGAGGAGATTTTACCTAATTTACACATTATTTGATTACTGGTGTTTGAAACAGACAATTGGGGGCAATATGAGCATGCGTTTCTGCCTTTACCTCAGTGGTGTACTGGTAGTGGTTATGCAGGGTTGGACCTGTGAGGGACTGAAGAGTAGTGGTTCTGATGTAACAGCAAACCCTACACACAAAATGTTTAATATTGTTATCAAAATCATAGCATTAGATTAGATTAACTTTATTAATCCCACAACTGGGAAATTCATTTACCACAGCAGAAAAATAAACATCTATAGAATAAACATCTATGGAAATATACAACAAAAATATACCAAATATACACTAATAAATACAATATACACAATACACACGATATGTACATGAAAAAGTGCAAGGTGTGGAGGCATAATTTAGTAGTTTATACAACGATGATGAAAACATGACTGTGTATGTGTTACAATGACTTCTTAATAGGATGTATGAAAAGCGAACAAATTGATCCTCCATCTCTCTCCTGCGTAAAATGAAACTCTACCTGGCACGTTGTACTCAACAGGCTGCTGGATTTGACTTCCAGCATTAGTTGTGCATGAGGCAAACGCTGTCTCACTGGCATGCACCAAGTTCTCATCATCAAAGTCACCCCAGTTGTCCCATTCATTTCCAAGGTCAAAGGTGATTGCTGGTATTTGTAAGGATGAAGCTGTTTCACACTGAGTGTCCTGGTTCGTTACCACAGTGGACCTCTTTGAGAAAGCTGGGCTGGATGTATTGATTTGGTTGAGATGCTGTTCAGGGATTTGACTCCAGCCACTTGTTCCTGGGTTCATCCACACTGACGAACCTGAATACAGAAGAACTTTTAAGAAAGGATGACTACACCGTCAAATGTTACTGTACTATAGGCTTTCTTGGATTCAGTCTGAAAAAAGTATCTGCATTAGATCTCCTCAGTTTTGGTGTTTTCCACCATTCACTACTTGACTAACCAAGTGCTTTAAAGTTGTCAGTGGTAAAAGTGATTATCTCGGCAATATGATTGATATATAATGTAATTTCAATGATTGCTTAAATGACACAAACAAACTGTGTTGAAACACACGCTTTCATTCTTAAATACATTTTAGTGTAAAACACCATGTGTAAATTTTGCATTCTTCTGTTTGTGTATTGTGTATTGACTGACATGTCCAGTCCACAGTGTGTGAGGAAGCAGGATTGGTGGTAAGTATTGTAGTGACTGAGCTACAACCTGCAAAACCACCAGTATGGTCTCTCTACTAATGAGTTAGAGTTAAGCTGTTTGCCATACTTTGAGAGTGAGCATGAGATGCAGCAGAGGTTTGGACCGGCGTTTCCATCATCCTGTGCATGTCCCCAACGTAGTCGTTATAATCTGATAAGGAGAGAGAGAGAGAGACAGAGAAATATACAGTCACAGTCATATATGGAAATGCGTGGAGTTCAGAGTCATCTTCTTAATGCCACTTGCTTACCGCTGTCAAAGTCGTCCAGATTAACTACATCTGTGTGATGAGCACAGTCTTCTCCTGTCAGATCTATAGTCTCAGTGTGAAGTCTCCCTGAAGCTTCATAGTGGTTTATCCCATACCTTCAGATCCCATAAATGAATATACTTAACCACCAGGCCATCAGATTAATCTGTTTCACACATTTTACTCTAATCTAAGCTGCAGCAGCAATTTATGGCGCCATTCAAAGTCTAAAATATCAGTGAAAATGTGAATACCAGGAAACAGCAGGAAGCCTCTCTTTGGGTTTGTAAGCAAACTCCTGTATGTTGACAGACACAGACTCCTCACTCATTTTCATCTGAGGAAATACAACAAGAACATCACACACACACGTGTTCATCTTAGTAACACTGAAATATTTTCTTCTTGTTAAGAATTTCATCGTTAGACACAAAGACTATGTTTGCCATTCTCATTTAGAAGAGCAGTATAAAAAACAAAGCGATGCACATTCAGCTTGCACATGTACAGTACACATACTGTATGATAACTGCATCTGGAGTCGTGGATAGAATCTACATAGAAACACATATTGTATATAATCTGTGTATTGTACGTTTATAAACCAACACATATATTTTATAGTATTCTCATATACTAACCCTACACAGTATAGTACCTGTTTGTGTATAAAATTATGTTATGTTATATATTTTGTTTTATTGCTATCATCTCTGCTGTTTTCTGTGGCTTCTATATCTCTTATGTTTCTTTGCAAGAATTCAACATCCCCTACTTGTATCATTGACATTTCTTTTAATCTTATCTTAACCAGTGTTGACATGGCACTGACTCATTAGTTTATTCTGCAGCTTCAACATGAAATGTTTTCTGGAGAAAAATATCTCAGGTAAGTGCACTTTCCTTCCTGTTCTACTGTGTTGTGTGTGAGGTATTGGATGAAATTGGCGTAGGATAACACAACCTCCGGTTTATGTGTTACAGCAGTCACAGACAACTACATATTAAATCGTGACAAACCTGAGTTCAACAACTCTGTTTTATGTGGCGCAGGCTTGGATAGATTCCAAAAATCATACCAGTTGTCTTCCTCACCTTGAGTCGTTTGACAGGAGTCTGCGCCAGTGTGTCACACCTGTTCCTCAGGTCTTTCAAATAGGAAGAGAAACTGGATTCTTGATTTGCTGACCTCTTCCGTGCCACAGTTACACCTACTTTACCTTTTGAGACACATATGCACTCTCATTGGACAGACTGAAGGAATAACACCTCTATAATCTTAACAGGCACACAAAATAATGCACATTTAGATACATGAATGCACGAAAATACTCGAACAAGGTGAAAGATGAGCGATTGTACGCACAGCAGTCATGGCCACAAAGATCCTTGTTCTTGCAGAAGTGGTTGCACTGTCTCTTGTCGCCTAGATCTGATTATAAAGTTGAGTTGCCATATTTTAATAGAGAAAAAAAAAGACATGTCAAATATCAATCTACCCTTTAAAAATACCATATCGATATGAAATATTTAATATTTCAGAATCAACAAAATCATCAGTAACAAAGCTACAGTGCAGTGCCTTGGTCTGTAGCACATGTGGCATTTCCCCGCTGAGGTGTAGCCTGATCTGTAGACTGTGGCTTCAGTGCAGAGAGCGATTGTTGTCCAGCAGCATCATACAGTATGTTTTTAGGATTATCACAGGTGCCAAACCTCCTGGCTCCAGAGTAGTACACATTGAACTTCTGCTGGATGTCCAAGCCCACTATAAGAGAGAGGGCAGTCAGTGTCGTAAATGTACCTAACATTGATAAAAAAAAACATAATAATTGAATAATCATCTCATTTAGTTTGACACACTTAGATATCTCAGCTCAGCTACAGGACTGAATTGCAAAACAAATGTTGAACAAAAGGCATGGTAATTCGTTCAGTTTACAAATAATAGGAGTTTGTACTGAACAGCACAACATACCGTTACAATATTTCCATGGTTTACTGCCTTACCATATTCTGAGCTGATGAGATTGACACTGATCTCCTCTCCCGCTGAGGCCTTCGCCACCTCAATCTTCTTCGACCAGCTACCACTCTTCAACAGCACCAAATCCCTGAAAAACAAAGATGGAGGATGCCAGCTGAAAATCTATTTACTGGAAATTCTTTTTTTTTACATAATGGTTAGAGAGGGGAAAGAGAGGGTAGTTGAAAGACAGTAAAGTTTGTTGGAAGCCTGGGACACAAATATTTGTTTCTCACGTGAGTTTCTGTAGGAAGACCACATTGTTGTCAGAGTCTCCGATGATCAGAGAGACATAGTGGTGGTCTGGAGCTGTTTTCCTGGACAGCAGCTGTGCTTGGTTTTTTACGTTCACCTTCACCACAATCTCCGCAATATCACAGCTATACCTTGGAAGCTACAAAATAGCTTATATATAAATATACAGCAACAACTAATAAAAAAACAAGAATAACAACGAATCCTCACTCGCAACAACATCTCAAAAGTCTGACAAACAGAAAGAGAAAAGCTCTATTATATGATGTTATATAATGTCCTTGATAATAATATTGTGCAGCGCCTTTTACCTGCTCCAATGTGACTTCATACTTCGGGAAGTGTATGACAGATTCTCTGATTTGGTTGCCAAATGGTGGATGTCTGTTGAGAATCTGAATGAGAGAAATGAAGTTATAACAAAGCATATCCAAATGCTTTATACAATAATAACCTAAAATTATAGTTCAAATAACAATTACATCAAATGCTTTGGATTACCAGACAGTGATTTCTTTTGAAATGTTACACAGACTCACCAGCTCGAGCTCTCTGGCATTGGCTTGCTCTATTTTGCTGAAAGTGGTGAGTCCAGCGTTCACCATGGCAGTTGAGAGAGATTGGCCTGAAACACACAACGTGTTATTATCAAATGTTTAGATATTGCATTTAATAGAAAGAATATTTGGTTTATTAATTAATTCATCTTGTAGCAACTGTGCATACTTTTTTTTTTCTAAAATAAACCAGTGTGTGTCCAAGAATCACTAAAACTATATTTTATCACTGTATTATCATTGCTTAGATGAAGGGCTATTACCGGTATATAACATAGCAAAGTACCCACCTATCTTCTCCAGCTGTTTGGAAACATAGGGTGAGTTCTCCCAAAGCTTTGATCTGAAGCACTTAGCTAGGATCAGGGCGTTGAGCAGAGCAGAGAAACCCGTCTTGTATCGATGACTCAGAAACTCTGACAGACCTGATTAAAATCAAAATACAATCAGTTTAAAAACATACAGTCAGACAACACTTTGTTTATACGCTGTCCCTGATTTACACAACATACATTTGCTGATGCGCATCCCGTTCCTGAAGATCTTTGCTGTCTCCTGTGTAAGTCCAAACTCTTGAATTGAGATGGAACCGAGCTGAGCCTGAATCAAGCTAAAGACACAACAATGAACACATGACATGTGCAGAGGGCAGTCCATGGGAAATTCATGAGTGCCTTTATACATTAAAAGTCATAAACCAGTATTCCTTTTTTTATTCAGCACTGCTTTTCCACAGGGAAAGTGCAGAATACATAAACCTACCAGTTGACTTTCATCTCACTGGTTTTGATCTTTCCCTCAATAGGAAACCTGGAAAAACACATAAAAAAGTAATTTACTATGGCTCTGGTCTACCTCCATCATTGTGCCTTTCCCATCCAAAAGTTAAATTAAGATGGTGCAAAAGGACTCAGCAAACAGAAGATACTCTATATCCAATTATGGATCCTATAAATGTCTCTGACCTGATGGTGATCCTGTTCTTGTCCCTGTTTAAAGTGTTCAAGGGCCTCTTCTCATTCATTCTCAGCTGAATGTCGCTGAACTCTCTGCTCTTTGACACCAGCTCGATCTGTACATACAAGCTCTTTTGATCTGAATACTATGTTTTTGCAATGCCATGCAATATACAGCACAGCACAACACATTTAAATCTTTTCCTTTTGCAGGAATACAGTGTAACACCACAAAATGTCGATGTAACTGCATTTTAATCAAATACATTTGTCAGGAAACCTACCAGGTCAGACAGCGTCTCAGTGCCAGCCACTTCGCAGAACCGTTTCATGGTATCAAAAGCAACAAAGTACCTAGCCATCAACCTGCCAGCCTCTTCAAGACCAAAACAAATAAATGACTTTTATATCCAGAAGATGAGGGTCAGATGAAAAAGAAGTAGTTAAAGATATAAATGTCAACCATGTCACTGATCATAGGTTAAAAAATATCTCAAGAAGAATACATTAAACATTTTGACTACTATTTAAATAAATTTCCCCTCTACCTGTTGGTTTGATGTTGATATCTTCATCCATGTTGATCAGACCAATGGAGGAGAGAGAGTTGAGGTTCTTCAGACACAGTTCTAAAAAGAAAATGAGAAACAGTCGTCACCTTAAACTACAAGTAGTAGGAACAAACTACTTCGGTGGCCTCAAAGACTTCAGACAGAACAACAAATGATCATGGCCCACCTTGCAATTTGGCTTCGATTCCATATCTGTCTAAGTCAGCAGAGAAACCTGAAATGGAAGTTGAGGAACACTACACTGACTGATTTTACAAACAGTAATGACAAAGACGGTAGGTACTATTTCCTGCATTTTATATGTATTTGTGCTTTGCGCTCTGACCGTAGTGTGTGGGGTTCTTGAGGGCTCTGATGTAGAGGAAGGTGGAGCGTATCCAGTCCAGAGCCATGTTGACATGACTGATGGTTTGGAGAACAATCTCAGCATTCAGGTGCTCCACCAGGTGACTGTGTAAGCTGGGGAAACAAGGCATACTGTTACCTCCTGTAATACTGTATGATCTCTCTCCTCCACGTGTTCACATGTGAGAGAGAACAATAGAGCCTAATGACACAGCTGCTATCCAAAATACCTGCTCTCAATGATTTCCATCCCATTCATAAGTTTCATATACTTCTCTCTGGTTTGAACCTTGGTCATGATCACTGCAGTCGCTGATGTGTCAAACTAGAAAAGGAAAGAAAAAGCTAAATATCTGCCTTAATAATGGTTAAAAGAGATAAAGTCATGGAGATAAAGTATTCCATTATTGTTCTGCCGTTACCTGTGGTCTTCCAGCTCGGCCTATCATCTGCAGCAGGTCAGCCTCGCTGTACTCTTCACAGGAGCCTGCAACATACTGCACAGTGGACTTGATCACCACCAGATGAGCTGGCAGGTTCACCCCCATGGCCAGAGTCCTGGTAGTAACTAGGATATAAGAAATGAGATCACAAACATAAATTCAGTGCCCATAAAATTCAATAAAAACCTTTTTAAATCATCGCAGCAAGTGGTAAAAGTTTACGATTGTTTTGCACAAGTGTGTGGTTCCTGGTATAATGGTTTTAATCAGAGACACACCAATAAGTCGGCATATGATCAATATCAGTGGGTATAAGCTTTAAAAACAACATTGGTGTTAGTACAATATTATCTTCATTGCTGACATCAAAATGCCATTTTTATGATCTTCACTGTCTCAAAATGCAACAGTCACATTAGAAATAGAATAAAAGTTTTCAGTCTCATTTGTTACTTATGGTAGTGGCTTGAAAAATATTGCATATTACTATTTACTTAAAAACATACCAGGATAGGTCATTCTTCTTCATATTATATTACCATTATATAACCATTAAACAGGCATTTACATACATTTTTTACATTTCTGTAGATGCAAATCTTGGGCAGATCCCAACACAATATGACTGAAGTACTTAATGACTCAGTTATAACCCGTGACTATTGTCTTTCCTGTTTGCATCTGCACTGTTACAAAGAAAATAAAAACACAGGATCATGTTGCATACTTATATAGTCTCATAGTTTGTATTAGTGTCAAAGCCTCACAGAGAACAGGCAAGTCTCCCAGAGTGAAGGCCTCTTCTATCAGCTTCCTATCTGACAAGTCAACTCCTGCATGGTGGTAACCAACTCCTAACATGACCAGATCTGCCACATAAACACAATACAAGCTTATGTTATACAGTTGTTAGTCTAAGTCAAACTCAATTCAACATGTGCTTTCTTAGTAGGTCTGGACTGAAGCAGGTTTCAAAGTTTGTATCTAATGGGATCTTACCGTTTAGCTTTCAGAAGGGGATTGGTGGCTGCCCAGAAAACTCACCTCTCAGTTTTGTATCCAGAATAGAGTTTGCATATTTTATCAACCTAAACAGGATTGTAAAGTTACAAGAAAGTCAAGAAGATCAAGCTACTTCGGTGAAGAATGATGAAATGTTTGGGTAGCATATGTATAGACATTATGGATAAGGAAGAAACATACCTTTGCTTGTGCTCAATACTCATAATGAATCGAGCATCCTTGGCCAGAACTGCAGCTGACGTCTGGACTCCTTTCCTGGTAGAGCAAAACTACAGAAAAACAGAAGTAATCTCATATAAAAGGACAACAAACACATGCACAAAAAAGGACACATAGTTTGCCCCATTTTCCCGACCCACCACAAGAGCAGGCTTCTGGTCAGAGTAAGTCTGTATGATGTTGGCCATCTTGTAGTTGAGTGACAGGTCAAACTTAAACTCTGTTTGGCTTGGGTTGCACGGGAATCCCAGCACCACCTTTCTCAGCTTCACCGGGCGATGACTCTCATCCATATACAGATATGTGGCTGGACCGCTCTCATTAGACAACCAGTCTGCTATCTAATAACAGGCAGACAGTTCAAGAATTAGCCACAGGCTCCTGATTTATACTAGAGATACACTGCAAACATATACAGGACAGAGAGCTGGCTGACTTTCTTTGTCAGCTACTTACATCAGAGATGTTGGGTACGGTGGCTGATACAGCCACAAACCTCATAGAGAGGCCTGCGTCTGGATTCTGTGCTCTCCTGTAGTCGTGTACCGCCTTCATCCTGCTCACCACGACTTCCAAGGTGGCACCACGGGTCGCATCTTTCACCACATGAACCTGCATGAAAGAAATGTTTCATCTTACAGTTGTCTTCATCTCAGAGGTTCAACAGGGATGTTTGTATGGGGGTCAAATAAAGTTAACCCATCCTTTATCATTGTTTTCCATTATTAACATAAGGGGGTGCATCTCCAAAAAGAACTAGATTGAATACACAGTCACAGGACATGATGTGCTGTAAGTTTTTAATGGCTAACCTCAAGTGAAATAAACTGCTGAGGGCTGAGGCTAATGATGTGCCATCATGCAATGTGGAATAATTAAACAATGTGAACAGTACATCTGTGAGTACACGAGTGCACAGTGAGCATCCACCATAATGCAGTCTGACTGTGAGATGCTATGAACACTGAAACATAGGCCTGTGAACTCAATATCTAACAAACACACTGACCTCATCAATAAGGAAGAGCCTGACTAGCTGCAGCAGACAGTTATCCTTCCATTTTCTTGTCATGCTGTCCCATTTTTCCTGAAAGAACAATAAATACAACTTTGTATATTCAGGTAAAACACCAGGTCATATTCTTTTCCACTCCTTCAAATTTTGTTGCATTTGTTCGGTTGAAATCCAGTATAGTGTCACACACCGGCGTGGTCAAGATGATGTGAGAGTCCTGAATCTCAAAGAAGTCGTCGATCTCTGTGTCGCCTGTAAGCTCCTTACAGATCAGTCCCAGAGGACCAAACTTCTTCTTCCAGCTCTCAAAGCACTGACTGCACAGAGCTTTGATAGGGGCCACTGGCAAGAACAAACAAGGAATCTTTTTACAAGACTGACTCAAAAATCAAAACACTGAAAATGATACACGAGCAAGCCAGAAGAAAAATGTAACATCAAAGCCCCAGTGTGTGATTACAGTCAGGTGTATTGTGTCAAAACAATGTTCCCTTAGCTGGTTTTGTTTAAATTCAGATTTATTGTGTATAGAATTCCATTCACTTCCTCAAGCTTTTGATACAAAGAGCTGACAGTTTGTTACAGCACGAGCTTTGTTTACACTGGCAAGGGGTATATACAGTAAAGTAAATCAGATCTGTGTTTTGAATCAGTTCCAAAAAAGTTCCATGAAATACATGGTTTCAGGAAGTTTTCTAAGCTTCCTAAGTAGGAATCATAAATCCCAAAACTGAGACTGGAATATACAACTTTTCAAATGCAATGCTGTTTTTTCTGTGAGTATAACAAATTATTTCAGGCCAAGTTTAGTCAACAAGTTATACAGAATAACGCTGTATGCTCACTATAGACAGCTTTGACGTCTCTCCAGGGCTCTGACGTCTCCATTAGAAGGCGAATGATGGCCAGCTCAAACAGCACCGTTTTACCCGATCCAGTAGGAGCACATGCCACAAAGTTCTTACCTGTGTAAAGAACCTGTGAACAAACCAAACATTAATACAGTCCAGGTGACACTCCAGGTCATAGTTTGTAACAAGACAATGAATACCATCATGTTATTCGTAATCTTCAACATTGTGTTTGTGAAGGCTTTCAGATAATACTTACGTCATCTAGTGCTTTGGACTGAACGTAGTTGAAAAATGGGAACTCGTTGAAGACGGATCTGAACTTAGATGCTGTGTTAGCATAGTTCAGGAAATCAAACCACATCAGTTGTGAAATTACATTCCAATCATACTGGCACAGTTCAAGCTCTATCTAACTTTCAAACTGTATTATCTTACACAACAACAAAAAGGATACGGATTTCAGAAACAGGTCGCAAAACTTCAGACCCAGAAGAACCTAAAATGTTCACAGTTCAAACATAATCAGACTTTCATTCTCAGCCTCACTCTCACTGATCCCTTACTCATTTTATGTTATGAGGCTTTTAGCATTTTTTCAAGGTGTAACATTAAGGAATTAGTTTGTAGTATTGGTAAAACAAAACTTCAAACGTGACTGTAGACTACAAGGCTTCTACTGTTACTGCCTACTGCTTCTACTGTTCTTCTATCTACCACCTAGTGTCCAGCATGTTTCATTACACTGGAGCGGTCAATGGGGAGAGCTCACCCCATTTCACCTCATCACACCCTAACACATTGTGGCAGCTGCTGCCACGGCTAGACATGGGAATACTCATTAGCTGCAACACTTTACAGGAGCTATATGAGTGGTATTTGGCAAACCAATCATAGACTGGGAGCACAGCGCCTGTCTGTGACTGTATTAATGCAGTGCAGCACCTTGTATACAGAGCGGCTGAGGCATCATGGGCGGAACGAAAGCTCTCTTTGTGCCCTTGTCCGGCATCTCTGCATGTGTCGCCTGCTGCGGGGGTCGGCCACTTGCTGCAGATGAGCCCAGTGGAGGGGGTGAAAAGGGGGGCTTTTGGGGGAAAGGAGGAGCTGCTTGGCTAACTGTCGTCCGTGGCGGTTGAAGAGGAGGAGGTACTGTCGCCATGGTAACCTGACTGAGAAAAGTTTGAGGTCTGGATGCTGTCTGGCTGCTGCTGCCGCTGCTACTGAGGTCATCTGTGTTTGAAGAGTCACCTCCACCGTTCGACACCTGAACCTTGAACAAGCTGTTATGGAGAGAATAAAGAATTGAAAGAGGTGGAAGGTAGAATCAAAGAGGAAAAACTGTTGTTGCGGCTGAAAGGTTGGAAGCTTTTTTGAGGAAGGCCAGGCATTCTTGCCTCTAGCAACAAGGCTAACATGGGGGATGGTTTTGCATATTTCCATGTTCTTCTAATGAACTGTCCACTGATGTAAAAGTCAACTCTCTTCATGATTCACTGTAGTCCCATTTTAACTAAGCAGATCATTGTATTCAAACAATTTCAGGGATTAAAGAGTGAATCAGCACTACATTACATTTTTGGACAGGGAAAAACTGGAAACAAGGCTTTAGCGAGTAACATAAATCCTGCTAATTTAAGCATTTTTAAATCATGTTCTGCATCCACCTCCAAGGAAAGAAAATCCTTGTTGACCTGATTTTTATGGCCTTAAAATTGTACCATTTTGTACTTTAGGCCACATATCAATCTTAAGGAATTATACGCTTTGAAATCAGAAAACCGTTTCTGCCCCCAAGTGTAAATTTCGTCTCATCTTTCAAAATATGTACAAGAGGGAGACTCTCTGAAAACAATATGCACAGACTATTTAATCTGCAATTATGTAAATGTTGTCTTGACGCTTGCCTTCTCCGTAGAGGTGGGGTTTTGCTGCAGTCCAGAGACAAACACCTCCTGCTGATGGCCGCATGACCAGAGTCCTGCAGAGTTTCATCTCCACCTCTGCCACTGTGACGGGGACCCTGAGAGTAATCCCTGAACCCTTCACCTCCCCAAAGGCCATTACATCTACTGATGCTGTTACTGTTGCTGCCATCTCTCATCTCTTTCTCGTCATTGTTAAAACTGTAAGGAGTGTTGATTTTTGATAAGATGTCAAGGCCAGCTGATACTTTGAAAGGAGGGAGAAACTTCTTGGATTTCTGTGAGAAACCTGTGAGTAATAAAGTAAAAGGAGAGAGAGTTTCATCAAATCAAGTTGTTGTCATGTTGTTGTTACGGGTGTGACTCTCAAATCATGTGAGAATGATTTAGTGAGATGAAAAGAATTTACAGCAGGAAATTCCTGTTATACTAAAGATTATGAGAAAATGTCCCAGATCCCTGTTTGTTTTCACGAGTCAACAAAAATTGGGAAAGCTTTCAAGAGTATTCAAGCTATCGTGTCAGTGAGTCACAAAGTTAGATTTAGTAGGGCCTCAATAGCCCAGATACTGAGCAGTTTACTCAAGTCAAGTGAAAAGGAATTCATCCTAATCCAGAGCACAACATACTGTATAGGGTAGCAAATGTCTCTGCCTCCTTCTGCATATCCTGAGTGGCTGGAATCTGAGAAAGAGATGGAGGCACTTCCAGCTGCCAAGGACTGACCTCCTGATGCAGTGGCTTTCTGTCAGATACAATCCAGTGGGAAAAACATTGATAAGCTGCTAAGAGAGGAACAAAAGAGAGGGATGATGTGGAGTATTTCTTTGTACTCACACTTTGAGGACAGTGGGTTTCTCAAAAAACAGATTGTCCAGAGACAAGGTGCAGTCACTGGAGTCCAACATTTTATCAGATCATGTAGGCGTGCACACTTTTAAATGCAAAGCAGTGTGATGGATCCTGGTTTGGAACATCTATCTTAAAGAAAGACAAAAAACCCAGAGATCTTACATGGACACAAACACTAACCGACAAATATATCTGTATAGCTATGTATTCACAATATCTTTTATGTGGCTGAAATTCATTTGATGGTTGAATTAAATGAAGCACATTTGCTATTGCAAATTCTGAGGCTTCATTGAAGTTCTGTTTTGGTCTGGGGCAACAACGCTAAATGGGAGATGATACATCTCATAATATATCATCTGATGCCAAAATCAAGCCTCCAAATGATGTAGCTATTTCCATCTTGGTTGCATTCAAACTATCTGAGGGATTAAAGAGTAAATCATCTCTACATTACATTTTTTGACGAAAATGGAAATATACGGCTTTTATATAGCTACATGATTAGCAATAATCCTACTGAGTTAGCTTTAGCATTTAATAAACAAAACATATGGCATAATTAAATAATTTATAAATAGTCCACCAGGTGGACAAAGGTGTAAGAAAAGTGTTTTCTATATTAGGCTGGATACAGATAGGAGTTTCCAAGTAAGATACTAATTTATGTAACTATTTTTCCGGAATAAAACAGTGGAGTTAACTGGTCTTTGCTAGCTTAGCTGCATAGAAAAACGGTAAACAGCAAGCTGCCAACGTTCAAAAATCAACGGTTATCTGCAAGAAAGTTCGTCATTTTCGAAGTTATCAGTATTATTTTCTCGTTTTGTACCCACCTGAAATAAATAATGAATGTAATCCGCGGATATTAAGACTGGGTTTACTCAGTTTAACCCTTGACCCCACCAACCTCTTTGCCTTGTTGGCAGATTAAATCACTCATCAATAACGACTTTATTAGCACACTTTCATCTACACTGACACTGTAGCTCGACTTAATTATTTATTAAAAATATGAGCTGCAGCTAAATGTTATAAATTTTTAACTAGATCGGCTGTAACATTTGTTTACTGTGGAATTAATTTCTTACTTGAAGTGTATGCTCAAACACAGTGTGTTTTCTCTTTAAAACAGACGGAGAATGGATAACTGAACCGGCTAATAACCGGTTAGGAGCAACAAAGACCTCTGAGAAGACATCCATGGGGGGATAGTGGTAACATCTCTCCTGTGCTGACATACAATTCTTGTCTGTGCGTCAATGACAAGTTTAAACATCAAAACCAAGTGTGTTCTTTAAAAAAACAAACCATATAGCAATTAATGTTTCAATTCATGTTATCAATTTAAACGGTGATTAACCGCCATCAACCTAAAAAAATCTACTACCCAAAAGAGATGGTCATTAACTCAGGTTTTTTATGCCTCCTATCTGGAATGAACCATTACAATCCTTTCGGGGGAACATGGCGCCGTCTCGTAACATTACGTGACGAAATTCTACGAGACAATAACTTGAGTAACTTTTTAACTATAGATGTTTTTTAAAATAGCCACACAATCATATGTAATTATTAAAACATCTGTTTGTTCTGTCACCGTAGAGGTAATTGTATGTACGTTTGCCCTTACAAAAGAAATGATCTGTCCCACACCAGACCACCACGGAAAATGGCGACTGTGAAATAGATGGAAGACGAAAGTAAGAAATTATTCAATGCAGCGTACAAATTGTGCCCTGTCTTCATCTACACCGCTCGGAGGTAAAGTCTATTTGTTTTTCATCGTTTTATTGATATCCGTATAGAGAGTAGCGAGGAACGATTGTCAATAGCTATAGTTTAGCCTGAGGAATGGGTTTTGGTATGGAACAGCCTTAATGGAATGGTCTGCAGCTCCTGCAAGCAGCATCCAACAAGCCAGCGTGATATAAACGCCAAAGAAATGCTATGCTACCTGTACGGGAGATAGTATAGATAACCCAGTTCGCTCTGAAAGTAGGTACCTTTGGAAACATATCCCAACTATTGTTTGCTGGCATATAACTGAACTACTGTGCTCAAAGTTTTAGCTCTATACAAAATCCACAACCGCTCATCAAAAGCCATTTACGGGGTCCATCCCTTTGCAGTTTTGTTGCTGCTATGTAGATGTTACAAACACCTTTCTCTGCCACAGCAGCGTTCACTTGGTATGACACTTTTATTGCCCTTCAAATCCGAGACCTCTCACTCCTGCGACCTTGTAGCGTTATAAATGGCCACAATTAATCATCTAAGCAAAATGTCAGGTATATTTTATATTTAGCTATATTTATTTTGTAGTCAGTGTGTGCTGATTGGGTCAGGACAGTAACTCTGGTGACACTGTAACTAAACTGTTTACTTTTCACATCAAACAGGCACATTCAAATAAGCCAGACTATCATTGCTCATTGCTTTAGCTGGTAAAACACAAGGAACATTCATTATTGGGCTTCTAAAAGCCTGAATAGATTTGTGTCACAATTGTACTTCTGACATTTGCTAAAGCTTTATTGACCATCAGCTGGTTAAACCATCTTAACCATCACTGATTTATATTTGTGTTTAGGACTGCAACTCACCTCTTTTCATCGTAGGTTTATCTGCCAATAATTTATGCCAACTAACCAATTAATCACTTGGTTGAGAAAATGTCAGAAAAGTGACAAATACCATTAAAATGTGCCGAAACCTAGATTTTTTCAGATTACTTGTTATGTCTGACTGACAGTACAAAACCCACAGATATTCAGTTTACGACTATCACATAAGGCAAAAAGGTAGTAAGTCGTCACAATTTAAAAGCAGGAATTGGGGAATGATTGCTGTTTTTGATTGAAAAAAGACTTAAACAATCATCAAAATAGTTGCAGAATAATTTTTTGTGACTCTACTAATCGTTTCAGCTCCATTTGCATTTTAAACACAACTAAAATGTTAAAGCCACAGTAGCAGCTTCTAGTGGCTGCAGTGCTCATTGCACCCTACTCTACAAATGTGATTATATAGCACCAACAATGTATGGACAGTTTTGCTGTTCTTAAAAGTTTAAATCGTAATTTTTCCTCTGAGGTGTTGCTGATATGCCTACATACGTCAGGTAGCCCGAACGTGAAAATTAAACTCAACGTCGCCACCACTTGGCCTATGGAGACTGAAAGAACCGTACTTGTTCACCGCAGGCAGTTGATAAGGAAGATAACGTGGAGCAGGTTAAAGAACAGCTCCGCAATGTGATCCATTTCAGTACCATTACACAAATTTTGTTATTTGTGAACAAGTGAAACCATTTCCAGTTCTTACTGCAGTTTTTGCATGATCCCAAATGAAGTAATACAAACTTCATTGTTTCTGGTTTTACATGACCAAAGCTTAGTAAACCGCTTTCCTGTAGCTAGGTATATTTGACTTTTGTTGTCTAGTAAAGCTACATCAAGTACGAACCTTCATTTCACAATGACTGTAAATGGCAAACAAATTAATAAAAAAATACAAACATGATTATTTTGGATAAACAGTATAATGAATAACACGATTAGAAAATGTATGACGGATGCATCTATTGATCCGTTGGAGCTACGACAATCAAGGGGTTAAGTGCTGAGACGAACTATGAATCATTTTATAAGCCATAGGCATCTATGGAAGGACCAGTGGAACATTTGCAACAGAGATTTATGAATACAATTTTACCAGTGGGGATAAAAATTGTAAGTTTCTCCTGAGGGTGGTAATAAAGGAAAAACCCACCTTGTGTGCGCAGTTGACATTTTGACCAGAGGATGGTGATAGAGCTTAGGGAGTTTTTAAAATAGGAAAAATGTATCCTTTAGGCCAAACTCTGACCAACTTGAACCAGGCTCAGTTTTTGCTGCAATGATGACATCTGACACTGCAGTGACCAATAAAATATGTGCAAGTGCACCAGTAAATTACGTTGTAATGTGAATGCTGTATTTCTGCCGTTTGCGTAAAACAGCAAAAAAACAAAACAAAATTCTTGCAACTCGGCTGACTTTCCATAAAAGTAAACTCTTATCTGTAAGTATTAAAACCACTGTGGAGCTAAACTTCTAGAGTTGTATTTCATCGTCCTACTGGTCCGCCCCTGCTGACCTAGCTCCCTGCGCTGGTTTAACATAGGGCTGTTTTCGATCTGAATCTCCACTGAGGGCTCCAACAGGCCATGTGTGGCAACCCATACACAAGCTCATTTGCAGGTGCATGCGCACTCAAGTGTACACACCCGCAAGTTACACTCTTTTCCATTCGGGATTTGTCGTTACTCTCCAATACTGTAATGGACGCTATTGATATACCTACAGCGAGCAAAATTTAGGCTGCTGTAGAAGAAGAGAGCAGGAAAAGCCGAACATGGTGGTTCTTTGTTACAATTTTTACAGTGGCTGTATGTCAGCACAGTACAGCATGTGTGCTGGATGCCACTTGCTTTTATGTTTTTCGGGTCTTTATAAATATGTTGGTTATCAGAACATCGGCATGTTTAGGCCGGAGGTGGAAAAGAAAGTCATTTGGTCCTTGTTCCCAGAGACAACGGAGACAATCATCAACAAGGAGCCATGCATTGCTAGGACAGCAGCTGATCTTCATATTTCAAATTTCATAGTGCACGCACTGGATTAGCACGCCAGCCACAATTGCATAATTATTGCTTTCGCAATAGTTTGCATTGTGCACCTGTCTATGTAGGCGCATATACTATCTTGATGATGTGCCATTAAAATAACAATGAAATACTGTGCCTTTGACTTCAGACTACGGCTAACCACACCTCATTTTAAGACAAGCACGCCCATGGGCGCTCAGATGGCTGCAAGTACATTTGTTATTTAAACAACGAGGGTGCTGGAAAGGAAAATCACAAATGCATCAGTCTGAATCTAGCGAAGACATTTGCACTGTGCGTGCCTCAGCTTTACGCCAGGTGTAAGATGGGGCCCTTGGAGATCAGGCTACATTAAATAACATCAATAACAGCAGATTCAAACAAAATTCTTTGTAAAGTTCTTAAAAAATCTAAAGATTTGTCAAAAAAATTTGCCATTCAAGTAACACTTTTTCTCCGTGCTCATTTGCCTTTCTCCTCTCCTATTTCTAACAAGTCATGTGTCCCAATCACATACTTGAATCAGGCACGATTGCATAGAACTGGATACTAGTCTCCAAGATGGCACCCATTAATTCCAATAAAAGCCACTCATGCAGCACATAAGCCAAAAATGTTTTCTTTCTTCTTGTTATGCTTATGTGTTCTGTAGACCCCTGCTCATGAGCTCAAGTATTTTTTTTCCCCTAAGGCCATCAGCCCATCCCACTGACTACAATGAGGTGATGTCATACACAAATTGACTAACTCATTGCGCTGTAAAACTGTGCCTGAAAACACGCAATCTTAACTTAAAATATTATGCCATCAAATGTTTAAAATCTGAGTGGTGTAGATACACACACTGGTATTACTTTCACAGTCATTTGGGCCTGATTGCTGATTGCTTGCAGAAACCCTATAATATTCTACCATTGTTGAAGCAATGCAGGATAAGGCCATATTCAGACTGACTTCAGCTCTACGTGAATAAATGCTGCCAAAGTTCAATCTCACTAAATACATAGAAACGCACTTTCCTGGTATATTTCGTTGCAATGTGGTGATAAAAGATGAAAAATAGTTGCCACCATGTTAAATTTAGAGTTGTAAAATCCTGTCTGTGACTATTTCAAACAGTTGTGCAGTGTTTTGCTGTTTGATAAGCTTTTAAATGCATTAATCTGTTACTCAAGTTGGACTCCCTGGAATTGTATTTCATTGTCTCATAGGTACCTTATCAAGATGCCCCCTGAGCTATTTTAACACTGGGATGTTTTTGGTCGGAATGACGCTAACACCATACATTTATACAAACACATGAAATCCCAGCACAAAATTCAATAAGATGAAGCTATGAAGGCCACATAACTTATTTAAGAATATAAACCTTCAAAATACAGAGAGAAGATTGAAAAGCAATAGCCCTGTCAAGATCAGTTATGTGTTATTGTGCAAAGATAGAAAGGCCTATGCCTGAAGTTAAAAAGGTTTGCATTTAACCTTTGGGATGCTACAGTGCTAACTTTGGTTTTTATAATAACACTTGTGATGGTGGAATAACTAAGAAGGCTTTACTTTTCTTTTCCAGGTCATGGCAGCTGAAATGTCATGTCTGACAGGTGTTGATGAAGATGACAAAGATGCAGATCCTGAGATCAATGCCCTCTCACTCCTGCAAGAGCCAGTGAGAATGGCTCAAGGATCAGCCTCTTGCACCGATTCTTTCGGCAAGCCTTCTCTGAAACAAAATAGTGTCCTAGATGTTATGTCAAACACAGATATGTTGTCTCCAGTTGGCCTGGGAAATGGACCTTCTTCGCATCAGGCTACACAAGCCCATGAACTCAATAGCATCTCCACAGATAAAGAGGAGGAGAAGAGCATCACCCCACTAAAAACTGTGCAGGAAATTGACACTGCAGGAATTTGGGGTTTTGACGTAGACTCACCTGAGAACTCACTGGATAATTTTAGTAGTGCCAGTGACCTTCATTGGGACCCTCACAAAGAATTTATGCAATTTTTGTGGGAGAACCATGGTGATTCTCCTGGTGAGGAGCCTAAAGAGGAAGTCCCTCCAAGTAATAGCCAAAGGAGAAGGAAACGGAAAATGGACATGGTTGTCATGGTGGATCCCTCAGAAGACCTTTACCCTGACCTGAGCCGCAAGTCATCTGAGGAACTGTCTGATACCGAAGGCCCAGAAGACTCCATTCCTGTCAGAAAAGTCAGAAAGTCAAGGAAGTTCCCCAAGTCACAGTCGTCGCCAACAGGGAAAGTTTCGAAGTATCCCAATGGAACTGTAAAGGCCATCAAGGAAATTCTTTACAATGCCCCTGCGAGAAATTCACATGAGAACAGTATAGGTCATGGGCTTTCACCATTGAAGGGGAGGCTCACAATAAATTCTCATTCAGAGGAGAAGCTATCACGTTACCCTTGCTCAAAATGTAAACTCATTTTCAAGAAAGAGCATCATTTGCATCGTCATATGAAGTCTCATGTTGACCCTCCGAATATTTCGCCAAAGCCTTTTATATGCCGTGAATGTGGACAGTCTTTCAGACAAAGTGGTTCACTTATTGAGCACATGTCCATCCACCAGGAGAAGAGAACAAGACTCACTGAAGAGGTCAAAAGCATAAATGATAAGAAGAAAGAGGATAAAAACATGAAGCTTTTCTGCCCTCAGTGCCCATTTGGAACAAACTGCCCAAACACGTTTGTTCAACATGCGAAAACGCATGAGAAGGACAAGAGAAGATTTAGATGTGACAAATGTAGCTTCAGGACTCTGAGTGAGAATGACCTTAGGAGACATAACATTATGCAGCACACTGTTATTACAGTTAGAAAGCAGATCCAGGATGATGACACTCAAACCTTCTCTTGTAACGTTTGTTCTTACAGAGCTTTTAGCAAAAATGTTTTTAAGAATCACCTTCTTCGGCGCCATCAACAAACTTTTGAGGAATACGAAGCTGCAAAGCGTAGAGAGAAAAATGTGCAGATCCAGAATGACGACTCTGAAACCTTCTCCTGTAACATTTGTTCTTACAGAGCTTTTAGCAAACATGTTTTTGAGAATCACCTTCTGCGACGCCATCAACAAACTTTTGAAGAATACGAAGCTGCTCATTGTAGTGACAAAAATGCACAACCATCTAGGGATCAACATGTGCCTACTTGTAAAATCCCTGTTGAAGATGCAGAGTTTACATCTAAAATCTCAATAAAAAATCAGATCTCTTCTAGAAGAGCTTGCTCACCTAGTGACTCTAATGATATTTCAGACTTATTCAAAAATAGCAAGATTAAGAGAGGTCTCAAGTCTCAACTGACAGAATCAAAGCTTGATAAATCCATTAATGTTCTCCTGTCACGACAAAGACATGGAAAGAAGACTACTGAACAGAAGAAGGAAAGCAATAATTGCAGTACATCTGTTCAGAATTCCAAAAGTGACAAAGATGGCTCTGATCAGTTGCCAGGAACATTGACTGTCAAGGTTGAAGATTCAGCTTTATCCCCAAATGGGCCCTCCAGTGCAGCTGAAAGTGATCTCAAAAGCATGGGTGAACCCAAGTTTAACGTAGCTCAGTCCACAGTCAAAAAGTCACCGTCTAAACGGAAGATGTCCACTCCATATCGCAACACCTGTGACCAAGACTCATGCTTCATCTTACCAAAACCTTTGCCAAGTCCCAAGAAAATAAACCAAGAAGAAGAAGTGGCCAACTTTGATGAAAAAGACATTTTCCAGTTTAAGGATACAGATCCCAACTCAAATTCTTTTGACAATGGAATCAAGAAAGAAAAACAAAACATCATTTATACCTATAGCAGAAGAATGTCCATGAGGGGTGCTCTGCAGGCATCTAAAAGGCTGTTTGAGAAAATAAAGACTGAAGAGCAAGAACAGACTGACCCTGAAATCAAAGAAGAATGCATAGAAACAGAAGTATTCCAAGAAACCTTTGACTCCCACCAAATACCATTGAGGGAATCACTTGAAGATGATTTGTCAGAATTGGAATCAGACCGCAAGAACTGTCCGTACTGTCCTGCAGTCTTTGAGTCAGGTGTTGGATTGTCCAATCATGTTAGAGGGCATCTTCATAGGGTCGGATTGAGCTACAATGCACGCCATGTAGTGCCTCCTGAGCAGGTGGCTTCTCAAGACAGGAGGCCACGAATTCGACGGAAGATTTCAGCATTCAGGAGATTGAAAAAAGGTACTTCAGTAATTACTGCATGCTCTTCTATAGAAGGAAAACTTTGGTGTATAACAACTTGGCTTTTATTTTTGTGGTTCTGAGTCAGTTGTTATTAAGCCTTACTTACTACTTACCTAAGTAATTGTTGACATCTTGGAATGTGGCACCACTGTGCAACTTAAGACAAGGATTAGACTCCATCAGTTTACTGACTGACTTCTTAATTTAACTATTAGCTAATGTACTTAGCATAACTGTGTGCACTTACAGTTTTTCTGTGAAAATTAAAAGAGAAAACCAAATTTATATAGCTATGCTCTCACGACTGGTCAACGGACAGACCTGTTTTAAACTTCGTTTAAATGATAGTTTTCCTTTATATGTACTTTGTTACTAAGTTCAAACTAATCATATGGTACTTTTAATGCATACTGATAATGTTTATGCTTATTTCTTTCTTTTTTTCCAGTGTTACAGATGGAGTCAGATTCTGAGACTGTGAAGAGTATTCACTCCTGTCCATTATGTGGAGATTCATTTGATAACAGGACTGGGCAGTCCAACCACATACGAGGCCACCTCAAAAAGCTTGGTAAAAGCTTTTCAACAAAGAACAAATCCCCATTATTTTTACTCCGGGAGTTGATGCGCGACAAGAAGGAGTTCCAGCGGGCGCTTCAAATTCTGGGAAAGAGACGGAACCATTTCCAGTATGGTGCTTCACCAAAGCTGTCCAACGCTGATCGTTTCACGCCACCCCCCATTGGAATCCCAAAAAGTAATTCTATTCCAAGAGTTTGCACTGATGCCAAACCACTGATCTCCACGTTTTCTTTAGCGGAAATGGAACCTGAAAAAAGGCAACTAGAGACTAAGTTGGATGTTAAAAATTCACTCTCAGGCACAACTGCCTTGATAGGAATTCTGAAGAGGAGGAAGTGTCAGGAAGACGCCAGACTAAAGGGCTCCTCTCTGATATCAAGGAACTCTTTAACAGTTTCTTCAAACAGTGAGCACAGTTCAGGATCAAGAGTTGCAGCTTCACTGCCAAACTCAATATCCGGTAAGTAACTTCCAGATAGTAGTAACCATACAGGTTAAACAGGAAGTGGAATACTCCAGTGTTAACAGTTTCCTGTTAAGTTGGTTTCATCCAGAAGAATCATGTAATCCTCTTGACATATTGTGTTTACAAGTGAAAACGCTATGTAACAATTCAGAAACTTACAATTTAACTGTTTAGCACTGTGGGATATACCCATTTAGCTTGGAAGAAAACCTCAGCGTGCAGAGTCTGACAGATATGAAACGTTTAACACTGATGTCAATATTTTAGAGGTTTTAAAAAATTAATGATGTTAAATCAGCCAGTATTTGTTTTTACACACATGACAGAAGAAATTGATAAAGCAAACATTTTTGAAAGAATTCCTCAAATAAAAGAAATGTGACAGAATTGCACATTGCAGGTTTATCATACATTACTATAAATGAAAATAACTGCAACAAAAACACATTTTAGTCAAGAAAAATAAATGTATACATAAATCAGATTCTTTTAGCATTCCTCTCCATGTGTATGCAAATACAGCATTTCTGTGATAAGCCCATATTGGCTCAACAGTATATTGGTCAGGCTAGTCGTAGTATTATGGATCATCTTTTCAGAAGGACCAGTGTCGGATTGGCAGATTATAAATTCAGGTTATAAAAACATTATCAAAGCAAATAATAAACAGTAGACAAGTGTATGATCATACATGTTTTTAAATACAGCTGATCGTCTACCACTAATGTCAAGCCTTAACTTTTGAGGGTTTGTGACGGATAAACAGAACATTGAAAAACACACTATTATCCACAGTTCCTTTGAACTGTTGAACTGAGAGTATGAATAATTAGTTTTTATTATTATTATTATTGTTATTGTTGAAGTGGGGTGTCGTCAGCATAAAGGCACAGAATGAGGTTTCCCAATTACCTGCAGATTATGTGGCCAAAATACAAGGGCATGCTGCAAGTAATAATGTTGCAAATCAGCATTATTTTTGTTTTTGTCTCAAATCCTTAATTTCATAAAAAAGAAATGTACCAAATAGCAGAAATTATCTATACAGACTTTGTAAGATTGAACAAAGACAGAACTTGTTTCAATACATTTCTTAATCTCACAATGTGGGATTTTCCTTATGAAGGAGTGTTTGCTGAAATGTGTCAAAGAAATAAAACAATAAACTGAGGCTGCAGTATTGAAATATTTTCTGAGTGCCACTATTCTAGTTTATAACATGGAACTTGTCAATACTGTCAGTTCAATAGCGCTCTTCCTTCACTGCTAAGACCTTATTTTCTAACTTTTTTCTAACTACATTTTTAAAACAATAACATTTATTGCATATAGACTATCAAAGGTCAGTATAACCACATTCATTAAGTTCACATCAAAAAGAAAACAAAAATCCTTTTGTCATAATGAATTCTGTCATTTATTTAAGAAAGAAATAGTTGAGTGGAGACATTACAAACCTGTCACACAAAGGGAGAAAAGTGCTTGTTGTTAAGTCCATTTCTACAATTCCTCAACACTGCTAACAAATAAGTATCACTATATTTATGTTCTCACTTATTTGTCTTTGTATTTTCTATCTTGTCACAGAGAAAGGTGAATTCAACAGGAAGGTGTGCGTCCATTGCAATGCAACTTTCCACAGTGGAGTTAGCTTGTCCAATCACCTCCGGGCATATGCAAAACGAAAAAGGACTGCCTTACTTGAGGGAACCAGTAAGTGCCATCAGCCACTGTCACTGTGCTCCTTGTACTCTCCTACAACCAGTGTTTTTTATTAACTGGTTTTAGCTATTTAAATCACTTTTATTCATTAAGGTTCACCAATGTTGACTGGGAAGTGTGACGGTGTAAAATCTCGATAAACCTGCCTTTAGGTACAGAAGAAAACACAGTATTTCTTAAAGGTACCCTGTGAAGTTCCTGTGTGAACAAACACAGTTATGTTTGTTTTCACAGTTTGTCACCAAACCACATAATGCATAGGCTTAAGAGATGTGTGAGAAAAAGGTTTCCTTCCTTTCAAAACATCTGAAATCTGATTTGTTTTTTCTCTGGAAGAGCATGAAACCATCATTCAGGAATGTTAACACATCACCTACTGTATGTGCTCAGGATAGAAACAAAATGGGAGCCAATCATAAAACTTTACTCCACAGCACTTCTAGTGGTCAAACCCTTTCCTTTCATAGAGGATATTATATAAAAGAGCCATGTTAGTGCTATAATACTTGGCACTTTCTCAACGGGCTGACCAAAAACTAATAATCTGATCAGGAATGCAGTGAGTAAATTTTACCTGCCTAATTGTTTGTGAGTAACTTCAGCACCTGTCAGTTTATCACAAAGGAAAAACATTCACCTCCACTGTATTGGCATGTCAGCAGAAATCTCAGCAGATACAGCCAAAACTACCTGTGTGGCTAGATACCACAAAGGGTTGTGAAGTCCAAATCACTGTTATATTTAGTGTACCAGTGGTTATTTGTGTCCTCCCCATGGTGAGGATCGAGAAGAGCGTCAGCCAGTGTGATGCTGCAAAGATTTTAATTGTGGAGCGTGGCGGAGGAACAACCTGCTCATGGCGTAAAGCCTTCAAGGCCTACTTTTCCTGTATGCACAGATCATCACACTTATTCATTAGAGCTTGTGTCTTAGCCGCACTGCCATGCAGCTGAGACACAGGGCAGCACCATTCATTTCACAGGTAAGAGGTCCAAAACAGTGGGAATAACTTAAGCGCTCATGTCCAGTGTCAATTTTCTGAACCTACAGAATATGTTGTGTGAGAATGTACTATTGTTGGAGCATCATACACTTTTGTCCATTCACATGTTTAAAGGCTGTGCTGTAATCTCAAAGGTAGAGCTGTAAATTAAAAAAAAGTAAATTCTGTCTTTTAGCATTTGACTGTAAAGCAAGGAGACAGCGCTCAAGGCCTGGCTCAAAGAAGAAAACACTGCCCTTACCACAAACTCCAGAGGAAATGTACAGACTCACCTGCAGGTACAGTTTTCATTTCTTATTTAATGGACATACAATATTACACTCTTTAAATGGTGGATAGCAGTCCAACAGGCCTCAGTTGTTTTCTAGTTGCCCAGGCAACCAGTTTTGGACCACTGACAAATGTTTATTGTGGTCTATTTAGTTTCTGTTGGCAACCCTTCTCATGTATTTATATGAAAAATCTGCCCAGATGAATGAGAGACGTGTTGTCACCGATGTGCTCCAAAAATAAAGGAAGTGAGTGTGTAATAAAATAAAGCCACAAACCATAATGAATCTTTGTAGGATAACCAACCACACAGTTGTACCAACACTGAGACCAATATATCTAAACAAGGAAGAGTGCAGTACTTGATGACGTCATCTGATGTCTTTTGTCAAGCCAACCAACCAAACCCAAAGATATTTTTCGAAGTGCAGCCATGGAAACATCAGAAGCTTCATATGATGAAGTTGCTTGTTCCAATTCAATGTTAGTGAATTTGTTTGAACAAATTAAATTAGAAACGAGTCCAAAAGTCTGAAAACTTGTATCTATTTTTGCAAAACACACCATCAGTCTCTCCTTCTCTTTACAGGTTCTGTGACCTCGTCTTCCAGGGTCCGTTGTCGGTCCAGGAGGACTGGATTAAACATTTACAGAGACACATTATGAACACTAGTGTCCCTCATACTGGGCTAGGCATGGTAGAGGTCACCTCGCTGCCCACGGACCCCCCACCCATCAAGACTGACCAAGACAGCTCTCTGACAGCCACACATGCTGCCTCATGAAGCCAATGAGGATCCTTTAAGATTTCACTAGACTGTATGTGTATGTACATTGGATGTTCTTTCACTATTTTTTTTTTTTAGTCAATTAAATACTGGCCAAAAGTACAGTACTGCTCAATGATCGAGGTATTGTACATACTTGGACATTTGGACAGATGAAAGTTAATTATTTTGGATATTGTTACCTTTTTCTGTTTTTACATGGTCCATTTTTTGGAATACAATTCCAGATGGGCAGACTGTTTTCTTGTTTTATGCAGTAATGTAGTGTGGAATCCATTTATAATGAAGACAACTTTTACCTCAGATTTCTCATGGTTTGAGTCCGTTTTTGGTCAAAGTTTGGGAGCACCTCTCTTCTATATCAATATTCACATTCGTAAAATACATAGAATCATGTTTTTTTTTTTTTCGTACTGCAACATGTTGAAATCAAAGCCCACAGTCTCTGTTTTCAGGCCACAGAGTTACTGAGATGATTATTTCAACCGAAAGTGACGGCACCTGAAAGCTCTTGATAAACAGTTCCAAGAAACACAAATGGAAAAAGTGAGCTACTATTCAAGAACAAAAAGAATAATGTCTGCAAACTTGTTATGCATAGAAAGTGTTTTATAGTATTTCAGTAACTGCATTGTTTCTAATACAAATACAAAATTAAAACTGAAGGTGGTTAAGAAAAAAGACCTAACACGCACAGCCTGTGCTGGAAATGCCCTTCATACATGTCACCTATATTTAATGTTTAAATATACTGTTTTGAAATAATTTAATTTTAAATGTACTATATCACACAGATACAATGCTTAAAACATTTGTGTTGTTCTAAATAAAAAAAAGCAAAGAAACAAATTGACTTTTTCTAATTATTTTTGCACAGAAATGATAAACATTGGACCTGAAATTAAAAAAAATCAGCTTCATCTTCTTGAGGTGACCAAATGGTGAATACCTGGAGTTCTGTCACATGAACATGGACAAAATATGAAATGACAAAACAACACATGCACCAAAGAACAACAAACGTCCATATTGTGTGAACAAACCAGGAGTTTTTCTGACTAAACACGAGAACTGATGTGGCACTAATGTGGTTGTGATTCAAAGTCCATTACTCTTCATCTGACGCAAACAGCACCTCAGTGAAAACAGTATTTTGAAGATTTCCAGTGATTTCCATCATTCAAATGGGCTGTCACCCTGAAAGAGAAGAATCAGTGAAGTAGTGTGATCAGTCAGACTTCATCATTGCCCAAGTGCAGTCCATGTTTAATACTAGTAATTACTAGGAGCCTTGTTGAGTACTGTTTGCTTGTGCTACTCATTAGATGTAGTGTACTGAGGCTAAAAACAAATGTCTTACTCAAAGGAATCCATGAAATAATGTTTCTGTCACTTTAGAAAGGTTTATTGACCCTTGTATTCAATCCCAAAGCCACATAAAGAGGAGAAGAAATCCAATCTCATCTTAGTTAAAAAGGTATGGTGTTACTTTTACCCGTTATAAAGTTTTACTGTTTCACTTTATACAATATTTTGTTGACATTAAGGCACAAAATGAGTGCATTAGATGTTTCTGTTCCATACCTGAGTACTTGTGTGTTGAAATTGTTGACTGTAGAACCTACAGTATACAACAGCTTTCTTATTTTCACAGCCAATTACTTATAGTATTTGATTATTGTACGAATCCTGTGTAATTTATGAAATATATCTTTTAATGTTGCATGTGACTGGCCAAAGACGACTAACCCAACCTCCCCTTTTTGAAATAGCTTTTTATTTATCATTAGTAAAGAGATCCGGTTGAGAACCAGTTCACTACTTTGTACCCACATAAAACTAAATTGAGCTCTTAAATTATGTAATACACATTGGATGGCGACGTCATAGAAAGGATGTAGTGTTCAACAACTAAAACCAAAAGCATTGACACAGATTTTGCTCCAAAGACAAAGTAAAACTGAATTGAGTTCAAGCAGACCCAAGAACAATTATAATGGAACGAAATGAATGTGACATTGTTATTACTTTGAGGGAATTAATTATATAATTCATACAATATCACTAACGTGAGGGAACCAAATAAATATACAGTAATAAATCATTTGAGGGAACATTGGTTATTTGATGGCACAAATTGCTCACACGTAGGAACAATTTCTCAACATAAAAAATCCATACTGTCATGTATTACGTATGTTATTAAATACATATACTGATATAATATAATGTTCATTACAGCTAAATACCTTGATGAAGTTTTCAAACTGAGGTTTCAGCTCATTCATTATGGTTTCTGCTTTGCTGAGGCAAGTACGTCTCTGCTGCACTTCAAACTCCTTCAAGAAATCAATCAATCAGTCACCAACTCATTCCTTCTAGGCCCAATGTTGAATTCACACAAATGAAGACATATATATTGACATATAAATGAGTGTGCTTCTTTACACCAGTGTTACCTGTGTTTTGACGAGGTGTTCCTGAGAGGTAATGTGAGTCTGCACTGAGGACGCAGACGTGGATACTAAGACGTTGCAAGCTGCACAGTGGAACATTTCCACCTTTGTCATGTGGTCATTTTCCTGCAGAGCTGCCAATACAATGATCACACTGTATTTAAAGTTTGTTAGTCTGGAATAGAAGATAACAAGGACAATGAATGTTTCCTGTTTTTTTCCACATATTTTTGACAGTTCAGAGTCATTTACCTTGAAGAGCACTGTCCTCTATGGCTCGACTACACTGACGGCTTTTATACAGCATGACTTCCTGTAGGAACAGAAGACGGCAGTCACCATCCAGACACAACAATTCACCAACAATTGATGATGTTTTTATGGTTCAACCCAGGGACCCTCAACAGGATATACTCAGTCACCTGCAGGAAAGCTATAGTCAGATCATCGTAATTATTATTCTGCTGAATGTGCTCCAGTGTCCCCCAGTGGCCTCTGCTGTCCAAGTGATCCTCAAACTCCTGCCCATTGGCCAGCTCAACGTCACAAAGGTCACAGGTGATTGGGCTCCTACAAGAAAAATATTAAGTATTAAACAGTTTAAATAGCAGACCCTTTAACAGCCTAAGGTCTTCATATCATTCTGAAAAGCAGGCTAACAAAAGATTCTGAGAGTCCTAAGAGTTAATCATCTAACCTGATTTTAGGCTATAAAGTTGTATTTTAAAGTAAACTTTCACTTTTGGAGAGTGCGTTAATGAGCTAACTATGTTCTCTCTCCCCTTGGTCGTTCACCCAGTGTTTATACTGTATCAAAATGTGTTTATAACAGCAGTGGTTGACACGTGCATGCACTCTTTTTTTTTCCTAACACAGTTTAGTTACACCTAGACTGAGGTGACAGTTTTTACACTAGAGCTGTGGAGTGTATTAAACAATTATATATAGACAATTATATCAACATCTAACTTAGCCAACGATAGCTAATGACAACTAACCTACCACAGCAGTAGTACCAACTAACTTGCACAGAGGACGATATGAAACATAATGAAAACACGTGTGTCCCTGTTGTTGCTATGGCGATTTTACTACACTATCAAATGGAGTATAATTGTGATTTGAAAACTCTGCATTTAGCATCTTTAAACAATAGGGCATCAGTGTTCCTGGTGCTTACTTGTCCATTATAATACTTCTGCTTCTTTTTCTCGTCACCTCTGTGGCAGCTGTGATTTTGTCCACACCTGCAGAACATTATACACAGAACACACTGCAAAAATACTGCTTGATCATTTACCTTTTCAAACTATTTTCTCAAGTGTGTAGTGCATGCAATTATGTTATATTTGAAATGGTTATATATAACAACATGACAATTTACCTGTTTCCACGGGCCCAGACTGGTGTTGATAATCCCGCTGTATCTTGGGCGGGGATAATCTAACAGTAGTGGTTATCTACAGAGGAGAGAAAAGTCTCTAACTGCTACCAAGTGTTATTCATTCATTCATATTCACTCCACACAAAAAGCAAACAGTGTCTGCTCCACAAACAGGGCCTGTATCCTGTTTAAGTCTACAACTCAAGACTGATTGTAACCTCTAACCCCAAACTAGCTTTCTTTCCTATGAATCACATAATGCTTGAGTCGATTTCAGGCTGTCACTATCGTAAAGACAGGTAAGTCAAACTGTAATACTTTCAGTCTTATCGATGATACCTCTCTCCTGTGTTCTGTAACTGTTATCCGCTCCTCCCCATTGATATTCTGTCCTCCGTAAGATGCAGGAAACTGTTGGGTGGAGGAGCTGTGAACAATCCTGTCAGGGCTGCAGACCCTGTGCTCCAGAGGTGTACTTATGGAGCCATACCCCGGTCGGTCAAGTGATTCAGTGCCTGGGCTATAAACCTCAGACAGTCTATGACATGGGGCGAGACCTCGATTCTCGCTGGGTCTGGTTTCAGGGCTAAATTCGCGTCTGTCAAAGGGTTGGCTCCCTGGCACAGAGTAGGATGAGTCCCAGCGGCGTTTCTCACGGCAGACTCCACCTGGAGACAAACGTCGACGTCCTGGGTTGTTATCCTGATTGGATGCGGAGTGGTTGTGGTTGTGGTCTTTGCTCTGTGCCACCTCGAGCTCAGAGTCTGACGAGCCAGGATCGTAAGGGTCATATAACTCGACTCTGAAGGAAATGGAAGCGGGAGAAGAAGTGTGTGTGTTACATGCAATTTACAATGATATAGATATAAATATACGTCTGTAAGGACATGTTACCATTTACCATTGAATCTTCAGATACTATAAATGTCCAAGCAAACTACATGAACTGTTTGAAAAAAAGACTAATTTATTTCCCGGCATGAGATAAAACAAATTATCAGCTGAGCACATTTGGTGAAGTTTGTCCATTTGTTCAAGCAGTTTCCTGCCACTTGCACTTTTACCTCACAGATTCCACCTGGAATAATATATAAGGAGGTCACCTTCAAAAAGCCCACATTTCCACATTTTAAATAACCACAAAGCAAAGTTAAAGGCTCCAATGTGGGACGTCGTGGATTGTTACTTAAGCAGACATCACTCTCTACCTGTCCCTCTGTCAGAGGCTCCTGCAGGACTGGAAGAAGATCCCACAGCTATTGATTCAGAGGCTCATTACATCAGTGACTGACAGATGTCAAGCAAGCGGTGAAAGGTGGAGATTCTTCAAGGGACCCACAGAGCTTATAGTAGGATTTACAAATTAATTATCGAGGCTCCAGAATTCCTGACTTACTTTTCTAAACTGCTCGTGCTTTTGTCTTGAGAGTCGTCATCTTCTTCTCCTACTGGTTTGAATGAAGACTTCCATTTAGCAGCAGAATGTTTCGCTGTATAATACAAAAGGTAAATAATGATACTGACAAATTATATAAATAGACTTAATGCATTCAGATATGGAATCTATGGTTAACTGTAGGAAGTTTTGTTTTTCTGTGTTTATTAGTTACCATGACAACAAGTAACACAATAATCTCCACATCTGACATAGAAAAAGGAAGCCAGAGATGGCTTTTCTAGATCTTAAACAGTTGGTGGCTATTTTAATGCAGATCATCCAAGAGCATTTATAGGTTTGGATTCCCTAACAAAAACTATGTTTACTTTTTATTTACACTGACTATTTTTGAATGTATGTCACAAAGCTTTTAGATGTATTTTTCCAATAGTTTTAGGCAGAGAGACAAAGGTGCAGACAATGAACTGCAACGTCTCTTGTTTTAGTCACCCCTCATCTCTCTCTCATCTCATTTCCTGTCATTTATCTACTAATAACTTTAATAAACCTCACATCATACAGGCATTAATTAAATCAGGGGAATGCCTTCAACAGTGGACAAAATACAGCAGCCTAATTTGCTGAATGGCAACTTAAAATATAAGCAATTTGATGTAAATGAGTTAAAACTTGTAAGGAGATGCTGTGTAGCTGTTTCTAGCTGAGCTTAGATGTCCACAGAGGTTACCTGCACGTTTCTGGGCTGGTGGTGCGTTAGCAGCCATGTCAGATGTCCTGATGTTTGAGGTGTCTGCTGGCTTCACTGGGATGCGTTTCATGGCTTCCATGAAGTCTTTGGGTACTCTGTTTGTCACACAAAACAAAAATGAGACCACTTATACAAACAAGGTGATTACCACGATGATAGCAAGTGAACATGAATGTATCAGGGGGCGAAGGCAGACTGGTGTTTTATCAGTGCTAAAGCAAACTGACTTAGCTTAGCAATTCTTGCTATTAGCTTTAGCTACATAGCATCATAGCTGCATAAGTTAAGACTGCGCAGAGCAGCTAATTACCTTCCAGGCAGCTGTTTGTACGCAGCAGCTCCTTGAGGTACAGCTGAAGGGCTGAACGGAACATTATTCTGACGGTTCATTGTCTGGTGGCGTTACAGGAGAAGATTAATGGGCGTGTGTGTGTGTGCAGTGAAGCTAGTTCACCTTCAGAGAGCTGGTTAACGGATTCCTACACCTGCCGACAGGTGGCAGCATCCTGCAACACAAGGTGGACCTGCCTCTGTGCCGTGGAGTTGGTATTTACAGCCCCCACACCTGTATTATATGTCACGAACAGTTAGTTTACAATAAATAAACGCCATCAGTAGGTTGAGGACACTTTATTATCTTGGGAGTGACTAGGCAGAGTTTGAAACATGTAATATTTCAGAGGTGTGTAATTTCCTAATAATCTCGTAGGAAGTTTATTATAGGGAAATTACAGGGATTGGTCTACAACAGTTATTTTTAGTTAAATTGGTTTTCTTGGGTTTAGAAGCAGTTGATGACTGTTTCTAAACCTGAACAACAGAATAAAATGATAATAATAACTAGAGGGATAATAGTGAGGCTTGCTGTCACCCAGCAAACATTCATATTCATATCATATCAAATGAAATGATAAGGACCTTAAAGAGGGTCCTGTATATTACCTGTATTGTCAACTTATGTTGTTGTTGTATATTCCTAAATACATTCGTGCTTCAATAAATGATCTTCAACAGTTCTCACTGGGGACAGTTTTTACCCTGGGGCGCCCAGTGGGTTGATTTAGTCATGGATAATAGAAAGGTCAAGTCATTCCTGGCTTAGCTGACACTGATCCATCTTTGGTCACCACTGCAAATAATGTGAATCCATCAAACCTTTATACAGGCTCAGTTATATTACACTACAGGGTTAACACTAACTTTACAATGAGGAAACTGGAATCTGCGCCTCAGCCAAGTTGCAGATATTGTGGTCGTAATGTCCCTTTCTGTTCCTGAGTTTCAGTGTTGAGTAATAGCAAGAAGTGTTTAGAATGTCATCATTTTATCCAGAGGTCACAGTAGCATGTGCAGCAGACATGAGCATCTGCTGACAGGTGAATTAGACTAAACAAAGACTAAACAAAGTCAATGTGTGTAGACAGAATAAGCTGCAGTATGTGCTGTAGCCTTTAGCGCCAGGATACAATATCTCAAGGACGGGTACATCGTGATGTAAGCTCTTGGGAAAAGTTCAGTTATTCAGAATATTTCTGCAAGGCCATCAATTAGTGTTGAACAGAGGGCTACATACATGGACAACACACGTGACCTCTGCGACCTGGCCAAGATCTACACAGAAACAGTGAAGGTATTGTTCCTCCTCAACAGGACTCAAACACAAACAATGCTACTGGTTTTTAAGTTCCCTGTCAAATCCAACTCATATACTGGAGAATTTACTGATAGGAATCATACATTTAGCAGAAATATCTTCTGTAGGATCGTATGGATGAATGAGCTCAAGACATCTATTCTCATCATATTAACATTAGACATCTGGTGAAAAAGATTATGGATCATGTGGGTTAAGCCTCACAAAACCAGAAGAAAAAAAAAAAACTGTGATGTCAAGACAAAGACCAAAGCATCTCTACTGTGAACAGTGACCTGGAAGCAGATAATGTGGACTGATTTAACTGTTTCATTGTAGATTCAGCATGTTAATGTCATGATCCTATTCACTGTGAACAGCTGAGGTCACTGTAACCTCAGTCACAAAAGAACTTTACTTTACTTAGAGCCCCGAGGGGGACATGAGCAAAAACCCTTATTTTGTAGACAGGAAACAAAAGGAAGAAAGAAATGCAAATTTACATGTTAAGTACAATATGGGAAGACTTTTAACATATTACACTTGATGAAAATGCATTTGTATGTTTTACATATATAAGGGATTTTCTATTTAAAGCATCATATTTACTTTCCTTTGAATTTACTCTGATTCCTCAAAAATGTGTTTTCACAACTGCAGAGACCTGTATGTCTATTTCAGCATTGAGACTGTAGTTGAGTTCAGCGGAGTGTACTTGAAGTGGATGAATAATGATTAGACATTCATCTAAAATCTTGTTTTATTGTGCCATAAAGTTGTGAACTTTGAGCTTAGGGTCACTGAGGTGTTACAGCAACTCCCAGGAACACACATAATTAGGCCTACACAGAAATACATAGAGAAGAAAGAAGGCAGACATGTTTCTCGTCAGTACATGATTCTGACATGTAGGATAATCAGTCTCACCTGTGGTCAGTTTCATCACATATTTCAAATTTTAAAGCGTGATTTTAAAAAAAGATAGTTTTCAGATTTCCCTTTTATCAGCTTACCATTGTCTGAGAACATATTATCACAAAGGACATTCGCTGATCTTTAAATCGTTGGGTTTTCATTGTGCAAACGAATTACTATAGGCCTTAGTGTACAATCTCTACAACAGTAAGGTGAAGGTTCATTTCTGGTGCTTAGTCTCCACTGGAGTTTACTACTCTATACTCACTCTGTTAGCTACAAGACATCAAAGAAAATAAAGGTTATATGATTTCAACAAAAGGTAAATACTACCAAGACAGGAGCATTGCATTGTGTCTGCTTCCATAACGTATAGAACTTGTTCTGTGGATAATATCTTGTTTGAAAAACTGACAAGACGACATGAAATATTCATATTTGGCCTTAAGTTTGTGAAAGTCCTCACTGTAAAAAAATAGCAGCAGTTAAGGCAAAAGATTGTTCCCCATGGTAACAATTATACCTGAGTACCTAAAACAATAATGATAAATCTACATACTGTGTCATTGGAGCTGTTTTGGTCTATAGAGAAGCTAAATTTCTAATCTTTTATTAAAGCTATGGAAAAGCTAAATGACGAAACAAATTGCTGAATTAGATACGTACTCAACAACAAAAAAGCAATCTGTGTTGTTTTAATACAAAAGCAACTAAGAAAACCAATTAAAATAATTAAGAGAATGCATTCATTTTTGTGGATATTAGAATAATAAAAAGTCTCTTCCATCCATTATACAGGCATGTTATGAACCGCCAGAGCTGCAGGCCTGTCAGTGTTGTGGTTTTTGTGCTATAAGCCACTTGTAAAGGACACGTTGGTCTCTCGGCTGATACTCTCCTTGACTTCCACAGGCAGCGTGTCAAAGAGATGGTCCTCCACAACCAGGCAGTTTTTGCGCAGCAGGCGGCAGTTTCCGAGCAGGGCGGGCAGTCTGTCCAGACAGTTTCCTCTTAGCTCCAGCTGAGTGAGCTGGACCAGTTGACCCACAGCCTCCGGCAGCACGGTGAGTGCGTTGTTCCCCAGACACAGCACCTTCAGCTTGTTGCATCTGAACAGAGGCTTGGGCAGCACCTCCAGCTTGTTGGAGTTGATGGCTAAGTGCTGGAGGTTGTGGAGGAGGCCAACATCTGGAGGGAGCACTGTGATGGAGTTGTGGCCCACATCCAAGTGCCGCAGTTTAGGTAGAGTGAACAAGGCTGGAGGCAGGGTCTCCAGTTTGTTGTGTGAGAGGTGGAGAGACTCTAGAGACTTGACCTGCCCGATGGAGTGTGGGATGGTGATTATTTTGTTGTGCCACAGTTTAAGGCACGTCAGCCTCTTGAGGTGCTGGAAGCTGATGATCTCCTCTATGGTTCGGATGTTGTTAGATTTCAGGTCAAGCTCCTGTAAGTTGGTCAAGCTGAAAATAGCGTGGGGAATCCTCTCTAGTTCACAGCTGTACAGCTCCAGTTCAATGAGACTCGTCATCTTTTTCAGACTATTAAGTACCAGCAGTTTTGTACCATCATTGTGTACGACTAATTTAATCAAGTGTTGCGAAAGCTCTGTGATGTTTGTGGGCATCTTAGTGAGGTTGCTCTTCAGGCACAATGTCTTTAAATGCCTTA
This sequence comes from Seriola lalandi dorsalis, assembly GCF_002814215.2. Taxonomy (NCBI): domain Eukaryota; kingdom Metazoa; phylum Chordata; class Actinopteri; order Carangiformes; family Carangidae; genus Seriola; species Seriola lalandi. The sequence goes on along the minus strand of NW_019525095.1, from coordinate 599,155 downwards.
AATCTCGCATTGGCTCTAGACCGATCATTTTGTTATTTTCTGAGCTCAAGTTGCCAATGAGGTTAAGCTCCCTCAAATTCCTTAGCAAATACACCCAAGCTGGGATCTCGGCAACATCTGTGAACTTGACATGAAGACAGCGAAGATGGTCACGGAGGAAAGCAAAACCTGTCTGCTCTACTTTGGCGGGACAGTGGCAGAGATGCAGCTCCTGCAGGCTGGTCATCTGGGAGACCTTTGCCGAGAACCTCACCTCGGGAATCAGCTCCAGTTTAAGCACTTCTAAGTCTGTGAGGTCAAACACTGCATTCGGGAGTCCAGAGAGCATGAAAAGGTGCAACTCCTGCTGGTCTTGTGCATTACGGGTCACAAGCTGCCTCAGTTTTTCAAAGGTCCACTCATGGTTGAGGCTGATCTCCCTCAGCTTGTTTTCACTGACCTCGGACAAGAAGACACCAAAGCGCTTGGAGTAGAGCTGGTCATATTGGTCAACCATGTGTAAGAGGAATGCAAAGTCATTTTTGACATCAGGAATGTCACTAAAGCTGCTCTCTTCCCTGACCTTCTCGAATGAGTACTCTTTCAGAGGTCGTCGAAACACCCAGAAGAGAGAGTACAAGCACGCCATCCCATAGATCAAAATCAAAGCCATGTAGCTAATAAGCAGCTTATTTAGCATGAACGCCATATTGTGCGTACAGAAGAACTTTCTGTATCCTGTTAGCTGTTTAACATCAGGTTCACAGCTGTGCTTAAAATTAATCTTGGCCATAAAGGTTGATGTGTAGGACAATATCAAAATAAACTTGACAGTTTTGACGATGGTCTGTGCTACATAAAGCTTGTAGATGAAATCACTGTCCTCCACATGAGCTCTGAATTTTCTCACTTTCTCAAACAAGGCTTTAGCCTGCTCCCCATCTTTTTTGTCCAGGATTGTCATACTACTTGGGACCTCCGCGATGGGCTTATCTGCAGAAAACTTCACCCCGAGCATGGGAGTGGATGAGTTGACACCCGCGCCGTCATCCTTCCCCTCTAAAGATACCTGCTTTGGTACTGAGGAGGTGCCGGTAAACCTCTGTTTGTTCTCCTCCGAGTCCTCACAAGCTGTTTCAGACAAAGCCTTCGTAGTCCAGGGAGACTCAAAACATCTACCTAGTATAGAAACAAAATGCTCAATCTTTGAGCTTGTTTTGGGGTATTTGAACCAGAAGTTGCTACTGACCATGAGAACAAGTGTGTGGATGAGAGTGAGGTATGGAAAGTACTTGGAGTACCAGGGCAAGGCAACATGGTAACATATTTGGTTGATAAAGATATATTGTTGATAGTCCAAATTGGTCTTGACCCCCGTTGGTTGAGGTTGATTGGCATATTTCTCTGCCACCACAGTGTGTTGGTGTGTAACGTGGATCTCATGGACAGCTTCATCTGGTAAGTCCTTGGTGACAAATGGGAGGGTGGTTACCACAGGGGCCCCGGTGGCTGCAGATGAAGCTCCTTCGTGTGCGTTCTGCTGGGCGAATGAGTCCGGTTTAGGTCCTGAGGCCTCGTCTGGATCCTCCAAACAAGGAAGGCAGGCCACCTGGTCCTTGGTGATCTGCATGGTCATGGCGAATATGGCCAGCATGAGCATGACCAGCCCCAGGTAGTCCATGAAGACATCCCACCATGGCTTTAGGATGCGGTACGTCGGCTGGATGTCATTCAAGGATGCAACCTCAGTGAGTGTGAACATCACTGCAACAAATAGAGGAGAGTCACTTAATGTACTCAGAGTATTCTGCACTTAAATCAACTGTATGTTACATTAACATGCAAAAAATTGACTCAATCATTTGAGTGATTTTGCAACCAAAAAATTCCAAACATTTTTATGTCACTGCACATGTACTATCTTTGGGTTTAACGCAGTTGGTTGGAGAAAAGACATATAAAGAATTTACCTTGGGCTCTAAATTTTCTCTGTGTTTTTTAAGTATATTTTTTGGGCTTTTGTGCCTTTATTGGACAGGATAGTAGAGAGAGACAGGAAATGAGGAGGCAGAGAGAGGGGGAATAACATGCAGCAAAGGCCATCAGATGTGGGACTTGAACCGGGGCCAACTGCAGTGAGGACTGTAGCCTCTACACATGGGGCGCCTGCTTAGACCACTACGCCACACGATGCCCCAACTTTCTCAGTTTTATGACATTTTAAAGAACAAACGAGTGATAGAGAAAATAATTCACAAATTAATCTATAATTGCTAATAATTGGAGCCGATTTAAAATGGTTGTGAAATGTCTCTGTTTAGATTACTTTCAGGAAACAAAATTTTTTTTTAAAAATTAGCCAGCACAAACATACACAAGGAAGTTAAAACCTTTCTGGGGGGCAAATCCACAGCAGATTTCCATGTCGTACTCCCTGCTAAAGCTGCTCGACTAACACGTTTAACCCCCAGCTCTACATGGTGTGAACGTGTAACTGTGAAGGCACCGCTGAGTGTGACTCTGCTCCATCATTTTATCCTGGTGTTGTAAAAACTCAACTCTCACTTGCTCTCACTTCTCAGTCCAGTTTCATTGAGGTAAGTTTTAATTATGTTTAAACACAGAGCCAAGATTGTGCTAAATTAGGACTTGTTACAACTAGTGGTTACTGGAACAATGTAGTGTCCTTTTATGTGAGCATAAGGCCACCAACTGTTCTGACTCACTATGATATTTGGCACACACATATTCATTCAGTGAATCACTGAAAACTGTGCTTTTTTTCCCCTTATTTAGAAGATGTGGCACTTCTGTATCATGAGGGCTGCCTGTATCTTCTCTCATCCGTTTTCTTGCTTCTGACCCAAAGAAACACATTTAAAGCACCATTTCTAATTTAGAAGTTTTTATGAATAAATGAATCAATAAATGATTTGTTGTTTGATCTGTACTCCAAAAAGAAGGTATTTCCTGCATGTGAATAATGTAAAATTAGGGCATTTCTAAGAAGGAAATATATATATTTGACTTTATCCTGTGAGGTGTGAATGGTATTTTTTTTATTTAAAAGATAATTTTCCAGTTTGGCTCCTGTGTGTCCAAAAGAAGAATTTTCAAGGTTTGAATATTTTTTTTCTTGCAGTGTAATATGCAGAAATTGGCCTCTATTTTGAGGGTGATAGTATCAAATGTTTTGGTAGTTCTCACTGTAGTTGACACAGATTTTACCTGCAAAAACCAACAGGAACAGAATGAAAAGATTGAGATAATTAACACACCTATCCAGCAGTATAGTACAGTACTAACATACTTGCCTTGGTGTGTAGCTGGTGTTATATTGGTGTTTTCTCATAGTGCCATTTTACTCAACAACAGGCCTCTTTCAAAGATCACATCTGACATGTCACAGAAGGCAAAGCACAGGTGTAAATTATAAAATTATAACAACGGCTAAATGGTGTTGGTTTCCTGTTGTTGTGCAGGCTGACTCGCTGTCACTGTCACACTGCCATGGCTTACTGGGACACCTGAACAGAACTGAGCCATTGCTAATGTTCTTAGTAACACCTGTGCCTTTCCTACTGTGACATGTCAGAGTGTCTGCCATGCAGAGGGCCTATACAGTCGGCTAAATTTGATTAAGCTGGAGTGGTAGGCAGTGCTGAATGCATAGCTCCTCGTCAGGTCATGAGTTCGCAGCATTGTGCTTCATGGAAGTTTTAGTGTTATATTTTGCTTCGATATCTCCCGTTCTTTATTGTGTCACGATGTTTACATTGCTGTCAGGGAGGTCAAATCATACTAAGAGGGATGGTAATTGTTGATCATAAATTTATGTTCCATCTATGTTTAGACTATATCCAGGCAATGCATGATATTTAAGGATCTAATTATGTTTACAGACCACACAACAGCGACAAGTTCATAGTGGCTTCAAAGTGGTTTGTAACACAACCCTAAACCCTCCCTCGGTTTTTCTTAGCAGATGGTGTAAGAAACAACCAAATGAGCAATGGAAAAAAAAAATTAAAAAGCTTTGTGCTTGAGGGCCCCCAGGAAAGGGCGAGCCCCAGCGCCACAGGCGGGGCACTGGCAGCAGAGGCAGGGGGGGGGGGAGGCCCCTTCCTCTGAGAGCGGGGACTGAGTCAGAGATAAAGATGAACTTCACAACGTCTTAAAGGCCACTGCACTGCATGTTAATGAAGATAAATTATGAGTTTAAAGTTACAGACAGTTATGTGTGAACTAACTTAGAGTCAGATCTGAGACTAACACATGGGCTCCAGACAGCAGGGAAATAGGTCGCAGTCTGGCCATGTGGAAAACATGTTGTGTGCAGTTTTGTATTTAGGCAGAACTGTTTCCTACCACAAGAGAGAAAAAAAAACACGTTTCTATAGCTGCTGGATGGTGAATAATTGGACTGCTTCCCTCACGTGAGAGGTTCTTGCGCAGTAAGTTATCTGTTGGTGTACTGGGTCAGGTGACCTGTTGAAACATGTGAAATTGAGAATCGTCATGTGTCCCGGCGTTAAACATTCACACCAGGTAACCAGTTTCTTCTCTGGAAATCATTACCTCCTCGGCCACGCGGGAAGAGTCAAGTTATTGATTATTACTATGCTTTGGATAAATTATTTAAAACATAGTAAGAGAAATATACTTACTGTCTGTGTGGTGTTATCTCAATCCAATTATTTCTTCCTCAGCCTGCATGCCACTTTTCGCTCCGTTCTTCAGGTGCGCCTCTAACCTAATTTCTCAACCCCGTTAAAAACTGCGGGAATGACGCCGGTGTGTAAAACAAAGCTCTAAAGAACATTTGCTCGTGACAGCACGGTTCGTCGGTTACATCCCTCATACCTGAGCTCGCGGAGCAGAGCCGGCAGTGCGTTGGACAATATGCGCAGACAGACCTCCGGCGCAATATATTTCTAAGAAAAGGTAGATCCAACATGGAGCCGCACAGACCGCTGTTGTGGGTGTTATGGGCGCTTCTCATTGGAGGATGACATTACGGCAAGTTCCCGAAGACACCGCCTGCGAGCTTATCTGATGCGGCGTTCACAGCGTATCGGAAAAAAGTGTTACAGGCCAGCGGCTCGGCTGAAAAGAAACGAAAGTTTATATTTAATAGCCGATATTATACACCAACAATGTATCAAATGACAACGTGAAAACAATGTTACAACGTGAAAGAGGTGGTTCGCAGTGATGAACCTGCAGAGAGTTATCAGCTGAATCCGCAGCTCTCCTCGGCTTTATGGAGAGTGAGTTACAGCTCTTTGTTCAGCTGTCTGGCCCGCAACTTTGTGGTGTCCTTTTTTTAGCAGGACACCATAAAGCTAAATAATAAATTAAAAGTAAATAAATAAATAAAAAGCAGAAGACAGATACAGTGAAGGACCAGCAGGTGAACGTAGCAGCGGAAGGGGTTAGTAGAGACCACATTGAAGAACAGAGCTAATAGAGAGTGAACATTGGACTTCTCCAGGTGAACAGAGACATTACTCTAAATAAAAGCTGGTGTTGCCTAACCACTGAGTGAATAATATGCAACAGTTTGCTTGCAAGTTCGTCCTGCGGGTGATGATATGATATGTCAATATGTTCACAATGGGGTCTTTCTTATGTTCCCAGGGTTGCACAGATTTATGTGAAACATAATGATAAATATAATATAATATTCCCCAGCTCTCTAGCACATTATAGGAATCTGAAAAAGCTCTGTATTTGCTCAGCATGACATGGACTATTGTGGGAACTTGTCAAAGGGAGTTTCTGTTCCCCCAGCACTGATGTATGGCTCTCAATATAATAAGCCTACACATGTGAGAACCTTTGAGCTTGTTAGGGGGCAGGGGTATTTTTCCAATAAAAAATGGATAATGTTCATTAAATATTTTAACTTGAAACTTGAAACTTGAAAGGCAGCCTTCACCATACGTTCAAGCAAAAAGAGGACGTGTTGGTTTCAGCAGGGGTTAAGTAGAAAGAAAACATTGAGATTACGAGCCTATCTTTGAAGATGCAGCTGCTGCTGCTGGGTAACAGTTAAAAATGTTATGCAAAAGGTTTGCAGGGGACTATGTAACCAAATCACAAAAGCAACAAATGGGCCAGTGGAGCCACAAATGGCTTTACATAGACCCTTTTCAGGGACATCTGACATGTCACTGTAGGACAAACACAAGTGTAAATAAGGAAATAATGAGGCTTAATGTTGTTAGTAAAACTTGTGCTATTCCTACTATGATAAGTCAAAATGTCTGCTGTGAAAAATGCCTATTTAATGTTGTACAGTATATAGCAAACAAAGTGATCTCTATTACAAATTTTGTAAGTATTCAGCTAATGAAAAACAAATAATGTGTTACAGAAAGAAGATGAGCTTTTATAGGGTACCAACTGAAAACTGAGTTCTCTTTTCTACCATCTTTCCAACGGGACATAAACGCAACACCAGCTTCCCCTTCTTTGTTTCAATCTCAGACACCACAAAATGTGTGTTGTTGATGGCTGAAATAACTTTGCTGAATAATTAAGACCTAGACTCACATGTGCATTTTGTCCACAAGACACGTGTTTGACATGCTGCACCATATTAGTCAAACTAAACTGTTATTATCACATGTACTGATAACGCAACATTGTTTATCCACTGTGCTACTATCTGTCTACATATTATTCTGTCTATATGTTTTATTGGTAATGATGAACTCAACTGTCAATAGGACCCTGAGTGCTGAACTCATGCATCACTTCCAGCTCTTTCTGGATTTGGTTGGTGATGCACTGGGTGGAGGAAGTGTCTTTTCACTTGCAACCAATACAGGTTTCAACCGGTCCTGGGCTGCTGGCTGTTGGCACTCTGTTCTCACTCACGCTTACCCGTGTACTTTGAAAGTAAGAAAGAAAAAAAAAAGGAAGAAAGAAAAGCAGCCACTGGGGCGTGTAGTGTTATAGTCTGCCAGATTACAAGATCAGATGTCGAGGTGGTGTGTGACCGTACAAAAACACATGCAGAGTAATTACACTGATGATTGATTTTGTCTGTCTTTTTTTTTTTTTACAGGATTTGTAGAAACCAGGTAAAATACATACAACATAGTATATCAGATTGCCTATTTCTGATGTTTGTTCAGAGTTGAGTGACTCAATCTTGTGATAGCCAAGTTATAGTGGACCCTTAGTGAATGAGAAAAGTCTTTGACAACTGAGTATATACTCACTATGGTCACATAAACTCCTTCCTTATTGCCAAGATATTAATAATAAAGTGTTTATCTGATACAAATTTATGCAATGACCTATAATGACCCTGGCGTTGTGTTGTCTGTATTGCATTATATCTGAACTTGGCTGAGGTCGGTGCGGTGAGAGCAGGTATAAAGGTATAAGGATGTTGTAATGAACCAGTCATACTGGGTTGCAGCAGGCACAGTGGTTGGGCAGCATGGGGTTTCCTGCCGGTGGAGGTAATGTGGCCAAACAGCTGAGGAGTCTATGATTCCCCTGGCAACCAGTTCAGTGTGTTGAGAATTTGCCCAGTGAGCTATAAATTATTCAGTATGGATCTCCCTCTCTGATTTGGAATGGATACACAGGGTAGTATCACACCTATAAACAATAGCTAGTGGTTAAACTTTACATCACATATATACACCTGTGATGTCTTTGTGAGGAAGCTGCAAAAATTAAACAGTCATTCAAATTTTGGCAAAAGCCACAAACCAATAACAAACCCACACAAATAAATCTGTTTCTATGGTAATGAATTAACTCTGTGCACAGTAAACACAGAGGTCTTACCCACTCACAGTGGGGGTAGTAAATTGAGGATTAGGTTGGGGTTAGTGTTGGGCATGTAGTGGGGAGGACTTGGGATTGGGATGTGCGCCTGTGTGTGTCAAATTACATGCATCACTCCGGGCGCTTGCACACATGCTGTTTGCTTGTGTGTTGATCCTTTGTTATTACTTAAATCAGTCATAAATAAAAATGATGCTTGATATGATGTTGCAGTTGGGAAATAATGAATAAACAGCCCCTGAGGTGTTTGAGGATAGTTAGGACCATGTGTGAATTTGCATGTGTGTTTGAGACAAAGAAACACAGCCTGAGAATACATGCTTGTTTGCATTTTGTGTACCTGTGATGTGCTGCGATCTGTAACCTTTTCTGCAAGTTTTGTTCCCACAGTCAGACTCAGTCAAACAGAGGTTTTTTTCACTGTCAATAGTATTAGAAAAGTAAGCATTAAAGATCTGTGATTGCTTCTCAGGCACACTTTTCAGCCAAACACTGGTTTCAACAGTTAAAAAAAACAGCAACTTAACAGCTCATGGTGCACACATTCTCACACATACTCGTATTGCTTCTTAATCAGCTGCAGAACACACAGAGGTTTGGTTATTGCTTATCATTTGCAGTGTTGATGGGAGGACCACATCAAGGCTGTTTTCCACCAAGTCAGATTCACTCACATTGGACTCAGACATTCACATCACTATGAGCTGCCAGCACTTGCCAGATGTCGGATGAGATTTCTCAGCCCAGATTTGTACTCAGCAAAATGTGACTGTACTTTGTGGCAGGCTGACTCAGATTTTTCACTATTGGAATAAGTAGATTCTAATATGAATAACCTGAAAATGAGAGATCAGTTCTGAATTCTCTGTCCATTAAACTAATCACTGTAATCATCATCCTGGAATAATGAGTGTAGTGCTAGGCCAGTGAGACTTGGCTGTTTTCCAAACCTTGCACACTCTTTTATTTAGCGCCACCTGGTGTGTTCTTGGTGCACTGGCATTTTTTATTACTGGTACTGTTGAGGTTATCATAATGCATTACAATCATTCATAGTTGACTTCAGTTTCCAAAGAAGTGTATGACTTCTTGTAAAGGTTATAGAGATAAGTTTTGTTGTCACACATAGCAAGTATCGTTGGTTTATGTTTAGTCATAGATATTTCATTTACATACAGATCTAGATTTGTTATTGTGTTACTCGGAAACGAGACCAAGTCAAGCAACTCTTTGTGGCTCTGTGTGGTTTCCTTCACAGGCCTGGAAAGTATGGTGCCAAGGAGCAGTGCAGTCACAGACTGGTACTGAGTCAGAGACACAGGCTGGCACAGTCACACAGCAATAGGACAGGCCTTTTATATCAGTTTGCTTGTTAGGGTGTAAATCTGTACAGTTTAGAGATTTGTTGTTACAGTAAGTTTTCAGTGACCATTTGTATAACTTTGTCTTAAGAAGTGGAAGTGGCATTTATCTTGTTCTTATAGGTTGGCAAGTGATGGTTTTGTGTTCCCATTTATGAGGCAACCACACTGACATTAAAAAGGTGCTGCTTTGGTCGGGGGTTAACGCTTTGTTTTACAGGTCTGCCATTTGCTTATAATTTCCAAGGAAACTTCCTGAAAATAATTTGTTGAAGAGAGTCTTGCAGGCAATGCATAGTTTGAAATAATACATTAATAACGAATGACTCTTTAGTTAGGTGTAAATGCTTTCCTGTCTAGGGGGTTCTCAGATCTTGGAATTAACAGAATTCTTTACAGGAAGTTTACAAGGAAATCGCTTACGTTTACTTACAATTACAGACCTATTCAATACACTGTGACTCAGTGATATTTTATTGGTGTATGCTGTTATAATTGTGTTTAAGTGTGGTATTGCTTTGTTTCTTTAATTGTTCGTCTTTGGTTGTCTTGGGTGTAGCCTGCCTGATCGCCAGGTTTCGTGGGGGACACTGAGAAATTAAATTTAACATGAATCCATAGAAATATCTTTGAACATCGCTGCATGTTATACCATTGGTACAACTCTATTAATTAGAATTGTTGTGTTATTGTCATTTGAAATCCTGCTTTTACAACAAAGAACTGATAAACACCGAAGCACATTTGGTCTAGTTTGGGCTCTTAGGTTTCCGTACTCAAACAGACACGTGATCAGAAAAAGTTATAAATAGAGGTGCTGCAAGCATTTGTTTCTTTGACACACAGGCGGAGCGAGAGGGTGATATGGCGTCGACAAGCCGGTACGTAGCAACTTTGACTAAATCAACACCATCTGCTTTCTTTATGCGAATGTAACTTCGTAAAAACAATATTGATTTGGACATGATGGGACAAGCTAGTTCTGGTCAAAACAACCCACGCCCTTGTTCGCACCGCTAGGCGTACGATGTATTGTGCTAGGTAGCAGCTAGTTAGCTAGGTAGCTGGCTAGATGGTGCCAGAAGTCACTGTATGTATCCCCGTTACAGCCCCACTGCTCTTCCCCGTCGCTCAATAGCTTCAGCTCGTTACCACGTTCACGTCGCCTCGCATCGTAGGCTTGTTTTTTACCTTTACTCTGTTTAACATCGTGACAAAGCTAGCGTACCGTGAAGCGGAAACTTGCGCTAACATATAAACTCACTGCGGGCTGTGAGTGCTGGATCAGCGCTCCTGCCTATTGTAAACACATGCAAATGTTTTCTGTACAGCATGTGTACGTTTAGCCTTTACGCAACGTTAGTCCACTGGAGCGTGTCTGAAGTTCGTGAATAGACTCTGGCTTTAAGTGGGCACACTAACTAATTATGTTTTCTTTTCATCTGGTGTTTTGTTGTAACTAACTTACAACTACTTTACTACTGATATGACAATTTGCTATTATAGATAAAATGTCTACAATTCTTGAAAACTGCATTGAGCATTTTTCAGGGATGGTTTGGCATTTCATAGACTAAACAATTATTCAAGACAAATAGTAGATTCATCAATAATGAAAATAATTAGTAAGGACACTGATGCTTCATAACTACCTGATCATGTTCAGCTTTGAGTTCAGATTGTTTGATGTTGCCCTTGTGCTGTTAATTAAATTAATCCCAGATTAATAAAACATTTACCCAGATTTATTTCTATCGTTTTCCTTTGTCTGGACTCCGGTGCTGACACTGCCCAAGCCATCCTCAGCCAGTTTGGCCCATTAGACCCATTACAACATAAAGCAGTTGTTTTGTAAGATGTGTTGTGGAAGAATATTCACTCAGGCATATCTTCTCAGCAGCAAAAGGAGGAAAAGAAACTGTAAATGCAAAACACATCTGAACTATCATTATGATTTAAATTTACCCTCCCCCCAGGATATCAAGAGATCAGAATTACATTGGCTGTTATTTTCCATTACATTTTCCTCTCGTGAGTGATTTCTTACAAGGCACACTTTGTTGACATTTTCTGTCTTGACCTCATCATGACCTCTCTCTACCCCACCCATTCAATTTCCCTTTCTTGCATTTTGAGCGATTTGATTGTTGTTATCCTTTTCTAGCGGAGAGGGATTGACCCTTCCCAGAGTTCAGTGTCCCAACCACCCTGATGCCATATTGGTGGAGGACTACAGAGCAGGGGACATGATTTGCCCTGAATGCGGCCTTGTAGTAGGTGAGTATACACTCTACAAAGACATGCATTTTTGCTTTCTAATCAGCGAGGCTTCAGTGTGAGAACACGTCCTTCCTTTCCATTTTGGTTTCCTGTACTTGTTTCTTTTATCTCAACTTCTCTCCGTTGAATTCTGTCATAGTTAGATAATCACACTCGTCAGTCTTCCTGTGCCTGTGGTTTTAGGCAACCATGGTTAAAATAATACTACATTCGAACACAATCTGAGATGACATGCTAGACAATACCACAGTTTGTGGAAAAAAATGTGGAAATCACAGCCACAATAAATATATTTATTATGTAATGTGGTTCAACCATCCTCTGGATATTAATCTACAATGTTTAGCTTGTCTTAAGTCTTATGTTGTATTCACCCAGATCACAAAAACATCTTTCACCACACAAATACAAGAAAGGAAAATGCAAATCTTGTGCTGTTCAAAGAACAGAAAAACTACAATAGAAGTGTCTTATTCCAGAGACATTGTCGATTGTATTATTTTGAATAATCCATACACTTCACTGTTGAGAGTTTTTTCCCCCCATTGCCTGTCTTATGTACAGTAGGAAAGGTTCTTTACAATATAAGTGATCTGACGCTTTAAATTGTCACTCAAACCAGAGGCAAGAATAATAAATATAATATGAAGAAACACTCACCTAGATTAAATCTGAGACCAGAAGAACATTGAGATCAATAAAGAGCAGAGAGGAATGATTTGAAAAAAATATAAAGATAAATGAACATCAGAGAAGCTTCTGAACAAAAAGTTAGCAGTTATTTGTGCTGGTCTAGTATTTTGATTGTGCATTAATAAATCAATTTTTTTTGTGAAGGCAAATACTTGCTTTGCCAGGCACAGATAAAACATCTTTTAACATGTGATGCAGAGTGTAAGACAAAGCTGCAGGGGACACAGAGTTCTCCTCTAACGAGCCCCCTGAGCACAGACCAGGTCAGACAGGAGATGAGAGACGCCAGCCGCTCTCTGATGCAAGCTGAAGCGCCCTCTGTTCCTGCTCCCATAGCTTCGGGTGACCTCTGAGGAGATGAATGTCACTTTGCCTCTAGATATAAGAAAGGCTGATGGATGGTAAAAAAAAAGCTTAACAGGATTAAAATATCAGAAAATCTAATCCCCGACCCTGCTACACGGTTCCAAGAACAGACAGTCATGATAAGTGTAAGAAACTAATGGCCCTGTTCAGACAGTACGTCCTGCCCATGTCACACCTTTTTCCTTTGGATGAACCCATATTTTCTTATGTATACCTGCCTCACTGCAAACAGACAGTGATAAGAAAATGAGAGAAAGGAGAAGGAAGGGGATGATGTGTAAATTGATTGAACCAGATTTACAGCCACAATACTGAGAACAGCAGAGGAGTAAAACTTGGCGAATGCTGTAGCTGAGCCAAAAAGGATCGACACGGTATTTACAGCAGTTGAGTGTTTGCAGAGGGGAATTGTGCTGATTATTGCACCATCTTCTGCTTAATTATTCCGGAGGGATGTAATGCAACCCGATGGAAGAACGGAGCACAAACTGTTTGTCTGTGCAGGTGATTGGCTGAACTTTAAACAAACTGATTGTAAAAATCGATCAAGTTAAGCCTTCAAAAGTATTGAAACCAAAAGTCAAGTTCTAATGTATTGATTTTAACATTGTATTTTAAAGGATGTTGTTTGCAAAGGGAAAAATGTGCCTGTGTTGGAGTGAAGATGTTGCTGGATACTATTACAGAAAAAAGTTAATTTTACATTTCCATTTAAAACAAACTATATTTTGGTTTCTGATGTTGACACCCTGCCTAAAAGCCATGCACTCAATCTCAAAGAATAAAAGCACCAGCGCTCAAACGCAAAGTCTACATTGAAATAAGCTCAGACATTATGTCCATGCAGCAAATCTACCAATTAAAGCTTGTTACAACGAATGTGTAAGACATTGATCGTGTGCCTCCTTTTAGTTCTCTCCAGATTTAGGTTTCCTATTTATCTTATTTATTTTAATTCAACTCTCCAAACCATTTCTCCTCAGGTGACCGTGTAATCGATGTGGGCTCAGAGTGGAGGACGTTTTCTAATGAGAAGGCCCTTAAAGATCCATCCAGAGTGGGAGATGCCCAGAACCCACTGCTCAATGGAGGAGACCTAACCACCATGATCAGCAAGGTGAGAGACAGATGTGTCTGATGAAGGATGACAGAAGATCTCCAGTTGTTTAATCACAGCACTCCAATTTCAATGTGAATATTTTAGATTATATTAGTTCAGATGTGCATGTATAGGTAATGGTGTGCTGAAACACTCATGGCACTGAAAGCTTGGATAATAATATAAGCATTTATCTCAGTATTACCCAGTACATATTTCTGTGCTAAGAGTTTGGATCCCACAGTGATGCAGAAACACCATTGTTATTGTCTTGTCGTAGCAGCACTTGAGTACCACAATCAAAGTAAACCACATCCTCAGAGTTTAACTAATAAACATCCAATGTTTACACCACAGGGAACAGGCGCAGCAAGTTTTGATGAGTTCGGAAACTCCAAGTACCAGAACCGGCGGACCATGAGCAGCTCTGACCGGGCTATGCTCAATGCCTTTAAAGAAATCAGCACCATGGCAGATCGCATCAACCTGCCAAGGAACATCATAGTAAGTTAAAAAAGACCTAAAGCTTCACTGTTTTCGTCTCTACCTGGTTTGGTCCAGACACTTCCAGAACCAGATGTCTTTGTTTAGCGGTAGAAGCTGACACTGATGACAGACGTTAAAGGTCAGCTGACTCAGAGAGTGAGAGAGAAATGAAAACCACGCACATGGGAAACATAGTGAGCAAGGGAACAAGAGAAACGAAATGTGACTTTCTGTGATAATTATGTAATTCTGTGTGATCCAGTGGTTTATAACTGAAACATATGGACACACTGCAGATTAGTGTTAGACCCGTCTTAATTTGGCTCATAGATCAGTCTGATGTAAGTCAGACTGTTTCACAAAAAAAAAAGACTGTCTAATTTTAAGCCAAAAAAATTAGACACCTTAACCACAGACTAATGTTTCCATGGTAACAATCAGTGACACCTGTGCTGGCCAGCAGCACCCAACAACAAAAAAACTACAAAAATTGGTCATAATTTGTAGTTTGCTAACATTATTATGAAAAGAGCATCTAGAGGGGAAAGAGTTTTTAGAGACCGCAGTAACTGCCTCTCCTCCTCTGTTGTCTCATCCAGACCCGTCCGAAAACAGGGTCGTTAAGAAAACTAAACACCGACAGCACCACTTTATTCTGAAGGCCAAGTTGTAGCGCGTGTTGACACGTCACTTGCACATTAGGCTGCATCGTTAAATCGTTGGCAGCTAGCTAACGGCTCAACCGTTAGCATACCAAAAACCACCGTCACAAAGTAATACGTTTTTCTTTTGACTGCTGTCATTCAAACAACCACATTAAAAACATTATTAGCTTAATGTTACGTGTGTTATTTTGGCTGTCATTGTCTGTCTCCCTCGGGAGGCTGGCGGTGGGCTGAATTCTTCCGCTAGACAAACATTTACTGAGGGTTGGATGTGGTGACTCTGTCGGCCATTTTTATTTATTTTTTTTGAAAAAAGTCTTAATTTACCCAGAATTCATTGTACCACAGTCCGATTTAAGACCGTCAAGAACTAAATTGCTTGTGCAACGGATTTATTTAGACCTCTATCTGAAGTCAGACTATTTGTTGTATTTAAGCCAAAGTCAAAGTCTGTCTTTTGTGAAACCGTCCGTCTTCAGCTGAAAGTGACAACCAGACTATGACCTGGGACAGTTGTCGCATATGAACTGGCCTAATCTGGGCGGAAGGTATGTTCATATGCCTGTTTATATATAAAGGGGTTTGTTCCACTAACTGGAAACACTGGCTCTCTTGTGGCAATAATTGGCTTTAATTAAGTAAATAATAGTGATTTAAAAAATGAAATACAAAGAGAGGAAATGTGAGTAGAAGAGCCACATACAGTCACTGGTTGTCCACCTTTATACTGAAATATCACGGCTTGACTGTTGTCGTCTTGTTTTAGTTCAACCAAATTAGGATAAGACCATGTTTAAAAACAGATTTTGACAATTAACCTTCACAAAAACAGTAATCTTGGGTTTGTGAATACAAACACTATTAAATCTCTATTTAAAAAATAATTAATTTAATTTGGGAAGATTGTTGTCAAGACCTTTACTAATAATATGTTTGCTGTAAATGATTTTTTGCTTTACAGGACAGAACAAACAACTTATTCAAGCAGGTTTATGAACAGAAGAGCCTGAAGGGTCGAGCCAACGATGCCATTGCTTCAGCCTGTCTCTACATCGCCTGCAGACAAGAAGGTGTACCAAGAACATTTAAAGGTCAGAATAAACTATTCCCTGTAAGAATTTGCCATAGCCGTATTATTTCACATCCAACTGCTCTTGAATCTGATCAAATAGTGGTACTTCTTAAAATATGCAAACTTGTTCAACAGACCAAATCTCCACATTTCTCACTTGAGAATTTAAGAATTGTTCCTCTTTAAATTCTTGTCTGGTGGCTAGAAATCACGTTTTAACTTCTCGTGTTAAATTAAAATATTTTTCAAAAAGAATTTGTTCAAAATACACATTGATAGCAAAATACACACAATCGTATCAAGAATAGATTATCAGTAATGAATCTTTTATTCTTCCAATTCACTTGTGCTGTATTGTCTCACCGTTAAAAACATTTAATGACATTTTCAGACAGTATAGAAAGAAATTGTGGCTGTGTGATGGAGGCACGTTGATGTATATTGTTTGAAAGTTGCTCTCACCTTTTCCCAGACCCAAAGTCCCTGAAGTGTTTCTCAATGGGGTTTAATGTGTGGTGTGCAATTTACCACTATTATTGCCAAAGGCAATTTGATTCCTGTCCCTAAGGTTTGTCCCTAAGAAGGAAACACACTATATATAGAAGTCAAGGATGCACGATTTCTTCACTTTCTCTTCTCTCGTCTTACTGTGGAGGTCACCGCAGGGAGTGGATAGAAAAAAACTTGCCAGCTCCCTGGTGCTAAGTCTGTGTAATGTCCATTGAGACGATGTGTGAATAGAGCAGGTCATTATCCGAACAATTCACAGCTAGAAAGTGGGTATTATGTTTCTACTCTACATCCAGGCACCAACACTCACCTAAACCAGACAGAGTGTTTCCAGTAGGTGAGAACGCCTCTGACACAACAATCTCCAGTTATGTGCTACGTGTGAAAAGGCAACTCCAGACTATGTCTGGGGCTGTTTCTCACAGCCTGGAGTTCATATGAGAAGACGACTAGAGACTCAAGTTTTCTTTCACTTCAGTCCATCTTACTGAATCTCCTCATTTCCTCCACAGAGATCTGCGCCGTCTCCAGGATCTCCAAGAAGG
This sequence comes from Seriola lalandi dorsalis, assembly GCF_002814215.2. Lineage (NCBI taxonomy): Eukaryota > Metazoa > Chordata > Actinopteri > Carangiformes > Carangidae > Seriola > Seriola lalandi. The sequence goes on along the minus strand of NW_019525095.1, from coordinate 582,287 downwards.
AGATTGGTAGATGCTTCAAGCTGATCCTGAAGGCGCTGGAGACCAGCGTGGACCTAATCACCACAGGAGACTTCATGTCCCGCTTCTGCTCAAACCTTGGGCTGCCCAAGCAAGTGCAGATGGCGGCCACCTTCATCGCCAGGAAAGCCGTGGAGCTCGACCTGGTGCCCGGCAGAAGCCCCATCTCTGTGGCTGCAGCAGCCATTTACATGGCCTCCCAGGCCTCCGCAGAGAAGAAGACCCAGAAAGGTGAGTGATAATGTTTTAGTCGTGCTGTTGATACTCAAATAGCGTGTTGAGTTTAGACCAAACTATTTTAATTAATGGGCCCATCTGTAAACACTTTGACCATCAAAGTGTCATATGGTTTTATTCAGGTCTTCGTAAGTTGTCCAAAACTGATCAGTGGGAAATCTGCCGAATCTGATGTTGATAAGTTATTGATGATTTATGAAAACGAAAATGTGAATTCTTTCAAAAGTGGAAGTAGTTGGGTGAAACACATCACTCCAGTGAAATGCGTTGACTTTACAGCTGTGCTCCAGTCTGGTAAAAGGGGAAATTGGTAACGCTGAGAGTCCAGTCTGAACTAAGAAAAAAATGTTATCCATCCTGTTGACGTGTTCTTGAGCAAGACGGGGGGCCTCCTTTGAGCTCCAGATGTGATGCTTGTGACGCTGACAGTTTACAGAAAAATTCTCACTTTACTTTCAGTCTTTGCATTTTTGAGCTGCAGGAAATTCTTTTTCTTCTTTGATGTAGAAAATACTTCAAGTCAAACATTTCAACTCTGTGTCTGATGCTTCCACAGAAATCGGAGATATCGCCGGTGTCGCAGACGTTACGATCAGACAGTCGTACCGACTCATCTACCCGCGAGCTGCGGAACTTTTCCCTCCAGACTTCAAATTTGACACACCCGTCGACAAGCTGCCTCAGCTGTGAACAAGTCGCTGCCTACACAGTCGTGATATTTTTTCTGCTGTACTTACAGGATCGTGCTCTTTTTTTTATCCTATTTGTGTTGAATTTGGAAGATTTCTCTTGTCTGTCCTCAGACTTCAAGCCTTCATCAAGGCGTGCTCACAGGAATATAACGGACACACATTCCAGTGCTTAAAGAAACAGCTTGCAGACTGTACTTACAGTATTTCATTTGAGTGTATATACTGTACCATGTATATATGTCCAAGTGGGAAAGTGTAATTGATGCTTGCAAATTTTAGGCTGATTTCATACTGTATACATAAAACTTTGTTTTTGTAGAAAAATGACCAGGTTCTATTTTGTTAGTTTGTTTGAATTGTTCTAAGTAATTTAAAAAAAAAAATTAAAGATTTTCATTAAAGCATGGTAATCGGCTCATGGTTTGAATAACATTTAACATTCATTTACATAAAATCTTTCACTTACACACTTTCATAGATCAAAAGTCTTCAAAGGAGAGGAAACTCCACAACCTCTTTGTGAACATATGAAAACTTCAGATTGTCGTTTTCGGAGTGACTCAGAGGAAGTGAAAACTCTTAATACCCAAAATAAACCAAGGGTGTGTTCAATGTCGGGGCTAAAAATAAAAGCAATCCCACTATTACAAATGTTTAATTTGTGCATTCATGATGGGCAACAAACAATGACTGCAGAAATGCCTCTTCGGTTTGTTTTTTTACACCGGGGTGAACAGCAACATTGTGAGACTTGAGTATTGGTGTACCATCCATTAAGTTTTCATCTGTTCTGGCGACAACATGCACAAGCAAGGAATAAAAAAAAAAAAACTTTGTACAATCTATTTTCATCATTAAGAAACGTAGATAATTAAAACTATTGATAAAATTAGTGCTTTCAGCTTAATTGTGTACATACAGTATGTATATATAATATACCCTGCCCGCCCCTGTAGTGACTCATCAACAGGTCTGCAACATCTGAGTCAATTTATATTTAACATGCAAACTGACGGTCATCTGCTGGGTCCACTGTTTCAGCTTGAAAAATCTAATCACAGAACAGTGTGGGAAACATTTCAATGGCATTTTGACAGACACCTAAAATAACTGAGTTTAATGTGTGTCCCCTCCCCCCCTCAAAAAAAAAAAAAAAAAAAAAAGCTCAGCACTTGTCTTGTGGATTTTTGCGCAACACATCTTTAGTTCATCTGTCATTGGGTTCACTATCAGTCCATCAACCGGATGTTCTTCTAACCACGAGAGTTTCTTTGCTGCTTCAAGAGGGACACAATGAATTTGGTCTCAAGTGTTTTCACTTTTACTGAGGTAACAAGAAAAACGTCAGCTCCACCACAGGAACTGAAATCCAAATGAGCTCGGCTCTGACAAAAGTGACACTGCAACATCATGTGGCTCTTAAATCTGTAGAACTGAGTTCAGCTGAATATCAACCTCAACCTACAGCGCCACTAGAGGGCATCAGAAATGAAACAATAATATTTTGCATTATTTGTGATCATCATCTTCAATATGAAACTTCAAATTAAAACTAAAAGATGGTAATTCATATAACAGCTTATGTAGAACGTGGTTCAGGATGGACTGCCGTTTTAAGTTAGAGTATTATTATCATGTTGTATGCACACATGCAAACTTCAAGTGAGCAAAGTGAGGGAAAACATGGGTGTTAAACCCGGGGTGTGGACAAGGATTGGGCCCCAACACACAAGGAAATGTAGTGTGAAGACTCTTACTTGGTTTTCAAGTCAAGAAGCAGCAGTAGTAGTCAAGATGTTTGTTGCAGTTGACCATTCAGTGATGATGCTTTGAGCACTTTAAATTCACCGAACACCAGTCTCAGACATGGTCGTGACAGAACTGTCAAACTTTACAGTGAGATAAATGTCCTTAAGCTGTGGCGAGGGCTTTGCAAATAAAGAAAACACAACAATAAAATATACGACTGAATATAATCTGTACAGATCAAAAAGACTGAAGACAGTGACACTGAATAACACGATTGCGATCTGTTGCCGTCTTCTTGGAGTTCATATGAAAAACATTCTCAGTGGTCAGACAATGGACACGACGACAACGTGTGCGAGAGGACAAAGCATCCCTCCTCCTTCACTCTCCAACAGAGTTTCTTTTGTTCTTTTTCTCTTTAAAAAAATGTTCTTCATGTGGATTAAAAAATAAGTGGGGGTCCTCAGGAGGCGTCTGAACTTTCTTCTCAATGGCACAGAGTTTCTGCCCGAAGGCTCAGGGAGCCGCGTCCGCTGCTCCTCAACATTTTGGGCAGGGAGGAAGAGTTTTAAAAGATGTGAGCTACAGTCACTGCTGTGTTGGTTGGTTCACAGTGTGTGTGTGTGTGTATGTGTGTGTGTGTGTGTGTGTCTGCGTCTGTGTGTGTCATGTCAAGCTAACACCAGTCAGCGATGTAATCAAAGTCAGAGAACATGTTCTGCTCCTCAGAGCACAGCACTCGGGGTTCCCTGGGCGGGGTTAAGATCGGAGCCTCTGAGGTAAATTCATCATCGAAGTTGCTGACGTCGTTGGCGCCCTGGATCGTTGGCACGAACGGCGGCTTCACCTTCTTAGCCAGCAGTCCGTTCCAATCCATGTGCTGCAGACACACAGAGAGGATAACAGTAGTGCCAACAATTTTCTTAAAGGAAGCTGAATAAGAAGGAGGATACCGCTCAGCTCTATAGTCAGCATCTGCTTAGCTTAGCTTAGCATAAAGAGTGGCTACAAGGGAAACGACTGTCTGACGGAAAAAAAAAAAGATTGCTCACTAATTAAAATGTCAAACTATTCCATTAAATACAAAATTACAACAGTAGAAAAAACAAAATCAATGCAAATGATCTTTTTGTTTCTTACCCTGAAGAACAGATGTTTCTTAACCTCCTCTGCGTCCCTTTCTCCTGCTCCCAGACGCCGCTCTGGACTCCTCCTCAAAAGCTGAGCACGAGGAGAACAATAAAATACAGTTAACATTACAGTGGTTGACTCCCACGTGTACACACACACACACACTCACACGCACGCACAAACTGTGTAAATGCTCTTAGACAATGACGATTTGTCAATAAAAGCAGAGTTGAATTAATTCTCAGTACACACCCTCCTCATGATGGAGATGGCCTCGGTGGAGAGGAATCGTGGGTAGCGGACTTCATCGTTGACGATGCTGTCAAACACTTCCTCCTCATCGTCACCGGGGAAGGGCGACTAAAAGAGACGTGCCAAGATGAAAGAGATGAGTCACTGTTATGTCAGAGGATTGTATGGGTCACGACAATAAGCAATTCACGTACAGTTACTGCATGTTTATGACTGTGTACTCACCTCTCCAACCAGCATCTCAAAGATAAGGACGCCCAGTCCCCACCAATCCACAGCGCGGGTGTACGACGTCTCAGTCAAAACCTCAGGAGCTAAAAACTCTGGCGTGCCACAAAATGTGCTGGTGCGGTCCCTGAACCCCATTCCTGAAACAACACACAGGCAGTTTAGTAAAAACCCTCCTGGAAAACAAATCTGTCCTTTAACCTGGCTTGGTCGCACCAATAACTTTATTTAGAACGTGTGTTTTTATGATAATTAAATACATTCATAATGAAGTTACATGATATTTATCTAGTGGTCTTACAGACAGCTCAGGGTAGATAGAGACTGAAAACATGGGGAAAGAGAAGCGGAGTCACAATCAAACAGGGGATATTACTGTTGTGTGGTGTACATCTTAACCACTAGGCCACCTGATGCTCCACAATGTTCCTCTTTAATCCTTTAAAAAACAAACTCTTGAGCCCCGGCTTTCAAGCAATTCCCCACAGGACTTCCTTTCAACAACAAAAGTCTGAAGCTTTTAGATTGATGTCATCTCCCAATTTACCTTCTTTGCAAAGTCCAAAGTCAGCAATCTTTACATAGCCCTCTGTATCCAGGAGCAAGTTATCCAGCTTCAAATCTCTGCAAATAACAAAAAAACACAAGAGAACCACAATTATTTTTGAGACCTTAATGCTTCCTGTGGAAATAAATTGTGTTAAAATGATGTAAACTCTTTACCTGTACACAATTTTATGGTCATGTAAGAATTGTAATCCCAGCACAACGCAGGCTGCATAAAATCTGCAAAGGAACAAAACAGCCGGTAAATAAGGCTGCATGAGCTTCACTGAAGAATAGTTTTTACTGAAGGAACCAAAGTATGATGCACTGAGGAGACGTTTTTACAGGATATGAAAAAACAATGTTAAAAATAATTGTTATTTATATAACTTAAGACTTACATCAGAATTTATATAACGTAATAATCTCAAATGCACAAGAGACTATGAATTTACTTTAATTCCATTTATATGACAAAATGAAAATAATGTTACTGCTACAAATAATGAAGGCACCCGTGAGCCAACCAGAAAGAGGATTCATACAAGTCACATACTCCAAGTCATTTGGATCAACTGAGAGAATCATGCAATCAAATTTACTGTAAGATGGTTTACAGTGAGAATTTGTCGCCGTGTTCAGACGTGTATGATCAATACAGAGGTGAAGCTCTGGTCACTCACACGGCCCTGGGCTCAGAGAAAACATCAGCGTGGATGTGCATCATCAGGTCGCCTCCCGCTGCGTACTCCATGACAAAACAAACGTGCTCCTGCGTCTGGAAACACGCAAACAGGTTGACCAGGAACGGGTGGCGGACGCTGTTGACTGTTTCAAAAATCCTCTTCTCACACATCAGACTGGAAGAGAAGATGAAGATCACGTGAGTCACGGCGCCACAGGGAGATGAAATTTGTACTTGAAGGAAAAGTCACATCGACGCTCTGAGCAAAACAAAGCGACTTTCAACTTCCATTACTTTGTTTTTTAGCTCGACAGTTTCTCCACAACAAATGACATTTTATTTCACTTCAGTGACACACTGGTGAGAGTCCGTTTACCTGTCCACTTCATCCCGAGCCACAATGTCGCCTTTCTTCAGAGCTTTGATGGCGAACATCTCGCCTGTGCTTTTATATTCAGCTAACAACACCTGTAGAGGGGCAGCAGAGGAGAGACATCTTTTATTCTAGCTTTCCTCCTCACTTTGCTCATTTTTACTCAAGATTAAACAATCAGTGGATGAATCAGTTAAGAAACTGAGAGAACTGTAAAATCAATTATTTTGTTAAATTGACAAATTTCAAATATAATTTCAAGCAAAAATGTGAAAGTTCCCAGTTTGAACTTCTGAAACTTGAGGAGTTGATGGTTTATTTGTCATATATGAACTTAATATCGTTGTTTTCTGGACTGTTGATTTTTAAAGATGTCACCTTCAGATCCAGAAAATTATAATGAGCTTTTTGTGCACTTTCTGGAGTGTTTTAAAACAAAACTATTAATAAATCGACAACAAAAATAATCATTAGTTGCAGCCTTTTGTCGGATAATCAAATGAAACGTACCTTTCCAAAGTGACCACGTCCGAGGACTGCTACACATTTAAAGTCCTGGAGACTGAAGTGGAACTGCTCTTCTTCCCTGGAAAGACATCAGTGTTTACATCAGTATTCCTAAAGAAGTCAATGTAAATCCAATCTGCATAAAGTGTTTTGAATAAAAAGAAAACAGGCAGCTGTTGCTGTAAAATTCAAAATCATGACGAGTCAAAGCCAGGGGGCAGCATTTATCCCATCTAACTCCTTTTTCCCCACTGCAACATCCACAGCATGAAAATCAGAGATGTTAAAAGATGTCAACAACTGTAACAGGAGAATCAAAAACGGTGGCAGCAAACTTTGTGTTTTTACAATATTTCTGTGCCACATTATTGTTTCCTCATTCTCACTGAAAATCATCGACAGAACAACATCCACCAGAAATATTAATAAGTACGTTTTCCTGCCCGCTGCCCTTTTTAAATACAAGTTTCTACTTGGAGCAACCGGAAGAAAAAAAGAAAATCACTACATCTTTTCCTCTCTTCTTTTAACTTTCATTTGAAATTGACTTCAACATTTAAAACTAACACGAACCCAAACGAGCTCGTGGCTCTCCTACCTTATCTCCGTGTCTTTCTGGATGGCGGTGAGCTCCAGGTCTGGATGCTGGATCTCCTGCTCCACCACTCCGTCCAGGTCCGGCTTCACCGCCATGCTGTTTCTCTTGTTCAGGAAGTCAAATGAGGCGAGTGCGTCCTACAGAGAAGAAACACAAAGCAGGAGAATTAGACATAAATGACAAAGATAGTGTAACAGTCAAATCAGTGGCATTTTGGTCAATAAAAAATTATAATCAACAAGCTGTTCGTCATCATTTATTACTGGGAAATTATACTTACACCTGTCATGTCTTATTAATATTCACAAATAAATAAATTACACACAAAATTATATTGTTTAACTGAACAAATCCTGTGATTATTACTCGAACAGGAGTTCTTTAGTTACACAAAGGAGCACTGATGAAAGACTGTAAACTGTCTTACTTATGGTTGTTATTAAAACTAGATGGGACTCATAAACAGTTTATTGTAAGATGATTTACAGTGAGAATTTGTAGTCGTATTCAGACATGTATGATCAATACTGAGTTGAAGCTCTGGTCAATGAGTATTATTTTATTCAAAGACAAATCTGAAAACGTAAGAAATTACAAAACTTGAAGCATTATTTTAAACAGAAAACATAGAACTCCATTTTCATGCACCAGACTAACGAGGAGCTCAGCTGCTGCTCTGTTGTCCTCCATCTGTGATTGTATCAGTTCATTGCTGCCTTATCAACCTTACTGGTGTTTCCTGAAACACTTGTACCTGTACTTCCTCCTTGTCGGGCATCTTGTCCTGCACCAGTGGTTCTCGGATGTTATCGGGGGCTGGGTAGTGTTTGGGTCCTGGGGTGGGCTCTTTGTCAAAGTCCAGTTTGGTCACCAGTGGGTCACTGTGTGTGGAGAGGTAAAGCTCAGTAAAGACGTCAACGCTCCAGCTACTGACACTGAACATAAGTAACTTTTTGTGTCTTTTAAACTTAGTTAGAAATAGTTAGAGACTGAGAACTAACAAACACTGTCGTTAATCTGTCTTTTCTTTAAATTTCTTGCCATAGCTTTATTATGAGTATGAGTTAATAATGACTTTTTAATATCTGTTATGTCTATGCATGTGTGGTTGAGTACCTGCTGGGTGTGGGTGACCCGGGCAGACTGCTGGGTCCGGTCTCTGCAGCCTGCGGGCTGAAGGAGTTGGTGCTGACAGTCGGTATGGCTCTTCTCACCAGGCGGCCCCAGGTGGCGATGTTGATGTTCATCTGAGGGGCTCGCAGGAAGGTTTTTCCTGATAGAGACAAAGTCAAATACACAAAAAGGGGGAGGTGAAGAAAAGCGAAAAGGTGAAGAGGTTTGTAAGGGACAGTGAAAAAGAAAAGGAAGAGGAAAACAAGGAATATCTGTGAATAATACAAAAAAAAAAATCCCTCCTTTCCTTTACCCACGTAGCAACTGATTTGGAAGGAAAATCTGGAAAAATTTATACTATAATTAGAAAATTTTAGACACAGCACCCAACCCTGTTTAAAAAAATGGCAAGTTTCCGTCACGAATGACTGAGAAGTACAATAGCACACCTTGAAAAAGTGCAGTGCTCTGTTGACAGCTATGACTCACCTTGCTGCTTTGAGAAAATCTTCTTTTGTCTTTGCAACTTTGGTCGTCTCTCAATGACAGGGTTGAAAAATGTTACCTGAACAAACAGAAATTGTGACGGGAAATTTAGAAAACCAACAGAACTGGGACAAATCTGTGCATAAGAACTATAAAAAGCAAGTGTGTGTGTGTATGTACAGATATTATAGGATGTTCTGTCAAGAGACTACACTGTAAGATTAAACAGCTGAGGCGGCAGAGAATTGCATGAGTGACTGTTAAAGGTTTTGTGTGTTAATGAAAGATAGAAAGGAGAGCAATGCGTTTTAGCATTAGTATTCATTTATTTTAGAATTGATGAAGCTTCATTAACATCTGGACTGACGGTGCAGTTTGAAAGTGTCTTTATAGGATGTTCAAGATCAGCACACTCGCAGCACAAAGGTAAGGTGAAAGGTGTTTATAAAAAGGTAAGCTTTCACTCTACTACACCACAGCACAACATGAAAAGGATTATCAATAAGGATGATTATCAAATGATATAATATATATATATATATATATATATATATATATATATATATATAATTTTTCACCATGTTTCTCTCATTGCATTTGAAAAAATCTTCCCACTACAGGCAGTATCTTGTTTCATTGTTCCTTTATTACCGACACACGCTGTTAAACTTCACTCAATTACTCAATGCCCTTTTATGGAATTAATCTACTTGGTGTGTGTGTGTGTGCATGTGTGTGAGTCTGTGTGTACCTCAGCAAACAGCATGCCCTGTGGCTCGAGGTAGAGACACATCCCATGACGCTGGTTGTCCAGGAAGTCCTCCAGCCGCAGGAACTTGACAGCGCAGAGTGAACGCCAGTCACGCCAGTACACCGAGATCTCAAGCTCACGAGACTACAGGAGAGAGCCGCGCGCGCACACACACACAGAAACACACACACAGAAACACACACACACACACACACAGAGAAACACACATACAAACAACAACAAACATGTGAAAAACTGTGCTGCATAAATGCAACACTGAGTCAACAGCAGAGATGTAGGTCAAGGGCAGAAGTGTGTGTGTGTGTGTGTGTGTGTGTGTGTGTGTGTGCATGTGTGTTTGTGTGAGTGTGTGTTTGTGTGAGTGTGTGTGTGTGTGCGTGTGTGTGTGTGTGTGTGTGTGCATGTGTGTTACCCGGTCCAGCTCCAATGTAAACTTCTGGTCCCACGCCTGGTTGCTGACTGGCCTCCAGCTTGTCTGGCCGACTACCGTGTTGTCCAGCTTCAACACTGCACTGATCTCATCTGAAGAAACACACACACACACACACAAACACACACAATTTGTTAAGCACTAGTGTATTAACAGTGTCCTGATTGTTCACTTGTTTTTAGAGATAAGGTCATTTCACTGAGGTGGTTAACTTCGGTGAAGCTTAATGTAATCACAGAATTCGTTTTCATCAATATTTACTCTCCTCAGACGGAGGACGAGGTCAGGCCTACTTACTGGAGAGCTCCTCGCTCTTCGTCAGGTTCCTCGAACTCACGCCGCGGTTTCGGTTTGCTCGGCTGATGAAGGATGAGCGTGTCTCGCTGGGGCTCCAGCCGGGCAGCGGGACAGATGCAGCTTTGGAACGACCTGGGACATTTTCCAGAAGGTCCTGACAGCCCATGAGCCTGACGTCTAAGGTGCCTGGAAGTCAGGTGGGATGATGCACATTCATATATTCACACTCTTTCTTGTTCCAGGCTGTTCAGTTATCTCATTTTGCACATGGAAACTAGATGATGTGTTTAAATATACTTTCAAAATGTATCAGGGGAAGCTTTTTACTTGTAGTTGGTTTCATAAAGAAATGTTAGGATGTTTTACTGAGGCAGGACAGTCTTGGTTTTTCTGTTAGACGAGCCTAATTCAGGTTTGACAGCTGCTCAAATATAAAGATTGACTAATTTTAGGCCACCCACCCTGCTAAATATCTCTGAGCTAAGATCTGTGCTTCCATGATGATAATGAGTGACATCTTCTGAGAGGAACAGTTTTAAAAGAGCACATTGAACCCTTTAAAATATTAGATTCACATCTTTCCAAAAGGATGGAAAAGGAGCTGAACAGCTAGAAATCTGTTGTGTATTTGGTTTGAAAAGTGTCAGAATTCACAGCAAATCGGCTCTGCTTCAGATGATAAAACTAGACAGTTTAGCTCAATTAATTCACTGTTAAATCTGAGTTAGAATAAATATTTATCTTTATCCGACCAGCCCTTACAGATCCATCAAGTTGGCTTTGTTCCTGTGTGACTGAAGGAACATTACACATACAAATCAGCAAAGTTTGTGCGAGACAACCGCAGTCCTGTGTTTGTGCTAAAATGAAAAGTGTGTACTTGAGAAGAGCACACACAGACAAAAAAAAAAAAACAGGATGACTAATGAAATATCTCTGTGTTATATCACTGTGCAAAGGCAAATATTAAACCAAAAAAAGTAATTATGACAGCAATACACGTGCCATTTACGATACCTATATCCACTTAACATCATTTCTGTGCTTTGTTGTTGAGAACAATGGGACGGGGCTGTGACGACAGAGTGTATATGATCTCAAACGATCCGTGTGTTAATCAATAACCATCAATATGTCCCTGGTCCTGTTACCTGTGAGTGCAGCGGGCTTGGTGACAGTGCTGTACTGGTTCTGTGTGGAGATGATGCTTGATCTGGGACTGAGGACCGGCGAGGACAACAGGGACAACTCTTCTATGATGCTGCTGCTGCGCGGGTGGTTTTTAGGTAACTCACTGAGGCGCTGCTCCAAGGAATATCGCAGGAGGTCGAGTTTTTGACTGGACTCATTAAAACGAGCCTGGGCCTGGAGAGAGGGGAAGGAGAGAAGGAAGGAAAGAAAAGAGGGGGGAAGGAAAGGAAAGAGAGGGTGTGGGAAATGAGTTGAGGAAGGATGGAAACAGAGAGAAACATCAATTACATGGTCCATTTTACTTTAGTAGAGCACAGCAGCGGAGCAGGGATCAGTTTCATTTGAAGTCCATTAAACTGTATCGGCTCTCAAGTGAAGAGAATCTTTTTCTTGCTCGTTTCAAACCAGTATCATACACCAAGTGGAAAGAGGACGTGACTTTACATGGAAACTCACACACTCACACAACACAAACATCTACCTCTGAATGTGCCCTTTTTTCCGTGACTTTTCCTGAGCCCAGGAGTTTCATGACATTCTTGGCTCCCTCGGCCACAGCGGACTCTATCCTGGCATGGTGACACAGCTCCTCCACCCGCAGGTCTAACGGGCTGATGATGGGTTTTTCTGGAGGGCAAGGACGAACGAGATTCTCTATTTTAATGCATCATGGTTTATAAGACATTGGGTGAACAGGTGTGTGTGTGTGTGTGTTTCTCTTTGTTTTAATCTGTTAGATGCATTTCACATCAGACTGATTCTAATCGATCACTGATCGCAAGCGAAGGCTCACCCATCACATCATTGTTCTCGAAGCTCAGCTCGCTGGTCTGGCTGGCTTTGAGGATCTGCATCCTGATGAACTCAATCTTCGTCTTGCTGTCCTGAAGCATCTGCTGGGCCGTCGCTAGCAACTTACGATCCTGTGAGTGAAAACAAAGCGTTATCGATACACTGTTGACACACATTAATGATTGAGTCAAAGGCTTTAGTAATGTTTTGTCTTCCTGACTTAAATAGCTTTCAGTGTGAGGATAAATGACCCCCAAATGCACGCCATCTCTCGTCACTCATTGTGTTTTGTTGTTGTGAGCACGCAACGCAAACAGCCAGGACGCCAGTTCATGCCCTTAATTGGAGCCAAAGTACCAGTGACCACATGGAAAATCTTATTCACAAAAAAAAAAAAAAAGTGGAATCTCATTGTGTGCTGTAATTGCTGACCCTCACATACGTGTACACACACACACACACACACACACACACACACACACACACACACACACACACACACACACAGAGTGGAGTAAGTAAACTCCACCCAGAATTCCTCTGAAGTTTAAATCCTGGTTGTTGACGGCGGCCCGCGCAGGAAAGACCTCTGTCCAGCAGGCATTTCCTCTGTGACATCAGGACATGACTATTTCCAACTGGAAGGTGCCTCTGTCTGTCTGTCTGACCGGGGGGAGGTCACTCACAAAGCACTGACCTCCCCTTGGCCAGACAGACAGTCGGGGTCATGTGACAACTTTCAGTCCCTGTTACTGTACTACAGTTACAGACTGAGGCTCCACAAGTACCTATTGTTTCAACACCACGCTCACTTGGACACATAATACAACGATCTTCAGTGTCTCGTTGGGTTAAGTTCAAGGACTCATGTCTGAGTGCTTTTTTTTTTTTTTTTAAATTGGTCACAAATCAGCACAAATTTCCATTACACAAGTTTTGAAAGCATGTGAGGTGTTGATCCTGGGATGTAGATGAATTTAGACAGCAGACACATACGTGAGAAGTTAAATGTTAGTTCAAATTTTTTAATAAAATACTTAAAAAAAAAAAAAATGTGTTTCAATAAATTCAAAACAATGCTTTTTCTGCACATTATACCCTGTTAATGTGAAGAAATGTCTTGGCCAGGCACAGTGACTCTCTGGACCATTTCTTGGACCCGACCGAGAAACAGATGTGAACATAATCCCCTGAAAAACTGCAACTTGTCTATTTTATAAGAATAAAAAAACAAAAAAAAAAAAAACAAGAAAAGAAAGAAATAGGAAAATTATTGCTGAGCTTTAGATGTGCTGGTAGTCAGATATTATTTTACCTGTGGACAGAGCCAGGCTAGCTGTTTCCCCCTGTTTTCTCTCTTTGTGCTAAGCTAAGCTAATCAGCTGCTGGCCGTAGCTTCATATTTTACCACACAGACATGAGGGTGGCATCAATCTTCTCAGCAAGATTTTAAAAAAAGCATATTCCCCAAAATGTTAAACTCTTCCTTTAAAAGAGGGATTTCAAGGCAAGACAACTTGAATCAGCATACGCTACATTAAATTACACTGATGTATCCACAGAAACATGCAATAAAAGGCAGAATTACATCACTGGCCAGGCAGAGATGACACGACTGAAACTCTACACTATGCTCAACTGTCTACTACAAAGTGGCTTCAATTACTACTGATGGACACAAGAGCCAAGATGAGCATGAGAGGTTCTCAGTCCTCCAGCTGTTGTTATTAGTTCTGACGAGTTACACACACACGCACACACACACACACACACACACACACACACCCCTCCCAACTAAATTATAGTTTTTCTCGGTCGGAGCATTAGTGGAGCCACAAGGACGGTAACAGCTTTGGGAACAAACAGCAGTGAGAATGACACACAGTATGTGTCAGCGCCTTCTCACGTTTCCTCCTCCCCTGCAGAGAAGAAAGCAAACCTGCCATGTATCGTTCTACCATCTACAGAGTGGAGGCTGGTTTTCAAACTGGGAATGATTGTGCTCATTGTACCTTTCAGAAAAAAGTCACTTTGTTACCTCAAATAAAAAAAAACCCAAAACAAACAAAAACAAAATGAGTCTAGAAATCCTTTACAGTCTGTGGTACATGATATAACTAATGCCAAGTTTAATTATCAAGCCTTGGGAAAAAGCCAGACTGGAAGGAGGTGTAAGTGAAGAAGATTCACATGATGAAGAAACAAGGATTTCCAACAGTAGTGGCCGGCGGTGTAAATTCAAACAGAAGGAGTTCTGTGGTGAAGCAAGTTGAAGGTCATGTCAGGCGAGCTCACCTTTAAGATGTTATAATACATCTGGATCGTGTGTCATGTAATTCCACTTTAAAAGAATCTGAATGTCAACGGTGAATAAAACCCGATGATGGCGACTGAAATGAACTGAAGTGTTCTTGATGGTTTCTATGACTCTTCTGGACAGACAAACAGACAATTCTGCTTTACTACATCTTGACTCTTATGTCTGAAGTCATTTTTATGGTTTATGGGAAATATTATTGCTGCAATAGAGACCACACGGGGGAGAAACACAAGTAGTCAGAAGGTTCGTGACAGCAGTTCCCACCTGTGGGGTGGAAAGATGCATCTAAGGGGTCACGTGATGATTAACAGAAAGCAGAAACAAACTCAAACATTAAGCAAATTTATGTTTGGTTTTTTCAGATAATATCTGTTTTTGTTCTTGTGAATTTCTGGTTAATTTTACCATTTTAAGTTCCTCTAATAGTTATTAAAATGAATCAAGGAAAATGAAAAACCTTTCTGACCACAGCTAGTAGATAAATGTTAAGATGAGGGGTTGATAGTGGACATGTCTTTGTTTTAAGGGGTCACAAGCCAAACAGTTTGGGCAACACTGATCTGAACCACTTTATCTGAATTTCAAATGAAAGTGAGCTCTCTCGAAATGTTGCCAATAATCCCTCATTGGAAACACAGGAAAACAATGTGTGTGTACAGTGATGGCAAGTCTGACAGTTCAAAGTTGAACCAGGAAGTTGATTTGTAAATTTATTTATCTAATAATTTTACTGTTTACCTTCATATTCTCTTCAGCTAACGTGCGAATGTTCAGAACCTCCATGATGACCTGAGCGCTCATGTTTCTTGCCCAGTTTGAATTTTTTTTGGTGATGTCACAATGTGCAAGTACAATGTTATTATAAATAAATGAAATCTAAATAAACAAGACCCAGCCTGTATGAAACTGGAACTACCCATTAAATACAGTATAACTGATTTTACACACTTGGCAGCCTGACATGAACCAGCTAAAACCTGACTGTCAGGTGAACCCTCCCCCTCCGCTGTTGAGTCCTACCTTGGAGGACCCGTTGGAGTACATCTGAATCATGTTCTCGGCGCCTTGTTTGACCTTGAGCTCGATGTCGTTCTGTCTTTTCAGGGCAGCGAGGCGGCTGCTGCTCGTGCACATTCTGGCCTCGCTGTTAGGGGTATCTGGGGTCAGAGGGCATTCTGGGTAAAGGCGGAAAAAAGAAAAAGTACAAGTTAGCACCTTAAGGCAACCACAGATATATGACTCTCTATGTGCTGCTGGAATCTGCCACAAATTTGCACCGACTGTAAATAGTAACTCACATGCATGCGCTATTTTTGGCTGCCAGCCATTTTGAAGTTAGCTTAACAGTCCTGCAGCTCGGAAAAGTGACCTATAACTTTGTTTACTAAAAACACATCAGGTAGCAACTTCACTTGTCACATAATGTAACCAGAGGGTGCTGCTGTTTATAATTCATTGAGGTCTGTTAGCACAAGACTCCATCCGACTCCGTCTCTCAACACAGGAGGAACAGACAAATCCACAACTTTAAGATCAAGAATTTCAGATGAATAAAAGAAATCAGAGTGAAAACTTCAATTGGTTTCATTGTGTGTTTAACACAACTCTCTTTTTTTTCTCATTGTGCAGAAACAAAGAATAGAAACATGCCATTAAAACACATCAAAGGTGAAGCCAGAGCTGAGAGATATGCAGCCTGTCTTGGTTTGATGCTTTTATAATAGAGAGCTAAGTTATATTACAAATGCAGTCACTGCTGACTAAAAGAAGTTTTCCATCATCTCATTGGCTCTGTCCTCTCTCTGTTCCAGCGTTAACAGCAGAGGGAAACCCTGCAGTCACCTCTACTTTCAACAACTAAAAAAACAAAACAAAAACAAAACCAAACCACAAGTGTGAACATGCAGACAACTACCAGTACCACAATTGCATCACTGTGTATGCAAATGCAGTTTCCACTTATGACAATCCAATACATTCATATCAATGTAATTTTGCTTTTTATATTGCTTGTGTTGTTTTATATATACATGTACAGTATATATACACACACAGACTGTACGGACACACAAAGAGAAAATGAAAACAAGTGTCTTCCACCAACAGTTTTTGCGGGAAACGCTCACTGCATTATTATTTTTTGTTTTTTTTTTGGTCATGTCTGGACTCGAAAACTGCAGAGAAAACCCCTCCCCAGATTGATCACTACAGCACAAAGCAAAACATTCCCACAGACACACACTTGTGAGGTGGGCAAAAAAACCTGCCTGACTTCTCCTGACTTGACTTGCAAGTTGAGTTTCAGGGTCTGTGCTGTCATTAAGGAGCTCCTCTTAAAAAAGGACCCAAAGAAGAAACTTTAAAAAATGTGCCACATTCAAAACACAACAGCAATTTCTCATTAGGACCTAGGGAATACATTATGTACATAATGAAACCTTTTTTTTTTTTAGCTCAATTCTCTTCTTTTAGAGTCTCGAAGTCCCAAAATGACAAATGATGTAAGAAACTCTCCAAGACATAAAAATAAATCTCATATTTTTGAAGGTGTCTTGAGTCCATTTAAGTGAGCTTGACTGGCAACATGAGTTACTCTTGCAGACGCTGCCAAACAGATAACAATAACCAGCAGGCAAGTGTGTGATTCATTCACTTTGAATGTTTCATCAAAACACCGTCTAATGATTCTTTTGAACACCTGCGGGAGACGAGCAAAAGGAGAGCATGTGATTCTTTGAACTGAAAGTCAAAATGATTCATCTAATGACCCTTAATAAGCCGAGGGAGCATCACTGCAGAGATTTCTGTTAACTGGCAGTAGCAGAGGATATTAGGCTTTCTGGGGCAACCCTCTCATACATAGAGACACATTCACACACACACAGAGGCAGAGACAGGAAAAAAGTGTGCACTTAAAGATTCTCATCCAAACCACAAAAGTCTGAGGAGCAAGTTGAGAATTTAACAGGAGCTTGGTTGCAAAACTGAAAGTTCACACTGCATAATGAGGGTCTCTAGTATCATGTGAAAGCTGTTAGTGGAAATGACAAAAGCATGCGTAAAAACACACGTGCAAAAGTGCTGCGTATGTCATCCAGTCTAGGTTCGGGGCTTTCCTCTCTGTGTGGGGAAGTGGTTTGGTCAAGGTCACGGCGAGCCAAGAATTCGAGGACCCCTACCACCCTCCCCTCCTTCCGAACACGACTCAGCCCACGCTGGGCCGGAGGACAAGACAGCGAGCTACCGAATAGCTGCAGGGCTGATGTCACTGCTGGACAGCTGACAAGGGGAACCCTCCCTCAGATTAACCCCATCTGTATCTGATGTGAAACATGCTAACAATACTCTCTAAACAATTACATCATGATTTAGAAAACTGGAACTAAAACTGACCTGGGTAATTGTCTCTTGGGACGTGATGTGATGTGATGGCTGGACAGAAAACTGACTGGACTTATATTCAGGGAGTAAACCGCTGAGATTATATGTGACGGAGAGACCTGACTGGTGACCCTGCGTCAGAACTGCCGCTGCTGCTCCCAGACAGCGCCTGAGACCGAGTCGGCCCATTCCTAGCCTCAGCTGAGCGGCGGAGTATAACCAGAGCCCCCTCAACTTTCTCCTGGAACAAAAACACATTCTAGCTGTTTGCAGAGGCAGAGCAAGTCCTTCCTACTGATTCAGGAAACAAGTGCTGTCTCTCGCGGATTCAAGAGCTGAACGTATTTCAAGAAGTTGGAAGTCGTCTCATGACTGAGGAGCTGAGCTGCACTCAGTCCCTCTCCATCACTTTGCGATGGCCAGCGACATTCCGCTGGCGTCTCGTCACTTAAAAAGAAAGCCCTCGTTCATCAGATACAGGGTCACCGAGTCAGGCTAAATTTGTTCCCACTTAAGATAACCATTTACCGATACAACCTCCCTTCAGTCCCCAAACACACACACACACACACACACACACACACACACACACACACACACACACACACACACACACACACCCCTCCTCATCTACTTCCTAATGTCAACTGTAGTGGGGGATGTGGTGGTAACAGGCAGACAAATACCATTCCATCTCTTCCTGAATTCACCCAGACACTCGCCACCAACAAAGACTCCATAGGGCAACTACTGTAACAAAACCACGCTGAACGCACAGCGCTGTTGTGGTCAATTCTCTACCAAATTCCATTGTTGTGGACAAACGCACAGGAGCGGGCTTTCAGCGGCCTCAGAGGGGAACAATCGACAGCTCATTGTAGCTGTCGGTGGAATGTGGAATGCAACAATGTCGGCCTGTGGAGAGTGAGTCACCTCCAAACCCTCAATGTGCTCTGTGTGTGTTTGTACGCGTGTTTATATAGGTGTTGTTATAACACAACACTGCCAAAATTATTTACTCAGTGATACTTTTACAGTTTGCAGGAGATTGCTAAAGATTGCTAAAGAAGTTGAGTGCTGTTTTGTGACATTACACCTGCGCAAAATCAGCGATAAACTCGAGGCTCATGATGAGGGTTGAAATTTAAAATACATCTGGCCGTCAGCAAGAAAGTCAGCACATGGAAACGGCTGCAGGGAAACCTGCCGACCCAGGACTGGATTACATGTCAGTGAGATTCACTGTATGGAGAAACACTCTTGTCCAACACTCACAAAGAAAACTGGTAAATTTTAATAATTGTAAAGCTGAAACCACAATGTGTTTGGTTGTTTTTTTTTTTTTGTTTTTTTTTTTTGTCAATTTACTAATTAATTGACTAATCTTTTCCGCCCTAATACAGAAGTAAAGGTACATGGTTTACAACAATGTTACATTTGTACAGAAGTAGGGCACAGCAGTGTTTCCCATACATTGATTTATTTGTAGTGGCCCAACACAATGTCAATGTCGCCACATATTGATTTTCTACTTTTTTTTAATTTTTATATTTCACGTAGATAAAAACTTATTTCATTGTCAAGCTATACAGCAGTGATTTGCTCAGCCCCGCTTTCTCTCTCTCTCCCTCCTGTCTCTCTCTGTCTCTCTCTCTCTCTCCCTCTCTCTTTCACACTCCCTCTCTCTCTCTCTCTCTCTCTCCCTCTCTCTCTCCCTCTCTCTCTCTCTCTCTCCCCCTCCCTCCCTCTCTCCCTCCCTCCCTCTCTCTCTCTCTCTCCTTCCTTCTCTCTCTCTCTCCCTCCCTCCCTGTCTCTGTCTCTCTCTCTAACACATTAACACCTTGACAACAGACCCGTTTGTCATAGTCAGACCGGCCATTGGGAGCGAGCACGTGTGCCGGGACTGGGCTCACTGGCCACTCACAGTATGTAATGGACCCTCACCAGCCTGACCCAAGTATGTGAAGGTTGTTATTTGTTTGACACAACGTGAAGCAATGGAGCTGTTTGGTCATTTATTTTTCTCACAATGTGCTTGGACATTATTTGCAGTGGAGCACCTTATACACAGGATTATTTAATAAGTAATTTAAGAAAGCCCCACCCCACTCCTGGTCAGCTACTGCCACAAGAAGGATTTAATTCTGTGGGAAACACTAGATAATGTGGCGTTAGTTTATGTCAGCTGTCTTTACTACTGGTTAATGTTTAGTAAATCCTCTGGGGCTGCAGCACCACAGTGACACTGTTGTTACCTAGCAGTTCTTCAGGGTCTTTGACCACAATGTGGGCGTTGAGCTCTTGCAATTCCTGGTGAAGCTCCTCAACCTTCTTATTAGATTTTTTCAGCATGTTGTCGACATAAGCCAGGCTCTTCTTGTCTGTGGTGACCTGAGGAGAGAGGAGTGGGGCACACTTGAGAAAGACTTTACACAATTACAAATGCAACCAATTGTAATCATAAAAATCAGTTTACTAGTCATGGGGAGGATTACTGAGTCAGTGCAAACAGTTGCATAATGTTTTCTGAGATTCTGGAGGAGCTTTGTCATGACTCTATCAGTTTGGCCTTGGAGACTACAAACTGGCAGCATGGAATTTGAAAGACATGGGCATTTATCTAATGAAATGATGTAACTGGTTGCATTATGAGAGAGTAGCTGAGTGTTTTTAAAGCCTGACCTGTGCTGATGCTCTAAAGAACATCCGACTTATCCTCTGCTGCTTTCATTTTGTTAATTTTTGTTTTAATCACTCTCTGTTGAGCACCAGTACCCCTTTGAGAGAAAGACCGTCTACTGTAAAGCAGAATATGTGATATTACCTTGCGCAGGTTCTCTGCACCTTCTTTGATTTTCAGCTCCTTGCGGATCTCACGGCGGATCTGCTCCTTGATCTCGTCCAGCTTCTGTTGCACCATGGTGTCGGAAAGGTCCAGGTTGTGTCCCAGACCCAGTCGCTCTGCCACCATCTGGCCCCTGGCATCCCCCTGGAGGATAGGAGAGGAAGAGGAGGAGGAGGAGGAAAAAGAGGAGATAAGAGGAAGATGTGGAATGTAATTTAGAGGTCAGTGAGGGAGGAGAATAAGGAGGAAGAGTAAAATGGGATGCCAGAGAAAGAGGAGGAGAGGACACACAGAGGTCAGTGAATCAGTCAACAAATACTTTGCACCCTGGCATGTTTTGAGTAGCATTTAACCGACAGAACTTCAACATCAAATCAACATAAACTGTCAAGGAAAAAACAAAAAGCCCCGCACCAACTTGCAATGTTTCCAAACAGCTATTGCTTCATAAAAAGCATGAATTTCCACTTTCTCATGAGCCCAGCTGTAAAGACAGCAGTAAAGAAGTGATAACAACAGAGGAAGAGTTACAGACAGTTTCATCCCAGGGGTCACTGAGTTTCTCATAATAACACATGAATATCATGTAAAACCTGTGTGATCTGATCCTGATCACCAGGTGATCAATAACATTTTTCTACTTACAAGTTTTTTAGTGAATGTATTTAGAAAAGAATCTAAAGTTATGACTGAAATGCAGTGACAATAACCTGTGAGGCTGCCCAACCTGGGAACCCTGAGGTCACCCCAGTGTCGTGGTGTGTTTTGAACTTGAGCGAGCCTCTGTACGTGGTGTTTTCACTGCTGCTGTCAGTCACCATTGACCCGCATCCTTAAAGCCCTCACCTTAACTAAAGAGGGATTAGAAGTCACTTCCTGAATGGCTTCAGCTTCAAAGGTCATCATGAATACAGTGGTGCGCTGATGACGCTTCACTAGTTGATCAGAGAGTACATTTGTGACTATCTGAGGACTGTGAATAATCACTTGGTTCAATTCATTACACAGTTCATCAATCTCAGTTCCTTGGTTTGAAAATATCTTCTCATTTTTTCATTTAAAAAGTTTTCATTTTGTTACATGGTTACAACTATGAAATACCAACATTAATCATCATAGCTTAAACAAACCAAATTACAAACCATAACATAAACCCTGCCCTTGCTTTAATAAAATTATAATTGCTCAATGAGTTACACACACACATAGTTATCAAACACCCATGACGTTTGATATTTAGGAAAAATCTGTGTAAACAATCAAATCAGAGTTTATGGCACTCCAGATAACAGATAAACTCAATGCGTACAATGCAAAAGTTAAAACAAAGCTCATTGCTCTCTGAAACTGTGCCAACTTCGCTGTGACTATGTGAAGATTAACTTATTCCATTCATAAAAAGAGGGTATAATGAAATGTGAAAAACAACATCGCTACACTGTGACTACCACGAGATCTGTGTCTTATTGCATTTAACCCATCGTGATTGTGTTATAAAGGAAGGAAAACACACATTCTCATTCACATATCTATATTTAGGCTTCATGCAATTTGCTTCCATTTAATGTTAAAATCACAACTTCCTAAAAGGTCCAAAGGTGGACTGATTCAACGAGACAAAACTTCTAGCCTTTACTAATTTTTCTGCCTTACCATAACTTCATCGGTTTCGTCCAACTCCATCTCTAGATCAGTTGAACAAACCAATCCACGCATGTTCTGCTGACCAGCTAAACTATGAGCGCACGAACTCCACTGAAGTTCTGTTGTCTGGTAGGAGCAACGATATCCTCCATCACAAAGGTTAAGCTACACCATAGCTGACAGATGCTCCTATCAAAAGCCACGCTCATTCACTTCGCTAGTATCTGATTTTCTCCGGCTTTCTCATTTTGCGTTTTCTCTCTCGCACAGACCATTGACATCAACGGGGAAGATAAACCGTCTGAGCAGCAACAGCCAAATCCCTCTTAGCTTCTCACCCAGTGAGGTCAGAGCTGCCCAGAATGGGACCTAATCTCGCTCCAGGGAGAGGACTGAGTCTAAAATTAACTCAAGTTAAAAACACAACACTGGCTGTCCATTGTGGCCTCCCCCCTGGAAAGCAACCTGTGTGTTAGAGGAAAAAGAAGAGAAGCTCTAAAACGACACCCCAACAACTACAAGAAGGTCCAAAGGAAAGCAAGGAATAGAGTTCAAGTCTCAATGCAGATAATTCAATCTGATGATGGTGCTTTTTAATTGACTTGTGAAAACAAAAACCCTGAGATCTCCTCTGGAATTCACCCAGCAAGGTTATCACTGTAAGATACAAGCCAGCAGAGCACCATATAGGCCGCATTACCCTTTGTTCATGCTACAGTTTCACACAGCATCCAGGCTTATTTCGGAGGTTGGCCACCGTGCCTCACTCAAAAACTACCTCCACCTCCTCTCCAACAGAAGGGGAAATATTTTCACACAGCAAGTCCATCATATCTTGTTGTGGCTATAATTTAGACCTCTGTCCATTAATTGATCATAAGACAAGGTGAGGCAGGATTTGGTGGATTACTACCTCGGCTAATTCCGATTGATAAGATTTATGCTGGGAAATTACATCATATTTGCCAAGATAAGAGATTTCAATCGGCTCAGTCAATCCCTCACACAGCTCTTGTAAAACCCCCCACCCTCCTCTCTATAGGTGCTCACTTCAAACGAAGCTATAGTTTGCACATATCCTTGTCCAGAAGCTCCTTGATGACTCATAGGTAAAATGGAGGTCACAGCTCCTGAAAGTGGAAGAATGGTGTGTGAGGGAAAAAACAGCTCTCTTCTTCAGCTCACTGCCCTGCAAAACTTGTTTGCACTGTAACTGTGTTTGCCCACTGTGGTATGAGGACAGCATGAGGACACCCAAAAGGGCCTATTTCACTGTGCAACAATGCAAGGAAATCCATGAAAGGCCAATCAGATAAGGTGGAAATAAATCAGCTAGTAGACCCACAAGGCCTGCGTTTTAATTTGAGATCAAACAAAGAAACTATATTCAAAGACAGAGAGCAGGCGCTCATTTGCAGGATTGGTTTCACCTCTGGTTTCTCTAGAACTGCAATACTTCCTTGAGTTGCTCTGTCACCTGCACAGCCTTATCATTTCTTTCTGCTTCAGTGTATTGCCTAGTCAGGGGAATGACGCCACAACGGAGACTCAAGACTTATTAGGTTCAAAGACAAGTGAAGCTTGAATTGTAAGCAAACGTTTCCACTCACAGCACAATGCAAACAGTTTATGATGGATGGAGGGAACTTGTTCTTGTCAGTGTAGCTCTGCTAGCTGCTCTGTGTAATGTTCAAGGCTAACAACATATGAAAAGACTCGAAAACATTTTAGCTACACATGTTCAATATTACAAAAAACAGATGGGGTGCTTAATTTATAAATTAGATAAAATAGGGACTGTTCCTCTCTACAAAATAAAAACGATTTAATTTATAGCTACAGCAGACATGCAGACTGCAATCTAAGATTAGTATTTAATAAGTCAGGTGATAATATTCTTACAAAGGTAAGGCAGCTGTTACCTACATATGTTGAACTTCTCAAAAGATGTGAAAGGAAACTGTGAAGTAAAAGCAAACATTAGGGCTGAACCTCAAATGTAAGCAGGTTAACTTACTGTTTAAGCCTGAAAGCTCCAAGTCCAATAACAAGAGCTCCATTCAGACAATAGGACAATGGAAAAGTTGAGGCCACTATCCAGGCTCATGCTTAAAAAAGCCAAGCCCTTGCCATTTCTGCACAAGGCCTATCTCAGCCTACAACCTGACACCCAGTCATCTTACCCCACAGCTGAGAGCAATGGCTGCAGCCTGTTGCTCTGCTGCGACCAGAAATAGCCACACAGGCTAATAAGCGTAGATACTACAAATGCAGCTTTCACATGAGCCTTACATATATCCCATGCCAAGTCCAACTGTAGACAATGTCTTGTACCTCAGGTCAATGTTAATGTTCATGTCTGAGCTGGACAGAGAATAGATTTTAGACTGCAAGCAATAAACTGCACTGAAGCACCTGTTGCTCTGCTGAGCTGAGCTGGTTCCACTAAACATAAACAACCACAGTGATATATGTTAAAGTTTAGCTTGCTTGGTCTATCGTAGCTAAACATAGACACATCTTTTAATAGTGACTTCAAGTCCTAATACAAATATATACAATCTCATTGGGAATACTATGCCAGCACTGTAAATTAGTTCACATTATATACACTAAATGTAATATTAGTCTAGTCATTTGTATCTGTCCATATAAAAGAACATAACTAATAAATGATCCCTTTTTGCACCTAAATAAATATTGTAATAGATGTAAACTGTTATTGTGATCAGGGCTGAGCAATAATTTTCTATCTTTAATTTTGGTGAAATCATGTCATGATTTTCAATTAATTGTGATGTCAACCATATCAGCCAACTTTAGTTGCAAAATAATAATTATTATCCTCCACTTCTGTGGTGAGAATTCAAATAAAGGACGTCTTTATCCGTTTCTGTTTTCATACTCAGTAGGAAACAGGTGGTCTAGCCGACACCTGCTGAAGGGTTAAGATACCATTACTGTTTAATATGGGGCTACTGTGACAATTTAATTTTATAAACCAAAGGCAGAGAATATTGTTCTTCAGGCTGGGTCATCCATATATGTCACTGATAAAGCAATAGAGCAAACACCTTTGATGAGTGACTAAAATGAATGTTAACATTAAGTGTAATGAGCCATTTTAAGATTAATCTGGTCCAGACACAGCATCATTGACTTGACAACAGGAAATCCCCACCTGTTGCCTTGGCGAGCAGTTTCGGTCTGCACCAGCCCCAGGAAACGTATAAATAAAATACTTCATTTTCAATCAGTGTCAGCTTTGTTATCTGCTATTACCTCCACCCGCCCCTCCATGCTCTCCATGAAGATGAATCATACTGTGAGTAATCAGACTGGTCTTAGCCTTAGAGTGAATTTTAGACGATACTGCAAAAGCAACGCTTGACTGTACCTCAAATTTGATTAGATAAAGTTTTGGATGAGCTGAAACACTTGGACAATATTTTAAGTCAGAAAGATTTACTTCAGGTCTGACGTCACTCAAGTGAAACCACATTAATCAATGAGTCATGACTGTCCATAGACAATAATGAGACATGACTGTAATGCTTCCTTTCACTTACTCCTCTTTTAAAATATAAATATATAAAGTGCATTTCCAAGTTAAACTATACGTTTTCTGACTTCTGTTGCATTAATTGTGACATGTTTTAAGTTCATCCGGTCCTGTAACGTGTTTGAAAAAACTTTACGTCAAGCAAACCAGTGAACACTTGCTCTTTCCTACAATATTTCTCACTGTATTCACATTAATATTGCACCTGATAAAACGGAAAAATAATCCGGTATGAGAATACACGGAAGACAACGTTTATTTTCCAGCTATAACGCAGGTTAACTCTACGTTAGGCTACAGACCTGTACGTTTAACGTCCAACAACCTTTATTTGACATGAACTAAAGCAACAGTGACGTTAAAAACGTTTCGAACAATGGCGGCAACGTTAATTAACACAACAGCCTCTGCACAAAATCACCGGTTTGAAACTTGTATATTTAGGGATAAGTTAGTTTGGATAATTGTTTCCCAGGCCTCAATCCATGGATAATTCCCAGACAACCCTTTGGGAACTAGCAAAGGCCCTTCACTTAAATTCAACGCTACACACTCGTAGCGACTCAACTTTAATGAAATAAAACTTTATGCTAACTTATAACTGAACCTCTTGAGCAAGTTTGCGCACTTTTCGCAACAGTTGTCAACTTTTCCTACCTGCACGGAATCGGCGGCCATCTTGGTTTTCGCCTTTGAATCAAATCCTACGGGGAGAGAGGAGGGGAGGTGGAACTCCAAAAACAAGCCTTGTTTTAAGTTTCCCTCTCTGGCGACAAAAAGACGTGATTATTTTGACCAAACCGTCGGTCATCTCGGGCTCATGGGGCTTCCCATGTCGTCTTCACACTTGTTTTACGCGGTCACACCGTCCTAGAGGGGTCCTGGAGGGTGGACTGGTGCTCATAAATAAAAAGCTGAAGCATAAATCTGTCCCAGTGCAGTTGGAGAAAGAGGCGGTGGTTACAGTGGAAGCGTCCGCCCAGAGGAGCTGTAGTGCTGCCGCCGCTGGGCTGCTCTCAGCCGGGACAGTTAGCACACATGTGACCAAAACTTCATGCAGGCTGGTCTTACCTCATGTTAGTAACCTGAAATCATCCGTGGTAAACACAAACATGGAGAGGAAAAAAAAACAAAACATGTATCAGAGGTGCGTCGGACTGAGGCTAAAATATGTCCATGTGTATGTGAAAATAAATCCTATACAACTTAACAGAGATGTGTTCGTTTATCAGTGGTGGAAGAAGTATTGAGTATCCTTTATGAACATGCTTCAGTGCAAAAGTATTTCATAACATGTAAAAGTCCCCTCAAAGAAGCAGTACCGTATAAACAGTAAAGTGTAATTTAAGCTTTAAAAGTAAAAGTATGCATTATGTTGAATGGCTCTAGCACTGATGGAAGAAGATCCTTCACTTAAGTAAAAGTAACAACACCACATTGTAAAAAATACTTAATGACAAGTAAAAGTAGAAATGTTAACTAAGTAAAAATACAGAATTATAATCTGCAAAACATAAATAAAGTATTAAAAGGAAAAGTACCCATTATGTAAAATGGCCATGACAAAAGGCTTTACATTTATATATATTGTATTACTTAGATATTTTTGATGCATTTTCATGATTTTAATGTTTTAGTTTGTCAATGTGGATAAAACCTTTATCTGCTGACTGTTGGATAGTTTGATCTATAACAACGCATGATATTTTATGAATGGATCATATGTTTTCTTATCATATGTTCATAATTTTCAGATACAGTAAATGCAGTAAAGTTTTAAAAAAATCCCTTTCCCTCTGAAATGTGGTGGAGTAGAAGTATCACAAAATAAAAAACAATAAACATATTCTATTCAAAACTGTTTGAATAGATTGACCACCCCCTTTCAGAGTGTGATATTGTTGGGTTATTATTACGGATGCCAAAGTATAAGCCATGTAAACAGCATTTTAAAGGGTGGTCCAGCAACATAAGGTTGGGGGAGATTACAACATTAAAAATCAAAGCAGCAGAGGCTGTGATATCCTGACTGCAAGTCCCAAGTGAGGGTTCAGCTCCAGGATTGCTAGATCCTACATTTCCCACAATCCACCCAGCATCTTTTCATCTGGTAAATGCCCACACCATACCAGCTCAGTGCCCCTCAGTTTGTAATGCAGACTTTCTATTAGAAATTTGTCTGCAAGCCCCAACATCAGTGCTCGCCTTAATTTGTCAAATATATGAAGTGATAATTATAAATTGCTCATATATTTTCTATCAGTAAATTCAAATGGGAAATAAAGGTAGTGGAATAAGTAGCCTACAATATTTGCCTCTGAAATTCATTGGTAACACAAACTTCAAAACAGTACCGGAGTACTTGCAGTGACTTTGCAGAAGACTGTATCTCAGGAAGACTTTTAACAATTTAGTACTGATCATGAAACTGTAAGAAAGTATAATTCAAATCTAAAGGATCATGCAGGTGCTGTACAAACTTGCTGACAACAAGAGCTGCACAGCAAACATAAGCTGCCATACTAAATAAGAGTCACAGTTTACTTTTGAGTTGCCAAGCCAGATAGATCAGGAGAAGCTGTTATGAAGAAGCCACAGGGAAAACACTTAACTCTTCTCCAATGGGGCCAGTGCATGACATGTCACACCTAAGTGAGAAGACTTACTGCTGCATTACATAACCCACAGGGACACAGTCATCACAGGCCATATGTCTCAGAGACTGGGCACTCGGTGCTTATGGCGCAATGGCTCAAATATTTATCGTTGTGGACAACACTGGCTCCACATTCCTGAACTGAGCATTGTCCACATAAAAGTGGCAGAGGCCTTGTCGGATAAACCTATGAATTATGTGTTCCTGTTAAAATCCACAGAGCTGTACTTTGTCTTTCTGTCTCCACGGTGACGTTTTCCAGAAGCTGTACAGGTGTACAGGTGCTCCAGACAGGAGGTGATGGTTCTGACTTTCTTATGTTCTAACAGGTTAATTAGAATCTGGTAATATCTGTCTTTATCAGGAACATACATGTTTGTATTGTTCTGCTCTTTTTTTCCTGCCCTTTTACAGTTGAATAACCACTGTACCTATTTTACAATACAAATGAGGATTATTGCTCTGATTAATAGTATGAATACTATATAAGAATTAGGTACTAATGCATAATTATATCATATATTTTTGGTAAAAGCATGTGGTTTAGGGCCATGCTGTAGTCTAGGATTACCTCGCTATGCTGGTTTAAGTCTAGTGTTTTACCAAATTCTGCCAAACATCAGATTTTGTGATCTGATTAGAAAATTTCAGACACGTTGCCACTGCAGATGTGTTTATACAACTTTATCACATACTGTATTTCAACAGATGCTATTCAAAATGCTGCTTTCATAGTATTTACAAAGAGACACAAATAGCTGTGATTGCGATGTACGGTAATCTGACCCTAAGGTTTGACCCAATATTGACCAGTGAGGTGCTAGTGTTGCACAGACAGACCTATACACTACAGCTCACAATCTGGGACCCTGGCTGTATCTAATATCAGAATATAATAGGGCCATTTCTTGTTGTAACACCTACCGCATCTCTTGTAAGCTCTCCCTTGTACTTTACTGTCTAATAAAGGACATGTCTGTGTTAATGATCTCTTCCAAACATGTTTTAAGACATGAAAGAAAGATAAATGACCTTATACTCAATCACTACTGGCCTTAAACCCATCTGTGATGTCACATCGTTCTCATACATCAATCTCAGAATTAAGGTGAACATATAGATCCCCCCCTTCAGCAGGTGAATATGAAGGTGTCACACTCAGCAGATTCCTCATGCTGCACTGTCAAGGTCAAACATCCAAGTGAAGAAAAAAAGCAACTTAAAAAATGTGGGATTTATCTGAATTTGAGTCTTGACAACCACCACACAGTACTGAAAGGATCCATAGGCTTACTGTTTTTTATACTGTAATCGAGCACTTGTTGAAACTGTATAACTTTATCTGGATCAGAGGGCCAAAAACCAAGAAGCTGTAACTGGAGAACGATTTGAGATTAATGAGGATGAGTCCAATAGCTGATGACTGTCCAGGGATTTTCTGAGAGCAAGGATGAGTAACACTGAGTGGCAGCACTTGCTCATATAAACTTTCTCCTCTGGCCTCTGGTGACTCCTCTCACTTCACTGCCACACTCCTACTGTAGTGCTCGCCATTTATTTTCTTCAGCTGCAAGATACTGACTACAACAAGAGAATATACCGTTTATACATCATGTGCTTTTAAGCTGTAAATGTATGGCATCAACATACTTATCTAACTGCAATCACTGTATCAAATACTGAAAAGATACTATAGGAGGATACGGAGAGGAAGGGATGTGGAAATGGATAAACACACACACACACACACACACACACACAGTCAGTGGTAGGAGCAGACCTGGCAGCTCTTTATCTCCCTCTGCAGGATACAAGTCCTGAAATAATCCATCTGTAATTTTCACAGTAGCAGCTTTATCTGTCTTAAACTCTCCCTGCTCCGCTGTACCTGGTGATGACGACGGGCAAACATTTGCATCGAATTAAGAAACACACATGCACTTTTTTTTGTTTTGTTTTTAAATGTTCTGTATATTTGTTTGGCAATCAAAAGATGAAAACAGCCATGACAGCCATGTTGTTTTTATGTTCCATCTGACAAAGCTGCAACACAAGTAGAACTGGATGTAGAGAAGGCACACAAAAACTGAGCGGTCAACTACAGTATGTCCTCAGATGACAATTTTTCATCTGTGTATGTAAATACTTCAGAAACTGGCGTGATCGTGGGGTCTTGGTAAGACAGAGGTGACTTTTCGGACTCTTGGTTAGCAATTTATCAAGACAAGACAAGAACTTCAATAGGCCAAGGAAAGGCCATTACAAATAAAATAAAACCAACTTCAAGAAAACCAGAGAGGAAAAGCTACTTAGCAAAGTTATTACCAACCTCTCTAACATCTTTTATGTGGACAACTGCAAAGAGAACAGCAGAGATTTAAAGGAATAGTTTGACATTTTAGGGAATGCAGATATTCGGTTTTTCGTTGAGAGTTAAATAAAAAGACTGATGAGTGAGAGAGAGAGAATCAGTTTGTTAAATATAATGCTGCAGCCTGTTAAACATGTCATGGCTGTAATCTTGTATTTAACAGACTAATATCGGTGGTAGTATCGAATTTCTCATTTAACTCTGAGCAAGCAAAGACACATACTTCCCAAAATGTCAGACTAAGCTTTTAAGCAGCAGAGAAACATTAGTGGACAATTGTGTTTATGTGGTTCTACAATGAAACAAAAACATATCACAAAATAAAATGCAAGCAAAAGGTGTAATGAAAGAGCTGAAAGAAATTTACAAACTGACAAAATTCCCATTGCTATCGAAAAAAAAATGGTTAATATTGTACTGAAAAAATCTGCTTTGAAATGAAATGGCCTGAAAAGATAGTAAATATTTACAGCAGCAGCATCTTCACCATAGTGTTCTTACACAATCCAATAATATCACGTGGAAAAGTTTCCTTCATTGCCCAGTAAAAGGCTCTGGGCAAAGCTGCACATTAACAAGAGTCATCCAACAAAAGACATCAAGTACAGTATAAAACATACGCACTTGCCCCAGTAAGTAGTCCATGGTCACAGGATTTTTATTTCATAAAAGCCTCAAAAGTTCTCATTCAAGTCCAATAATACAGCACAGTAGTCAGTTTCTTACAATTAAAATCTCTTTAAGTTAGTAGTGGTGGTGAGGCATGGGGATGTTGTTTCACCATGAAAAATGTCACCGTCTTTACATACAAAAGACAACCATAGTAAAGAGTTAAAATACAACAAAACACAACCAAACAGTACAGAGCCAATGAAAATGTTTTGTCTGGATCAGAGAATAGTGAAGCCAATCAGGAGTTAGAGGTCTGATCAGCTGATGGAGAGGACGTATCCGACCACATCCCAGCAGAGGCCTTCTGCACAGACGACCTTTGACATGGAAGTGAAAGGGAGCGGAGGGCCCGGAGCTGCTGGGACTGCAACCTGCTGAGGAAACACAAGCTCTTCATCCAGTTGGCTGGCACAGAATACCAGAGCTGTCACCAGTCTGATTGCTGCGTCAGAGGCAGATCGTTCTGCAGCTCCACATTATGTTCTCAATCACACGAACAAACCAGCCGCACAGTCAGCAGTAGTCTATTACATTCACCCTCACTTTCCTTCTTTTTTTAGTCTCAGACTGAACATCTGAGCCTGTACAAAGTGTCCATCCTTCTCCATAACACTCCAAACTCTTCTATTGACATGTGTCTCTTAATGCTCAGTTTTTGGGGTAGATTTTCTCATAGAAGAAGTTTTGTGCCAGCAGGTAGAGTTCTCCGTCCTTTTCCCTGACAGCATGTGCCCTGACGAACTGGAACTGCTCCAGTGCAAACTCATAGAACTCGTTCTCCATCTTCCAGATGGCCGACTGCTGCAGCTTGGCAATCGACTCCTTTGTGGGCGGCTTCTTCTCGCTGGTCTTCCTCAGGTGGGATTTCTTCCCTGTGATGATGGGAGAAAGGTATTAAAGGTGTCCGGATACATCATGCATTTACATATATATATGATAAAATAGGTTTAACATTACTGAGGACACTATGACAATTTCATTTTGCTTGAGTATTTATTTTTGTAACTCATTTCTGAAAAGGTCACTGGCACTCTCGAAAAACAGAGTTATGACATGTGACTTTTTTCTTTTTCAATTTTAGGCTCAAAGTCACTTCTCTTTACAAAAACAGCGAATAAATTCAAAGTGCAGTAAATGTCACATCCCTTATGTTTGGTATCTTTTGAAATCTACACTTTCCTGTATAAAATTAGTTGTGAAGATTGATGACACCCACCACAAACACAGGACACAGGGGAACACAGCTAACCTTGTTCTAATCAAAGCTAGCAAAATCCACCTACCAGCATCTCTAAAGCTCACTAATTAATGCATTACATGTTTTTTCTTTAATCCGAATAAAAACCAAAGTGTAAAAACATCAAGTTGCGGATTTACAGAGGGTTATTTGCCAGGCGATTTCTTGGTTAGGTGAAATTATTCAGTTTTGTTGTTGCTGTGCAGTTGCCAGGCAACCGTCTGAGCAGATACTGCACCTGGCGAAGAAATCCCACTCCATTGCAAAACAAAATAAACAAACAAGATGTAACATGTTCATCAGTGAACTTTAGAGGTATTGGTTTGTGGATTTTGTTACCAGAGCCAGGCTAGCCGTTTCGCCCTGTTTCCAGCCTTTATGCTAAATTAAACTAACTGTCACCTGACTAGCTTTCTACCTACCATACAGATATTAGAGTGGTATCAATCTTTTTCCAATTCTCTGCAAGACAGCGAACACACGTGTCAAACTATTGTTATAAGTCAATGTGATGTGTTTTGTCTGGGGTTAACAAGACACTACTTGACCCCTGAAAAAGAGACTCAGTCTTCAAATTCATTAAAAACATACCTGATTAATTTAAGTACTTGGGTTTATCTGCTACTAAAAATTATGAACATCATACTTGAATCATAGTACGTCTACATATATTATTGTGATTTAATTCTTCTTTTCTGTCTGTCTGTTAAAGTTCTTGGTCATCCAGGTCATTCTTTTCTATCCATTACTTATTCTGGCTGCACTCATTGTAACTAATCTGTATCTAAAGCAGAGAGGCACAACTGCATATTGATGACAATTCAGTCAAGCTTATATGCGCACGCACACACATGCACGCACGCACACATGCACATGCGCGCACACACACACACACACACACACACACACACACACACACACACACACACACACACACACACACACACACACACACACTTCAGCTTTGCTATGTGACTGAGCCAATGGGCTGCTTTTCAGTACAATATTAGTGAGGGGAACCAGAACATATAGGGCAACAGCAAATGTTTTGTTAGTATTTAGCAAACATGGCACCTGTTTTGTACAGCTCAGTGGCTCCTCTGAAGAAACGTGGCAACGCAGCCTCCAGCATCATGACAAAATCCTCCAGCTCTTCTGTTACTCCAACCAGCATGTATTCATTCACCAGGTTGTATTTCGCCTGCTCCAGAGCCCACTGGCTGCCCACGTTCCTGCACAAAGACCATGTTCATTGTATGTGGTTGTCTTTCTTTGTATTCTGTGTGATTTTTCTCTGCTGAATGTGAAATGCTCACAACACTTGGAAAGAGCAGAAATGGATGGAATGGCAATATGAGAAAGAAGAGCAGAGCGACAGAAGCGTAGCAGAGGAGAGCTGAAAGGGGCAGAGACAGGAAGAATAATTAAGTGAGATGTGAGTTATGAACTGAGTCCAGAGAGGGTTGAGACAGCAGGAGGAGCAGAGCAGAGGACAAAGCAGAAAGGCAGGAAGGTAGGGGAAATTAAAAGTAGTGGCAGGTGTTACCATGATCAGGAAATTAAATAATAATGGAGGAAGGAGATTTAAGCCTATAAAGTAAGTTTTTGGCAAAGCATCAGAGGACTGGCAGTAACTTCACCTCTTGTCTTCAGTATTTATTCAATGTTTCCAAGGTGCTTTCCGTTACTTTGATATAGTGCTAGTGCTCCAAGGTGAACTAAATCCAAACACTCAGTCCTTCAGTCAGTGTTCTACTTCAGGAAGGCAGATGGTTAAAAGATAGAGGGTAGAGTCAAGGAGAGATTAAGGAGGGTGAGAGGGATGAGTGAAGGCATAGAGCAAGAGATTGATACAGATCATCATGTAGACAGAGCAGATCAAGGCTGAGAGAGCTATCAGAAACCTTGAGAAGACTGTAGCAGAAGTGATAGAAAAGGACTATGAGGCTTAATGTGGCACACTATGAAACAAAACTGATACTGCATTCCACCTGAACTGTTTGAACTGCCTGAGGTGAGGAAAGGATGAGGCTGGTGATAATCTAGATGTTATTGTCCACAAATCCCATAAAAATACCAGAATTAATGTGCTAGTCTAGCTCTCAGTAAATATTTACAAACTTCCCTGCCCATTCTGTGGTACTAAACCCCTAGACCAATCATTTATACACATGACGTTAACATTTAATAAATATAATGGAAATACAATTTCACTTTTAACAAAGGCTAAATAATTTCCGAAAACATCTGAGCACTCTAGTTTTTCATAATTTGTTTTTACTCAAACAAGTGAATAGTGTATTTGTTGGGGACTATTTTCAGCCGTGGATGCACATTTGGGGTGCTAGGGAGTATCCAGTGCAACAGAATGATGTATGTAGGATAGACTCAGCCAATGCAACAGTGTGGTTCATAAATGGTTAGTTTTTGGACAACAATGCAGCTCATGGCATAGAGACATGAGCTATATCTGGCTTTGGTTAGTAGGATCAAATCATTGTTGGTTTTGGTTGGAATAGCACCAAGTATATAAAGACAAGAGGAAACATGAGCGAATATTAGCTAAATCAGCTGTCCTTGTTTAATTCAAATATCATATCTGTACAATAATTTAATAGACATGGTTGATCATTTTCAGCATGCTGTGTGAATGTGGCATAGTGTCAGGTGTCTCAGTACATACCAGCATTCAGAGTAGTGACCACAGAAAAAGGGAATCTGGAGCCAAAGCTTTTCTGGGGCACAGTCTGAGCCGCCGGCGGATACACATTCATCAAACGTCTGAAACACAAATGCAGCACATGAGCATTTGAAAAAAGGACTAACTTGTAAAATTAGTAAAGGGTCAAGGATTCAAGTCTGTCTAAAAACAAAAGTCACGCTCCTATGATGAGCACTGAAACAGGTTTTGCTTGCTGTAATCTTGTTCATACTGGCTATTGAGATCCTCTCTTACTGGATTATTGTTTTACTGTTTTAAGATAGACCTGAATTGACAGATTTAAACAAAAGAATAAGATTATTTGAGGATTGTAACCTTCTTGTCTCCTTGTTTCCTGCGTCTCAGGCCGGGCCGGTAGTCGTCCCCAAAACGTAAAAAGTAATAATAGGACACCAGCCTTTCAATGGGGTCACGGATCACATTTATGTATATGGGCTTCCTCTTCACCCCAAACCTGAGAGAATGACAAATGTTGGGTTAGACTCAACAGGACAAGACGAGACACTCATTCATTCATATAATAATAATAATAATGACAATGAAAATAATAATAATAATAATAATAATAATACGCTATTGACTTTCAGCATTAGCAATGTTTCCTGATGCTACATCCTGATCATTACATTACACTATGTACGTGAAGAGCATTAAATGACCACAAGGTGGAGTCAACTGCACAAAGCCACAGCAGACGGAAGTGGTTTGTTGCTATTATAAACATGGCTAATAAATATTTCTTTACTTGGTGAAGTCCAGGAAGGAGACATGTCCATGGTAGAAAGCAGGTTTCATTTCCCTCCATTCAGTCACATTCTTTACAAACCGCACCTGAACACACCAAAATGATGACTGTTATTAAAATGGCTGAAATGCTCTCTTTAGTACATGCAGTCCGTCAAAAAGTCAAGATAATGGAATAATATACGTAACAAATGAAAGGGGGAATTTATGTTAAACTTGTTAAAGAATCCTGTGAGTGTCAGCAGTCGCTCTGACCTGGTCTTGTATGGACATGACCGGGTTGTTCTTGGTGGTGTTGATGTGCAGCACATGGTAGTGGTTCTTCCCGCACAGGTCGTAGGCGATGTTGGTGAAGGAGGTGCTGGCAGTCTTGGGCACGCGGTTGTAGATGATGACCACATCGTCCTCGCTGTCGGACAGTGATGAAGCTGACGAGTCCCGTTCCCGCAGGCCGTCCTGCGTGTGCCGCTGCTCGATCTCTCGTACCTCATGTCTGGCGATGGCTCGTTCTGGAGAGGCGATAGGAAATCAGATACAGGTGAGTTCAGGAGATACAGCAAAGGTTTGTGTGTGTGTGTATGTGTGTGTGTGTGTGTGTGTGCGTGCATTTTTTAAATAGAAAATGGGTCCGCAATACAGAATAGTGAGCAGAAATGTCCTTAAGTGAGTTACTGATTATATAAGGCTTCACCCTCAAGGAGTGCTGCTCTAAAGCCGAACCTGACCTCTAACCTCCCAGCAGCAGAAGAAGTGAACAGAAAATGTCTCTATAAAAAAGTTAAGTATGATATAATGCAGTTTAGTGTAGACAGGCCTCAAGAAAGAAAAATATGACTAACAACTGAGTGTCACAATGGTTGTCAAAGCAAGATCACAACCAACTCTCATATCCCAAGATCTTTGCTCATATACAGTGGTCAATGTCTAACATGTCTGATAATAATGTTAAATAACCCTGAGCTGATGCTACAAATTAAGACTTACATTTAAACCTGATCCACTTACACTTTAAAATATCATCCTGTCCTTGTCAGGGGCAACACCGCTGTGTGAGAGACTCAATTGTAACTTCATTAAAAATGGATTTCAATTTCATCTCTTTTGGAGAGCATGAAGCTAAAACTCTTTTCCTGCTTCACACCAAGGATCAAGAATAATGTCAAACAGGAATATTAGTTAATCATTTTGTGAGCAGCCTATTTCACGCTGCGGTACCACATCTCTAATCAGATTCAACTTTAATATCAGCCCCCCCC
>NW_019525095.1:493716-544760 GCF_002814215.2 Seriola lalandi dorsalis | reverse complement strand
ACCCCCCCCCCCCCCCCCCCCCAAACCTTTACTTTCCCTCTCCTTATTTAACAGCAGAGTGAAGTGTCTGTGTGCTCCTGTTTTAGATCAAACAACTGTACTGTTACATGGCCAGTTTGTGTGTCAGACAGGCATAGTGTGGGATGATTTCCAATCTAACCAGGTGTTCTGTTCTTCTGTGAAAAGAATCACATGTTGAGGTGAAAAGGTGAAGTGCAAGAGGTGACAGGCTAAAGGTTAGGGGTTGGTAGTTAGACAGTAAGGCAACAGTCATTTGATAGCCAAGTGGACATGGATAAATCAGGAAGGCGGAGGTTGGCGGGGGGTATCTCAATCTAAACACTGCATGAAGCTGCAGAAAAACCAGACCTCGGTGCCTCAGTGTGAATACATTCAACACAAAGAAGCCCTGGCCTTTGTCGCCCTCTGGCTTTTCTACGTCTGAATTCGCCTCAGATTGACTGGTGTTGACAATGCCCCAGAGCGCTCCGCAGGAAGGATGGAAAGAGAAAAAGGCTGTGTGTGTGTGAGAGGAGGGGAGGCAGCACAACACTAGAGCACCTAATACCCGTGGGAGCTCTAAGCGGCGCCAGCGGGCTCCTAAAACCCTGCCGAAAGCCCAGCCTGGCTACTGAGACACTGTTACAGCCTGAACTGGCCCGGTCGGCTTTAGAGGCTGGCATCTGGCACCAAAGGCCAATTAAGATGTCACCTATGATTCTGCCACCCTCTCTTTCATTAGTACAGACGCACATGGACACAGAAACACATGCACACGCACACACACCCACGCACACGCACACAGAGGAATTCTCTCACTGCCCCCTCTCTTACACCCTCCTGAGCAGCTGTTAATGTTCCACTCATCAAAGCTGGATCTGGTTACGGACGGAGCCCTGCCGCTTCCACACGCTCGCAACTGGTGCTTCAGGCTGATGGCGGGGGAGACGTGCCAGGTGGCTGTAATGGGTGAAGGCTGTCAGCATGCAGAACAACTGCAATGGAGACATTCATTCACGCGTCCATCCAAAGCATGCATTAGCCAACAACAACAGCAATAACAGTTGCTATGTTGGAACTTTATCGCCTGGGCTCAAATGTCCTTTTAGGATTATTTTTATGTTGGAGCTTACAGTGAAAGGAGACAGAGGACGGCCGTGACATTCGAAAAATAGAGTTGGGGTGCAACCCGTGACAATGCAAGTCATAAACATCAGGTGCCTTTAGTCTGATATGTAGTTCCAGGCGTCTGTAACACAGACACTCAATCAGTTTCTTGGTATAAGCGATAGGGTCTTAAGAGCAACACAAAATTTTCTGCCAAAGTTAAAACAGCTGTGTTTTTTTTTTTTTTTACACGTAAGATATCTGAATTTGTGTTTGAATCTGTGCCATGTTGTGAGTGTTGTGTACAGCTTGTTACGGTACCTATAAGTCCATTACACCTCCATTAATGCAAGTTAAATTTTGATTGTTGCCTTTTTCAATCATGAATAAGTAAAATTACATATAATATTAAAGGGCAAATACCAAACAATAAACAAACACCGTACACAGTTTTGAGATTCCTGACACCACCTCAATACAAGGCAGGTGAATCGAATTTGTTTTCATTGCACACAGTGCTGTGATATAACCATTAAAATATTCAGCAGCAACTCTTCCACTGTCCCTGCTACTCTGGATGATCCGCAGACCTCGCTGTCAACAGTTTTCATTGAAACCACTTTCCAATGTGAACAGTTGACAACGAGGTCTGTGGATTATCCAGAGTAAGGATGGCACTGTTTCTCGAAAAAATTGTTGCTGTTGAGTATCTCAAATGTGGTTTTATTGTCTTGAACAAAACTCCATTTGCCTCCATTGAGTTGGGGTGGAAGCAGAAGAATATCTCATTAATAACATGGACATATAAAACTAAAGTTAGCTGCATGGCTCAATGCCACAGCGGTATGTGATAAAATATTTTTTCATTGAGTGACTTGACACTTTAAACTCTGTTGCTAAAGCCTAAACAGTGTTTTTGTTAATTTTTTGAACTGCTGACATCTTCAGGGCCAAACAAGATCATGTAAGCTTTCTTTTTGCTTTGCTGTACATGAACACAATAATGTAATCTTTTGTGCACATCAGCTTGCAAGGAAGGCTGCCAGTCTTTCAGTTTCGTTTCCAAAGAGGTGGGAGAGGGAGAAAAGACCAGGAGCTACCGTGTCCCTAACTACAATGTCCTGAACTATGCGAAGGGGCCCAGAAACCACTTCATAAAGACATGGTGTTTTGTGCCAAATTTCCAACAACCAACAAGGAGGCAAAGCGGGCACGGAGAGGGCTTCTTAGGCTTTGTAGGAGACGCCCTATTCATTGCGAGACTGAACACACTTGGCACAAACCTCCATATCAGAGCCCGCCACACACACACACACACACACACACACACACACACACACACAAACTTAAGCTTAGCGCTCCCTTATGAGGTCATTTAATTAGAGAACAAAAGCCTGAATTACTATGGCCACACAGCAGGCCTCTTTTCATTCCACATTTCCGTCAGTTTCCTCCCCTCAAGCCCTCTCTGTGCATTAAAAGCTAATTATGAACCGTGAAGCCAACACGGGTCTTAAACATTGTGACAACTACAAGCCTATTACTCTGAGTTTCATTCAAAGTGAGAGACAGGAGGAAGACAGAGCGCTGGTGGTTGAACATATTTACTGAAGCAATTTTGCGGCTGATTAGATGCAAGCATTTGAAATCATCATTCACATTCACTGCTAGATCTGCAAAATGTGACAGGCCGTCATGTATTATTGCTATCACGTCAGATCTGATGGGATAATAAAAGTGGGGTAGAGAAGATGATCCTTTCTCCAGGCAGCTCATAAATCCATCATCGCGCCGATCCGCCAGTAGGAGCTCTCTCTCCCTCTCTCTGCTTCCCCTTAGAGGGTTAGCCCCTCGAACCAAAGCCTTGGGCTAGGTGGGTAATAGAGATCGGCTATCAGCGGCAGACTGAGGTGTACGGCTTGTATGGTTCTGCTTGGATGCCGCTGGATTGCAAAATCAATGAAGGATGACAGGGAGGAGATCTAGGTTGCTGCTGTATAAAAATCGAGTTAGTCTGCTGCTGCTGCTGTTTCTCCCTCTTCCCTCTATATAGACTTGGACGCATGCTGCTGTTTTGCAGTGCCAGGTTTCCAGGGGGACAGTTATGTCACCACTGCAGCACTCACGAACATTTGGATAAACTGTACACTTCCGAATTTCTAATTATTCTAATTCTGTCTTTGGATCTGTTTAGCAGAGAGTGGATTGCCAGAGGAAACAGGAATGAAGTCAGGCTGAAGAGGAGATTCAGGCCCGACTAACCAGAGCAGATCCTGCATTACCATTGTTATTTAAGTGATGACAAGGAATATGGAACATGCTGTGAGAGGAATGTGTCGTGCGGCCTTTCAGCGCTGCTGGCAGCTGCAGAGAACTGAAGAAGGAGACGGATAAACGAGAACGCTTTCAATAAGTGATTGTGAAGGTGTTCAGCACATTCAAAACGCCTTCAGAGTTTTCAAACAAGCTCAGTATGACAGGAGGAAGAGACATACATATCAATGCACAATGCAACACATAACCCTTAAACTTTTCAATAGACACCGATACTTTCATGCAAAATGCAGTTTTTTATGCATTTCACATTTACAGAGAAAGACGGAAACACATTTGATCCAAAGTGCAATTGTTTAGGTGGGCTTTTTGAAAGGGGAGTAATTGCCAAAGCTGGGGCATTTTTTCCCCCAATGCCTTTGACACACAAGTGCGACATTGACGCTCAATGAAAGGTTTCATTCACTGGTCTGTCCTCCACAGTACAGCTGGGGGAGAGAGGAGAGGTGGGGGAGCCGAGGGTGAGAAGAGGAGATGGGGAACGGCCAGGTCTGAGTAAGACAGAGTGATGAAAATGTGACCAAACAATCTGATTACAATTCACAAGAGCTGGGGCAGG
The DNA here is from genome assembly GCF_002814215.2 of Seriola lalandi dorsalis. Classification (NCBI taxonomy): domain Eukaryota; kingdom Metazoa; phylum Chordata; class Actinopteri; order Carangiformes; family Carangidae; genus Seriola; species Seriola lalandi. The sequence continues at coordinate 540,760 of NW_019525095.1, read as the reverse complement.
GCAGAATTGACCTGTTAGGGGGCCCGGGGTAAAATGTTGTAAAATGTCTAATTGACTCCCCACCTCTGGTCCTCTATCTGTTGTGTATGCAGTGAAAACACTGCATTTTATAATGAAAATTTCAAAGAAACTGCATTCAATGTAGATTTATCACGTCATAGCTTATATCCAATCCACTTAATAAGGTCAATATCGGTCGCAGTATTCATCTGGTGTAACAGATTCCTAATATTTTCCCGATAAAAACTAAAATGATAAAGATTTTAAAGCTACGTTTTGACACAAGGTCGCATTAAGGCGAGATCACAAGATTTGTATATAATGCAGAATATTAAGGTGAATATTAATGTTTAAATTTCAATAATTGTTTAGGCTGTTTAATCAAAAATGTCAAATATTTGCTAGTTCCAGCTTCTCAAATGTGAGGATTTACAATATTTTGTTTGTGTTTTGGATTGTTGCCTCGACAAAAGACCACCTTGGGTTTTCAGAAATTTTAATGGGCATTTTTCTGATTATTGTCTAAAATTTGATAGACTAAACTATTAATCTAATAATAAAATATTTATTTATTAGGGCTTTGGCAAATTTGCAAATAATCAAATTACCAAAACTCTTAGTAATCAGTCATGAGAGTCACTGCATAAATGCCTCTAACTGACAAACAGGAAAGCAAAGAAACGCACAAATACGTCTTGTTTTACGGGAAGATGTGAGGAGTTCCTATTTGTTTTCGTCCACTAGATTTATCATCAAAGAAGAAAATCTGATAGGGAATGCAAGAAATGGTGCCAAACAATGTATCAAAGTCAGATTTGCAATATAAGCAGCAGAAAGACTCCACTATTGAAATTCAAATCGACAGATGCACCCAGTGAGGTGGAGCAGTGAAAATAAAATGTCTGGTTACATTGCAGATCCTAATAAATAAGACATTTCACAGTGATGTGATATTTCCTGTCCTGGACCTGGCAGTGCTGCTTTGCAAGGATCCATAAATACAAGCCGTAGAGTTTTTCATTGTTATGACTTTCATGGTAGCTCTGCTTTTACTATGAGGTTCAGAGAGGAGGAACAAGGGTGAGGGAAATACAGGTGGTTGGGGAGGTGGCGTGCTGTTAAGGTCATGAGCCGGATTTCCTCCTGCAACACTGGGAGCACGAGGAAGGCACTCCATCCTCCACAGAGACACTGCTGCTGCTGTTGGGCCCCTTCACCAGGTTTATTTCAGCACAAACAATCCATGTAAAGGTCACGTCTCCTGATAATCCTGGAAATTATATTTTCCCCGGCGACAAAATAACATGTTGAAAACAAGCATGCTTTTGTCAGAGAGTGCCGACAAAGCATTCCTCAGATATGAAGAAGAGACAAAACTTGTCTGTCAGGGCTGACAAAGGCAACACAGTGTGGACAGTTTAAAGTGGTTTGGGGTATGGGTCTTAACACCATAATTACCCCATTGAATGTCATTGAGAAGGAAGATGTTAACACTAGAAACTTCAGAAATGACTTTTTTTGGAGGAGAAGCTGGAGGCTGGTGCATTTTTTGCTCTTTGGAGTTCATGAACTACAGATAAAGTACAAGCTGTTCGACTAAATTCACGGCTACACTAAAAGAGCCCCAGCCACATGTGGCCCATTCATAATTCCTAGTCTAAATGCAAGCCATGTTTCTACACTAATGATAACAATCCGGTATGGATGGAGATGATAATCATCATGGTTCAACCTGCCACTTTTTCCCCTAATACATCTTTTGCGCGATCGAAGCTGGTAGTGCTGTCTGACAGGTGAGCCAATAATGTCTGGGAAAACAGAAAGAGTAAAGGGGGCCACGTTCTGTCTGCTTCATCAGAAACAGCCAGTCAGATGAGATTATGGAGCAATTTACACAGATGGCAGATCCCATCATTCCCCTGCCTTGTTAAGTAAAGGCAGGTCAAACGGGTTGTGGGGTGCTGGTGGTGGTGGGGGGGGGATTGATTGGAACAGATCTCATGTTGGCACAGATTGTCAATGACTAAGCAGTGGGAATAAGCCAATATTTTCAGAGGCATTTGCGCTTCAAAGGGAAGGAAGGAGAACATATCTGTGTAACTCTTGTCAAGAGAAGAGCTATTAAATGCATTTGTGAGAGGAAAAGAAAAACCACAGCAGGAAAATCTCTGTCACTGATAAATGCTTCAGCCACAGCCTCACAACCACGGCAGTCACATCTGTGAGTGTGGAGTGGAAGGAACTTGAAATTAATTGAAATTGAATAGTAGCTGAATGCATGTACATTCACACTGAAATACAACCCAGAGCCCTCATATCCTAATATAAAAACAAACAGTGTTTGTATAACAGTACAGATCTGGTTGCAAGCTACAACCAAGATATCTGATGTTCCCTTTCTCTCTCCGTCTCTCGGCCCTGTAACAGATAATTAATAATGCATATATGGGAGTCCAGGGAAAACTCCACACTCTATTAGACAGAGCAGACGACAGCTATTCATAGGTTTAATAATGAGTGGGCGGGACAGGTGAACACCGCAGAGGATCTGTCCCACACAGAAACGAGCAAGAATGAAGTGCAAGAACAGACCATCTCTGCAACAAGACCAGCTCAACTTGTTATCACCTCTTATCATCTCTGAGGGCTTATCTGCCTGTCTTTCATCTCCTAGTTTTCTGCTTCTCTTCTTTCATCTCATTATATTTAGCATCTGCAGGCCATCTATCCAATGAGGATGTTGTACTGTGTTCACCATGAGATGATCACTGTGTTAGGATGAACAGGACCCACTTTTACTCTCTCCAATACACAACCTAACCTCAGGGTTTTGGTCGATATGGAGTACCGACCGTGCTCTTTTTTTCTTTTTCCAATTTAAAATCTGTAAACTTCACTGTGGAATTTATTTGGATCATGCCTCTGTATGTAAGGTCACATGAGGCTGTGAAAACATATCAGTTTCAGTTTGATTTACTCATTAAAATCTCTCTTACTGTCCAGGCACCATAATCCAGATGCGGGGTTTGATAAAGGTATGTTTCAGCTCCACTGTTTTACACATCAGTACAGGTCATGGGAAAGACTACTGCATATGTGACAAAAAAGCTTTATATAGCCATTTGTGGCTCCAAAGGGAGCTGTGTGAAATCTGATAAATATCTTCGAGTGATATCACTTGAATCCCTCGGGTTTGCAGACTAATGTTTGAAAATGAAAAAGAAAATATGGGGGTGTGGAGTAACAAACCAACCACCAGACCTCTTTCAAATGTCAGTCAGTCTCAGTTCACCATTGACTAAATATAATAATATAATTTTCGGGCTTAGTGCATTAACAATAAGAATATTTAGCTGAATGTTGGCGTGCATGCAAGACAACTGCAATTTTACAGTTTGATTCTGATGTATATCTGTGTTGTATGTCATGCCCCTCTCACTCCCCTGGCTTATTATCTGCCTCTGTCCAATAAAGGTGAAAATGCCCGCTGCTCCCAAAATAAACAATCTATTCAGACCTCAGTCCAAGAGCAGTTTCATAATTGGTGAAACACAAATACATCTAATTAAATAGCTTTCAGTCATCATAGATTTGTACATTCAGCGCACTTGATCGGACGAAACAAGCGATAGATGTTACATGGGAATCTTCACTATATTCTGATATTTAGTGCGGTACAAGATTGATGGATTGATGCAAAAAGGAATTGGCAGACTAATCAGTTATGAAATTAATGATTAGCAACCCTAATAAGTGGAGACATTAACAGTAACATTATTTTGATGCTTGTGCATATTTGACTTACATGGCTCTGGATGGCTTATAAAACTGAATTTAAAAAGTTATAACAAGAGTGACAATGAGACAGTATTTATGTGGATTGATCATATCTGGTGACACAATTTTAAGGTCACAATCAGCATCAATACTATTCCAGAGTATGGAACTACAGTGGTCAGAGGCAGGACATGGAAGATACAAACACTAGTCTATTTTAAAACAAAAACAAAAAAAAAACAGCTTGATCTGGTGTGTAGCATTACTGACTGAGCAGCAGTCGATGTAGAGTGTTTGAGAAAAACATGAACACCACAGAAAGAGAAAAAGAGATGCAGACACACAAATCTAGTGATCCACACTCAGCAGGGGACAGTCTGAGTGTGGGAGCTGAATATTCAGCAACCCAGATACTTCATTAATGAGGCGCACACACCACACAAACACACACACACACACACACACACACACACACACACACACACACAAACACACACACACACACACACACACCACAGCTGTTTGCCGTGTACTTATTTGTATTCTGTCTAATGAATTTCAAGTTGAATTTCAGGCAATTTGGCAATGGTACTCACACTATTCAGAGCACTGAGGAGAGGGGAAGAGGCTTGCAAAGAGAGAGAAACCAAAAAAGACACAGAGATGAGAGAAAGGACAGGAAGGGAGAAAAGGAAGCAAAGGAAGCACAGACAAGGATAAAAGAGGTGGAGAGATCTGACTGGAAGAGGAGTGGAAACAGCACACTTGCTAGCCCCATATTAGGCTCCGTCCCTGAGGGCACCTGGTGTTAGACATGTTACAGGAAAACAAGATAAAGGCAGCTTTAAGCCAACTCTACAAGTAATAGGAGCAAAGTTGAACCAGGGGCTGAGGGAGAACAAGGGCAGCGCTGCTCCACCATCTTCCTTCCTCCTTTATCCTTCCGTGCTCTGATGAAATTGGTTGTAAAAATGCTGCAGGCATGCTTTCTTCATTCCTTTTTTTGTAGGGGCTTATGATTTTCACCAGCCAGGGCTTTAAATATTTCTGTGTCGCAATGAAAATTAAATCATCTCTTTCATTTCTTATTTTCCCTCTAACACCCTCCCTCCTCCCTCCACATTTCTTCTTCCTTTGTTAGCACCTTATTTCCGAAGCCTGCAGCGGATATTCTCCTTTCAGGCACTCATCCAGTGGGGTTAGTAAAATACAAGAATATTTGAATATCACAAAAGAGACTGTTCACACAAATAAAGAAGCTGTTTACAACTATTGATCCAGAAGGAGCTGGATGAGAGTGCCGTCATCAAAAGTTATTATCGTGACAGAGGTTTATCAGCCGCTCGCCGTTTCCCCTGTCAGGGGAGGAACTGCGTGGTGCCAGGGAGAAAAAGAGGCCCTAATAATTCTGCAAAGAAGACGAGTAAGAAGAGTTATCATCATGGGGAGACACCTGCTGTCACGTGTTTACAACCATACACTCCACCATGTGTCAAAAACCCTCAGGCTTTAACTAGGTATGGCAACGTGTGATCCCCAAAGAGTCTAAATGTGATCCGTGTGAAAATGGACCGTGGAGAATGAAAAACAGATCATTTGTGAAACTACATGTATGAAAAGTCACATCAGCACAGCGCTCAGGACCAATGATCACTCTAAGCATCCCTGCACGACAGTTTGCTCACTTCGACTAAATAATATCTCATCAGCCGTCAGTCAGAGCTCCACTTGCCCCCACGAGTCCAGTCAATATAATCTGGCCTGCAGGGTTTTGGTGCCACATGATATTTGAAGCCCAATTCTTCGAGTTGAGTGAGCTGACACCTCTGCCCAACAGTGACGAGGGAGGAGATGAAGACAGAGGGGAGACAGTGAGGAGGAGAAAGCGTGTCTGTGTGAAGAGGCAGGGAGGGAATATTGGGGAGAGTCCAGCTGAGGGGAGAGATGGGTGGTATTGGAGCAGGGTGTTCTTCTAGAACGGCCTCCAATTACATCCAGGGTGTGAAACCGTCCATAAGACCCTGATTAGCCTGTCTGTCATCCTGCTACAGCAGCAAATGCAGAGTCGGCTCCAGTTGCCGCCTTGCGCGCCACTTTGCAGGAACACATTCCCTGTCAGACATAGTGCGTGCCAGGGGCCATAAATCCTCGGTCCAAATCAAAGCCTGCTTCTAACAATACACCGAAAGCCCAGTATGACCATTAGCACTCTGCCTTCCCATCTCCCACAACAAATCTATCCCTGACACCTACGCCCATCTCCGCAGTGGGCTCCCCTCCATTAGCCGCTCAAATGGCATGTTTCAGAGAGTGACTGAGCAGGCTGGTCCAGGCGATAGGCGCTACTGGATGCTCACGGTAGCAGATGCCAACGTGCAGAGTGAAAGTAAATGACTCATGCACCCTTTATACGCCTTAGGGAAGCTAAAAAGGGAGATGTGGGGTGTCAGGGAGAGTTCAGAGGGAATCTGAGTGCCGTGTCAACAGAGAGGATAAGAAAACAACAAGGAGAGAAGATGCTGGAGGTTACACATTTTTGAGATTGAGGTTTGCACTGCTAAAGTGGTGGAGAGAAATGGGGCTCAGTCAGTGTCTAGTGCTTCCAATGTGTCACCAATTAGCTTAAAAAGGAAGCCACCATTTGGTGTTGCAGCCCTCTGAGTGAGTCACGGACACCAGTTGAACCACACTTGACAAATGTGTAGGAGTAAAAGGAAACCAGGTAGACACTTGGATTATCAATAAAGTAAAAATTCAAACACAACTGCAGCTCAAGGTCTTTATCAGCGACAGGATGACTGACGTATAGCAGGAGTCTGAGCAGCAGCGTAGAGGCTCGAAGGAATACAGTGGTCCATGCAAGTCTGAGGACAGAGTAGCGATGCCTGACCGATGTCCTTTCAAGAGCAAATTCCTGACCAGATCCCCAGGTCCCTCAGCAGCAGCGTGAGGGTGGGCTCGAGGCTGCGAGTGCCCAGCATGACAATCAAAATCATATTCAAACACATGCTCGGGAGCAATGGGCTGCAGTGATGAATGAATGCTTAAAAGTCTTGCGTCAGCTCTGCAAAAACTTTGACAATGAGCGCATGCATCTCTTCCTTCTTCTACATTCAACAGCATCACTCTTCTCTTTCAGAGCTCATCACAGAGCCGCTTGTGTCTGGAACTAAATATCACTGCGCAACAGATGGAAATTGAATTCCTTTAATCAGTCTGAATAATGGCCAGCAGATAAAAGGAAATGATGCTGAGGGGAAAAGAAGTCTCTGAATATCTACGCTGCTGGGTGACACACGGTCCTCACATAGCCTGAAGGGCAGAAAGGTCAAGAGGTCATTTGCTCCTGTTACAAGGGCCATGAGGTGACAGTTTTATGAGAAATGTTTCTATTTACGCAGCTTTCAATATACCATAACTCCCCTCTAGAAATAACCTGCCACCTATTACTACAAGCTTTGTTTTGTGCTGATTTTAAGCATCAAAAAGGTTCAAAAAGCTGCAATTCCTAGAATGAAAACCAAGGTTTTCTTTGTGTTTATGAATATTGTCCCTGAGGAAATAAGTTCAGCTTGGCTTGAATCTATAAAAGCAGGTAGCAAGCACAGGTGTTACACAAATAATGATGCACTCAACTGTGTAATGAACGCGCTTTCAGCCAGAAAAGACAGGAATCAGAAAAAAAAAGGTTGTTTCAGAACCACAATTGAAAGAAATGGTATCCTAGTATGCTTTCATTAAAATACTTTCCCTACACTGGTGGCATTATCATCTTTACTAAGCTTATTCCTAAGCGATACCAGGTGTCATCCTAAAGTCTCAAGACACAAGTGTCAGCTTTGTACATCAAAAACAATCAATGTCAAATTAATCTGCACATACCAAAGAAAATTTGTGAAGATATTTTAGATGATTTCCTTGCATGAAGCTGTTCACAAATTCAACCGGGCTCAAGCGAGGCTTTTAGTTTGACATGATAATTCTTTTTTAACTTTCCAATCCTTCTAGTTATGGCCTTTAAGTGCTGTTTCAACACAAATGAGTTGGGGAAACTTCATCTGTGTTGGCTTCACTTATAACCAACTGATCAAATTTTCTCAGCTGCTTGAGAAGATCTAATCACTGCTGAATCAAATTCAGGCATCCGTCTCGTGTTTGACGTCAATGACACATTACCCTGGAATGTCAGCCTTAGACCTCAGAGCAAAGTAGCATGAAGTTCTGCAAGGTGAGTGTCTGAAATTACCAGAATTGAGAGAGAGTTAATGACAACCCTGCCAGCGAAAGTGGCCTTGAATCTCCGTCCGGGCTCTTTATTAAAGAAAATTTATTTTCATCTATCCATCCATCCCTCCACAGTCAGTCTGCATTGCTGTTGACCCAGCCGGCAGCAGAGCCGGTGAGCAGCCAGAGAGAAATACTGTCAGAATAATGGATTAGGTCCACAGCAGGACACACAGCTGCATCACGGCACGATTGTAATGCAGGAGACTTCTCAGTGAAACCTTGGGACAGCGATTAGCTTGGAAGCAAATCACAGCTTGTCTTCCCTGTGGGAGATGTGTAATGGGGGAAATGATTCGACATACATGTCGGGCAATAGGATCCCACTCTGTGAGGAGAGGGTGCTGGCCATTCCAGCTTACGTGAAGTTAATTATGAACATGCGAGAACAAGATATAAAAAAGGTGACGTATAGAACTGCTTCTTCCAAAAGTGTTTCTCATGATTATCACGTAAGTGTTATTCTCGGTGTCTTGATTTGAGTTTGGACACCACCTGTCCTTGTTGTGTTTGTTACGCTGCTTTTTATGGTTGCACAGATGGACCTGCAGCAGGCGTACCTGGTAATGTGACCAGCCCTGTGGCTGTCTGTCAGCATCGTGCCTGTGAAAGCCTCAGTCACAACTATTTGGCTATGCAGCACATAATTCAGAGCTCCAGTATACAGACGTCTGCTCAGTCCAGTCATCCATCAGAACGCTTTTTGCCAAGTCAACAGATTCTCGTGGTGGTGGACAGTCAGGGAAAAGGCCTCTCAGGTTCTATTTCAGCATCGGGAGGGTGTGTGTGTATTTTGTATGTGTGTGTGTGTGTGTGTGTGTGTGTGTGTGTGTGTGTGTGTGTGTGTGTGTGTGTGTGTGTGTGTGAAAGGAGTTTTGATTTTCACAGGGTGTAAAGTATAGCACTTTTACAGCAGCAGTAAACCATATGAAAGGCCAATATAGCCATATATACCCCCAGGACCCCTGATTGTTCCAACATATGAAATCTACGTTGGGATACTTTATTCAATTAAGATGACTGTCAACCATTTTATTCACAATCTGGCCTGGAAACTCCCCAACACAGCCTCATCTTTGACTCATCTGAAAAAGTCTGTCTATTAATCACCTATCTGTAAACCACAGGATTGGTGCTTTGAAACTTCTAACCAAGTAATTTGCTGTTGATCTACACAATGTTAGAAAATAATGAAAAATGGCCATTACAATTTCCAACAGTAAGGCTTACATTTAAATTCCTTGTTTGGTCCCACAGCTCAAAACCCAAAGATATTCAGTTTACTAACGTGGAGAACAAAGACAAGCAGCAAGTATTCACATTTGAGAGGTGATGATTTTTTGTAGTTTTTGCTTCAAAAATTTCTAAATCAGTTACTTGATCATCAAAATTGATTCTCATTCATTTTTTGTCGGTTAACTAATCAATCAATTGTCTTAGGTCTAGTCCCAGTAACAGAAGCCTGACATCTATCTAAGGCCGTAAACCAGTGCTGACATGTTGTTAGCAGATTAATTGATAAGTCGATTGACAGAATTTAACTACAAAGGGATTCAAAGATCGATTGATCAACGATTCATTGATTAGTTCATTAACAATTGGTCTGCAACAATTTTGTCACTGACAATCACTGACTGTCATTTACCACCATTTTATATCACTGAAAATTTAATTATGGCTGTAATTGAAGATTATTTTCATTATCAATTAATCTACCTATTATTTTCTTGATTAATTGTTTAGTCTACGAAACTGAAAATAGTGAAAATGGTCATCGCTACTTCCTGGGGTCCAAGGTGATGACTCTAAATATTTTTGTTATTGTCGCTATCTGACATTTTATAAACAAAACAACTGATTGAAAAAGACTAAACATATTAATCAGTAATGACAGCAGTGGTTAGCAGCAACTCCAGGATTAACTTCAAAGGCACTACACAGTCATGGTTCACTCTTGCACACAGGTGTTTTCACTTAATCTGGTAATTAGACCTCTGCATGTGTCTGTACAGGCTGTGTTTGAGTGATAGTTCCCTGACTCTCCTGTTTGTGTTGTTGCACCTCGTAAGATGGGACAACGTACACCCTTATGATTCTTAAAATAGAGTTTGGTGACCTCAGATTTTCCCAGCATAGCTCCACCCAGCTTCACCCTAATCAGCCAGAATAACACTTGTGTGGTTGTGCCGCGACTTTAAAAAATGCCGTAGTTAAAATGTTAGAGACCTTTGAAACAGCAGACGTTTTTCACTTGTCATAGCAGAAAAAGCACAGGTGTTATTAATAACAATGATGATTTCTCTGTTCCGTTAAATGTCCATGTGCGCAGTTAGCGTACACAATACCAAAGACCCTGGACTTCACATAAATAGAATTCACTGTAGCCATTGTTAATGTTATTAATGGCACATGTGCTTTTCCTGCTATAACATGTCAAAATGTCTGCAGTGAAAAGGGTTTATCAGCTGCCCTCTCTACAGTGCCAAGCACCCACTCTCATAAAATGATACAAGAAGTGGTGTGAGCCCCTGAGGTGCACTGGCTGCACCTCCAGGGTGTCTGCATTGCTCTGCTGTTCCTTAAAAATCCCCACAGTGGAGGCACCAGAGAGATAATCCTGCAATGTCCCAGATCTTTATTGGGGCTGAGCCCCTGATGGGAGCTAGCAATGAGATTTGAACACAGTGTCGGCCACATTTCAATCAGAGGAAAGAGTTTGGTAAGGGGGCAGGAGAGGATTTGCAGCAGTGTGGTGTCCCCATGCATGCAGAATATATTCCAAAACATTACTTTGACCAAAGAGATGTTTTCTGATGTTCAGTGAGCATTGAAATATATTCCTCACTGACCATCCCACCTTACAGTCCGACTCAAGAACCGCCACGCTGACCCAGCTCCATTTCATGTCTTATAAATGAACTGTTGATTTCTCATCCCATTTGCATGCAAGTGCACCAGAGCTGAAACAATTAAGCGAGTCATCAATGGACTGACAGAAAATGAACCCACAACTATTTTAATGATCAATTAATTGCTTAAGTAATTTTAAGCAGTCCCAGTTTCTAAAATGGGAGGATTTGCTGTTTTTTTCATGATTACAATATCACTGTGAATGTAATTTCTGGGGGGGGGGGGGGGGGTTGGACTGTGGGTCTGACAGACATCTGGAAATGTCACATTGGGATTTAGGAAACTGTAATGGGCATTTTACATTATTTTCTGTCGTCGTATAAACCAAACAATCAATTGCTTAATCCAGAAAATAATTGTCCCTAAAGTATACAACACTCACCCACTCCCTGTCACAGGGTAACCGGCTGAAAACAGCAGCATCCTAAATCTCACACTGCATTGCACAGATTAGGATGAGAGGTAGACGGTGGGCATTCAATTACTACAAATGTTCTGAATAGTTGCAACATTTTCGTCTCACAGTCATTTAAAGTTCAGTAGGACAGCTTCCACATCCTGAAACATTTCATGACCGTGTGCCATTGTCTGAACCATATGATGAAGCATGTGTGGTGGATGAAGTGCTGCTTCTCTCGCTGACCCAAATGCACAACAATGGGAATGCACCGATCTATCGTGACCAAAGAGAGAGACCTCACACACAGCCTGCGGGTGTTCTTGGAGTGCTGAGACGGGATGGGATCGGGCTTGAGCCGTTTAAACTTACCTAGCTTTCCCCGGGACTCCTCCAGCTTCTGGATCTGGTTCTCCAGGAAGAACATGGCCACTGCGAACGCTAGCAGCGCCAGAAGCTGCAACTTGGGCGGCATCATGACTCTGAGCAGCCCCATCAAATCATCCAGAGAGGGATTTGGTCAGTCCATGCTCAGAGGAGACACTGAAAACACACACACACAGCGACGACGGTGATTACAAAGCGGCTGAGTGTCTGTACATGGCCCTCTCTCCCTCTCTGTGTGTGGATATCTCCAAGTACTCTAATTCAAATCCTCTGGTTACCTCAAATGCGAAGTGTTCATACTCGGCTTGGTGATTTCATCAAGTCAATTTCAAACAGCGGAGCGTCGTAAAGCCCTAGAGATTTCCCAACAGAGCGGATTTGTCCCCCCGAGGTGTAGGAGCGGTGGTACCAGCCACTGTCGCCTGCGTCCCCCATGTAGCGCTGTCCTGTCCCATCCAGTGTGTTCACCACCACCGCACCACGGACAGACTATTACTACCAGTCAGGCCATTGGATGTGTGAGCAGTCCACCACCCAGCGGAGGCTTTCTATTCGTCGACCATCACTGTCTGTTCAACCCGGATTGGACCCGATTAACAAACAGACCTGAACTCCGACAGCAGAGGTCGCACTTCCTTCTCGAACCACGACAACAAGTAGAAGCGAGGAAGAAATTACAAGTCGACCTTGGCATATGCCGAAACTCAAGTAACATAAAATTAAATGAAACTAGTCTTAATCCGTCATATATTCTTAAATATATGTATATAACACTCACGTAGGATTTTAGTTCAGCAGACGTGGATCTTGATTTAAAACAGAATGTGTCAGTTATGACTCTTAACGGTCAGGCGCGACGGGGTTTCCCTTCAGTAAAAAACAGGGGTCCTCGAAGCGGGTTTCACTAACAAAGCAGGCTCCAAAATGTCGGGAGAGGTGTATCTCCTGTGGCTCCTCTCGCTTTTACAAACGGTGAGTTTATTAATACAAAAACGAGCAATTGTCGCCGCTTTCTAAAGTGCTTTGTAATTAACATGAACGGGTGGCGAATCCGTCAGCGGTCTAACGTTACGTGCAGTTTTGTGAGCCGCATCCTGCTTTGCCCGCAGCTTCAAAATGACGTGGCTTAACCTCAGAAGCTATGAGTCTTGATGGTGAAGTGAAGCTTCCTCGGTGTTTTGTTTCAGCTAACTGTCTTTACTTATCCCCCTCAATACCTGTGCCCTGCTCAGTTAGGTGAATCCTAAACTTCTGTAGTCAAAATAATATATATCAAGCAAACGTTAATGTTATAGGGCAGCCCGTATTAGCAAGGATAGAGTATATCCTGAAAGCGAAAGAGCTCGTGTTAACATTACTTGGGCGCGTCTTTATTAACTTGCATGTCCAAGAAAAGCTGACCAAACAAACTACCCAGCAGTCTCCTGTTATTCACTGTCATTTGGACATTTTCAAAAGTAGTTATGTACTTTGTTCTTCTGTAGTAAAGATGATGAACGCACTTCAGACTAAAATATCCTGTCAATTGGCCTACCTGCTTACCCACATTCTTATCAGTCAATAAAATCTCTTGTAACAACGAATTGTGCTGAAATTATTAATAGTCAATCAGCAAATCATCAAATAGAAATCAAGTGAAAATACCCGCATTGCGTTTATATAGTATTACATGTGTTTTCCCTTTGTCATAAATCAAATGAATGTTAATATCGAGTAACTTGCGGCAGACATTTGTCTCTAGATTTAACTTTTCTTAATTAAATGAACAGAAAACTTGGTAGATTAATGGATGATTTGACATTGGCATTTTAGATGCAGCACTACTGTCCTTAAAGCCACCAAAAAGTAAACCCTGCATTGGTTGTATTGAACACACAACTGTTTTGTAGAATTTCTCATGGTAATACACCAGTTTCATTTTGGTTTCCATTTCAGTGTTTCATTGCATTTTTAAATGTTGAATACTGTATAAGTTCCTAATGTCAGGCTTTTTAATCAGTCACCCATTTTGATTCCGGGCTGTGTTTCTGTATATGAGGAGTGAGCAAGCACTATGATTTTTTTCACCCTCTGTATCCCTTTTATCTCCTCCCTGCTCTCTCCAGCTGTCGGCATATGGTGCCGAGCTGTCGTCGGAGGCATGCAGGGAGCTGGGCTTCTCCAGCAACCTGCTGTGCAGCTCCTGTGACCTGCTTGGGGAGTTCAGCCTCACCAAGCTCCAGCCTGACTGCCGGGAGTGCTGCCAGCAGGAAGCCCAGATGGAAGCGCGCAAGGTAAAGGGAACAACAAAGCTCACCAAACAGACAAACAGAAAGTAATTGCCTGTCTAGATTCAGTCACAACGTGGAGCATGTTGCAAAGACCTTAAAAGGAGATTCAGTGAGACTAGAAGAAGTGTAACCAGCTACAAGGTTAACAAATTTGCCTGCAGTAAAATGAGAAAATGAAAGGCACTTACCATTTGTGCTGCATTACTGAGATTTCATAAAACTGATGATGCACAACAGTTCATTAATTGCGGAGTCTTGAGCTTATCTCTACGCTGTCTCTACTCATTTACTGTAGCTCGACAGAGGATGGGCTCCTCAGTGGGTAGTAGTAGCACTCTGAGGACCGCTGTCAGAAAGTACCACGTTTATTGACAGGGTCACATTCCCCAGCATTTGAACTGCTACTAAAAACAACCTAGTTTGAGCCTTCCTGTCACTGGGTCTGTTGACACTGTTTGCTGCTGTGTGCCAGATTTGAGCTGCCACACACAAACTCTGTCACTAGCTGTCAATCTTTCTCTCTCATGTTCAGAGTCGAGGCTGCTTAACCCCAGTTTGACACTTCCCGTGGGGTTGATATGTCAAGTTTTGCAGTAACAACCTCTCTGTAACCAGTGAAGAGGTGTTACCGGGCGCTCATTGCTCTGGTGATTACAGGAAATTCAAAAGGACTCCCTGCTGTGCCCTGACGGATAAACACTGACTGAAGTGATGGTGGAAAACAATGTAATTTTTCTTTGATTAAGCAAAGCCCCCAGAGCGTGTGTGGTATCCTAGCAACAACACCTTGGAAAAGTGCAGTGCACACCTCATTACACCTCTTGATGATAACTCTGCTTTAGACAGACTCTTAGAGGAGAGATTACCCCTTGCTCCTCATGATTTGAGTGAAAATGTCACTTAGAAGGGCAATTGGCTGTCTCCAGCTGCACTACGAGGGTACCAGTAGAAATGACAGTGTCACTAAGCACATTTTCTCCTCAGACAGCAACAATTATCTGCCTTAAGAATTCTTTGAGTCTCGCAATTGACATCAGTGCCGTGTCATTAAACCCCCTGAGAAATGGCGTATTGTGCAGCCTAGTCGATTAGTAAGATTCACTGAGCATGGAGGGCATTTCGGTTACTCATTTTCAAATGTGTGCTTCTCTGCTGAGCACCCGCGCATGGCAGCACCTCAGCTCCCGTGGGTGCCACTTAACTGTATGTCTCCGTAGAGGGGGAAAGCCTTTCTGAGAGTCTCTCATGCCCATGTGGTGTATGGTTGGTGACAGTAAAATGAAAAACCTTTAAAGCCTTAAAGGATAGGTCTGACAATATTCTATATTTTTCTTCTTGCCAATAAATCCCATGAAAAGACCATTCCCACCAACGCAGTGATCCTACTAACAAGGGTTGTCTGTGTGGCTAAGGCCCAATAGCTTATCACTCTGTTGTAGAGCTCCACTGTTGTCCAAAGACAAACCAACACCATCCTAATGCCGTATGTAACTTACTTGAGAAACAGTTGTCCAGCTGAAAACAGTCCTCACAAAATGCACCATTGACTTTTGATTAACACTATTCCCACCTGTAAGAAATTTACAGTGGATCTGCAGGTTAAAAGTTTTTAAATACTTTCAACTCAGCCTTTGGAAAGTATTAAGTCTTAAATTTCACCTTTTTTGGGTGTGGTTGCAGGCTGTGGGAAAACATTACACATGTTTAAATTACAAATGAAACAGTAGACTGTGCATTCAGCAGGCCGTTCACTTGAGACTTGAATGAACCTAATTTAAATAATTTTTAAAAAATGGATTACTCCATACATCTATTTTCTGCCACTTATCAGCTTCCGCGTCAGTTAATAGATTGATTATATTATTATAATGTACAGCTGGGAACCACTGACAGAAATGTGACATGTCAAGAAACTTATTTGAATAAATAAGTTATAATAATAATAAATTGTAGGCTTTATTGTCCCTACTGGTTGTATGACAACTGTATTCTATGGTATTATGAAGGTCTGAATTTAATTTAATGAACCAGCAAACCCTGTATTTATTGGGAGACGGACTAAGACAAATAAAATCCCTTAAACAGCATCTATTGGCATTTAAAGTCCTCATTGTGCTCTCAAATATTACAGGTCTTTGTTAGATTTAAAAGGGCAACAGCTGCTGCTCATATTTTATCAGGACCTTTCGTTTCTTCTTAACCTTTTGTCTCGTCTGTTTGGTTTATTCTGTTATTGACACTACTACATCATTTACATTTTATGTTTGAACATTTTAGGCTGTTGTTAACATATTAGATCCCTGCCTCTGTCTGCAGGTTTTATAGCGCTCCATAGAGATTAAGACGATACATTGATGGAGTTATAGGCCCTGTTCAGACCTGGCAATGACTAGAGCATGGTCCAATCATAAGTGGACAGCTCTAAGCACGTCATTTCACATCTGGCATTAGAATACGTTTCCACATGTGCATCAAACACAGCGAGGAGTGAATGATTGCACTGCACACAGCTGTACTATGGAACAAGGTTTTAGCCATTTGATATAGTAAAATATTTTCAGTTCATTATGAAACTGGGAGGGGGGGGACTAATTAGACTGTGGCAGAGGACGTCAGTTGAGTAGGCGATCCTACAGTGTGTGCGTTCACACTGCTAAAAGAATGTGGCCACATGTGGCCCACACCACCTCCTGGGTGATCAGATCTCAAATACATCCTCAATGCATCTTGGGTGCATTCACACCTGTACTTAAAGCTGACCACTTGTGTTCAGATCGCCCAAGACAGATGTGAATGCCAGGTCTGAACAGGGCCTCAGAGAAAGTCATACTTTAAATGCATGCTTTTGGTATTGAAGTCTGATAGACAGGGTGACCCGCTAATTGAGTGCATTTAAAAATGTTAAAATGCTCCATATATGACTCCACAATGAGTCCATGTCGAGACAGCTATCATTTGTTACCTAGCTTTCAGTTTTCAACAGTGTAGTGTTGTGACTTGTCTCTGATCTGCCATGTGCGGTGAGGGAAAAGCACAAAAATCTAATTACAGCAGTGCCGAATTGTTTACAGAAACACAAGGGAAGAGAGGAAGAGGAGAGGATCTTAGCTGCATGCTGAATTTAATTTGCTGTGTGAACCAGGCGACCAGACCATTTACCACTCTCCTCCCTGAAAACAGCGAGCAGAGCATGGGTCTGAAATACTGCTGCGACACTCCAATTTCCTCTAACTTATTGTGTATTGGTGCTGGAGGTTTGATTACAAGTGAGCCCTGCACAAACCACCATCCATCAGCCCTGCTCCATATGCACAGGCTCTCAGTTTAATGACCCCCAAGGAGTCGCCCGGACACGTTTATGAATCAGTCTGCCTGAATCAAATTACTCCTCCAGGCCAGGCTTCCCACCACCAGCAGGGCCAGTATTTTCTGTCTCTGTGTGCGGGCATTGATGTGTGTGGGGGGAAATCCTCCTCATGGATTACCTTACACTGTGTTTCTTTGCACACAGCTTTATGCTGGCGCCATCCTCGAGGTGTGTGGATGAAAACTGGGGAGGTTCCCTCAAGTCCAAGGTGAGTTCTCTATTGGGATATGATTCTACTGTGAATTTGTTTTGAAATACCTGCTTTTTCCTCAAAATTAGCTTGTGCCTTGGGTTATTCTGTGTCTTAATCAATGGAGATGAGTGTAAAATATATCCTTTTGAAATCACTTGTTCCAGTAGGTGGTCTAAAGTGCCTGCGGGCTGGTTTTCAAACAAGCTTTTGAAGTTTTTTATCCTGTGTGTCTTGGGAGTAGACCTCCCATCTTTGCTTGGTGTAACATTTGGTTAATTCAGTGTCAGGTTACGTTGATGGAGTTACTGCAGCTCGCCTCAGTATTGGGGGGGGGGGCGTCTGGAGCCCTGTCTGTGCCATATGGTTGTCGTTTGTTTACTTCAGCTGTAGCATCCTGTGTTCTCAACTGTCTCCTCCGCTTTTAACGCCACATTCTCAGGAGGTTTTGTAGTTGTCACTAATTACAGACCTCGGTACTAAAATAGAAAGGCTAATTGACTGATTCATTACCCGACATTTGTCTCATCGGTGTGTTTATCTCCTCAGCTTTTGTCAGGAGTGAAAAGCCGAAGATGTTCAAGGGTCTTCAGATCAAGGTAGGGATGATGAATTGAGTTGATGCTGAACCAGAATGATATCTGATATAAACCCATTAAGCTTCATCTGGAAAAAAAAAATGTCTAGGAAATCAGATTATGTTGATCAGATGACTCACAAACATTTCTCTGAATATTTTTCATTTGTATTGAGGTTAAACCTGCCTCCTTAACACTCCTCCTCTTTTTCTCTCTCACCCCCCTCCCACACTGCAGTACGTTAGAGGCTCAGATCCTGTACTAAAGCTTTTGGACGATAACGGGAACATCGCTGAAGAACTCAGCATCCTCAAGTGGAACACAGACAGCGTGGAGGAGTTCCTAAGTGAGAAATTAGACCGGATATAGACACAAATCCAACTTTCTTTTTTTTTTTTTAAGTCTTTAGTGAAAGGGTCAGTTCCTCCAAATTTAAGAAAAACATGTTTTATAACTTGTTCTTTTACATATCTGTGCAGATAGTTTCTGTTTTTTTCTGGCTGGGAGATGTCAGTCTCTGAGATTTGTGCCTCCTCTTTCAGGTGAATTAAATTTTGTTTGTGGCGCTCACAGTACAGAAAATGACATTTTAAAATATTCATCGGCAGCTTGACTTTCCGAAACTGTGTCCTGAATACTGTAGATTAACCACCTAACACGCTGTCAACAGTATTCATCGGAAACTACTGGAAGAAACAAGGAAACGGTTTCTGAAAAGATCTGTAGCTGTAAATGTAATTTTCCAATGTTTTAAGGTCCACAAATGAAATTCCATTCACCTTATTGTGTTTATGTTGCAGCAGAAATCTCAAGAGACAGATCTTTTTAAACTTGAGCAAATTAACAAAAACTTATCAGCATGGTTCGAGACTACAGGGGCAAGCTAGAAAATGTTTTCTCGTACTTTGGGGAAACTGACCCTGAAGTTATTTACCAGTTTGTACACAACTCGGCCTTGATAGATGGTTGTTAAATGACTGCTCTCTATGACTGTTTTTGTATCTGAAAATCACAAATTTCTTGTCTGGATTTTACCAAATAACTTATGAGTGTAAAACAACATAATCAGAGTTCAGAAGGACAGCACACCTAAATAATGATCAAGATTACAGATGAATCATGTTTGAAATCCGTTCCATGACGTTTGAGAAGACCAATAATACATCATGACCTGTTTTGTTGTTTGTCTGTGGGACTTTGTGTTCCCCCTCTGTCTGTCTGATATTCTTGTATAATTATTTTTTATAACGCTCAGCTTTGTGACTGATGGGATTTGTAGCAAGACCGAATGGATCTTAGTTTCTTTCCACATGCAGATGTTTTTGCTGAGACACATATTAGTGAAGACCTCACAGTAAACCAGTGTTGGGATGTGAGGTCTGATGTATATTTGTGTTTTTCTGCATCTTCTGCTTTGAATAGAAACTGGAATTGTTTTGGACGCTTGTTTTTGAGGTGGAGGTTTAAATATGCAACAATAAACAAAGTCTCTGATGGTCTCTCTGCCAATAGTGCACTATTTAATTTCATGGAAAGTGCCACAGAATCTCATTATCCCTGAACAGACGACTCCCTCCTAAGTGGCAGACTTCAGACCGAGTTGAAACCAAAGACATGGGTGTGCTGATATCTAGTGGTGTGAAACGGCATTGCAGCTCGGTGCTGTGTTTGCGGGGCACATTGCCTGCAGGTTTACAAGATGAGCTCAGAAACAAGCTTAGTCATCGGGTTGCTAATTTTGGATGTAACCTTGAAGATGCCCTCAAGACATGTTTTAAGACGTATACATTTATTTGTGTCTTATCTGGTTTTCTTCGTACAAAAAAAGTTCAAATACATTATTTAAAAATTCTTTAAATTTTATCTTATTGAAAAAACAGACCCCTCACCCAAATCTGAATCTACATCACTGTGCAGTGAGGGTCCAAGTGGATTAACTAAAGAAGCACTCATAACATCCCTGAAGCCAAAGATATATCTGATATCTAACTGAAGTATCACTCTTCCTGTATTTGTGAAGAAAAGGCTTTTTGGCTCTGAAACGATCTTTAAAAAAAAACCTCAGATGAAGAAGCAGATCTTCTGAAGGGGAGGCTGCACCCGAAACCATCTTATTGCTTGTTTCCAGTACAGAAATATGAAGCATGAAAATGTAGGATGGACTACAAAAATACTGTGTATCACCTCAAGAGACTCACTGGCACAGATCCATCATCTCTTGCGTTTTTCACCCTGTTACTCCCACACAGCTTCCAGTCTCCATAAGCAAAGGCAAGTAAAACAGTCAGACTGTTCGGATTCTACCTTCCATGTTGACAGCTTCTGTCTGAGGAGAAGTGCTATAAGCAGTTTAAATATAGTAAATCACTGCTGCTACTTGACTACACATAAAAAAAAAAAAAAGTGATGTTGACATGAATATATACTCGTTGAAACGCCTTCACTCATTCGTCCTAAAACAGCTATTTCCTGTTGGTGCTCAGGAGCTGGTACATCCATGTTTCATGAATTGCATCATTTATGACATTTACAGAGTAACTGGAACCTCTTGACACGTATTTCAGAAATCAGTGTTTTATTTCCAAACATAAAAATAAAATGATTGAACAAAAACAAAATTAAGTAAAAAAAAAAAAAAAAGCTTCAATTACATACAGTCTGTGCTTTTATAAATATCTTGTGACCAGTAAGAAAACTAAATATTTTGCCACAACTCTTTTTTTTTTTATATATATATATATCTGTTGGGCCTGTTTGGATGTGAGACAGTATAGGCTTCTATTATCAGACAGTAAAGATCAAATGTGTATATGAGTAAAAAAAAAAACATCCAAGAATCAAATGGCTAAAAATCACACACTTCAGCAAAAACAATTATCAGTGCGGAGGCTGCGGTTGAAGTTACACATAGTTCTGTTCTCTCTTGCCGCCCTCTGAATGCTGATCACCCGGGTCGGTCTTGGTGCGGGACTGAGGTTTGTAAGCAACCCCGGGGTAACTGAAAGGCAAGAGGACAACACGTAGCATTTAGGTAATTCTATCATGATGATGCATCCTCTGTCAGAGCACGTGAAAAACACGTGATACAAGTAATAACTGAGCTTCATTAGGTCCAAAACAAGTTCAGAGCCTTCAGCAGCCGTTCAGTTCTGCAGAGCTTACTGTCAACAAAAATCTGTTGGACTCACCGTTGCTTTTCATCTTTCACCATTTCCCTGAAAGCCAGTGACTTCAAGACGCCACCAATGAGCAGGACGCCCCCTCCTATCCAGGCTATAAACAGTGCAGGGCCAAACGTGTATCTGGTGAAAACAGATAACACATTTCAGCAAAGCACGATGTAGGTCCAAGCATGCGAATGATATGGAGATTGTAAAAGCAGAAGCAAAATAATAATTGTAATATCCTACGTGGGTACTCCTCCCATTCCTCCTCCAAGTCCTCCTCCAAACCCCAACCCTTCCTGCATCATTCCTCCTCTATAGTTGGAGTAGGTGGACAACCTGTAACTGGCCACGATCTGATTGGCGTACATAGAAGCTCCTGCAATGCCACACACACCTGAGGGAGGGGTACACGGGGACAACGACAGGAACTCAAAGACTCATTTACTTCACAGAGATACTGTTAATATATTTTTAGCTTTACTCATGTTTATTTAATTTTCTACCAGAGATGATGAACATGATTCCTGCCGTGAGGCTCATCTTGGCCTTGGTGGTGTCCTCCATGCTGTTCATCGTGAGGCACGTCAGGGAGAAGACTGCTATCACCGCCCCGAGCACGCTCAGCACCACACCCACTATCATCAGGGCTCGCACAGCCTGGAAGGCACCTAGTGGGCAGAAAACACACACTCAGACGTGTTACATTAGTAAAGCTAAGCTGGACGTTTCTGATTTTAAAAATACTGAAGTCATGAGTCCATATTCTCCCGAGCCCAGGGTGTCAAATACATTTCACATGGATTAAGTTCTGATGGGGAAAAAGCAGAATGATTTATTCTCTGGTGTGATAAAAGTCATTAATGTGATCACATTGTGTCTAAAGATACTGGAATCAGCCTATTGAAACACGCCATGTGTTAGTTTTTGAAATTGTAGAGTGTAAATGCCCTCGGGTTAGTAACACCCTTACATTTCTAGAAAAATACAGAGGATAGCAGCAGCTGGATATTTCTAAGACTAATGAATAATTCATGTCCAACTTCAACAAACAAACAAAAAAGATTCAGAAGATTCTTCCTGTTTAATCCTCATTTAAAAAAGATGCTTTAATCAAACTGTTGTACAATAATCTGCACTCTGACCTTTATTTAAAATTGAAATTGTTTATAAAGTCCTCAGCTTCGCCAGAAGATGATGTGATCACCAGTGAATTTCATTTGATAATGTGGTGAGTATTTTCTTGCAGTAGGTGTGTTGCAGGAACCTGCCCTTTGCATGTTGTTTGTTCTGTTTCTGATAACTGTGTTGACCAACTCTCAGTCTGGCCGTCCATTATAATGACCAGAACGCACTGTAACGCAGTGCAAATACTGATAGGAGTGGGCTGGACATGGGAACAAGAGTTTGTAGGAGGACAACAGAAACTGAGACATATATTTTTTTAATTTGCTCTTAGTAGTTCTACAAAGGAGAAGACTATTGCTTTCAGCTGTGTCTGAAATAATTAGATTTTCCTTTCAACACCTTAGTGAGATAAATTCCTTACAGGTTTCTTCCTCCTTTTTTAAAATTTTTAATCTCTCAATATCAGCCTCAAGTTCCCCTTTTGCACTCCAAAGTGTTTTAATCTCTTTTATTAACCCTTTAAACTCATTTTTATCTTCACAATTTCTCCTTAATTTGGCTTCAAAATCTAACAAAAATATTTCTATTTGTTGTTTCTTGTTGCAGAACTTGTGAAACTGAACGAGACTCATCTCTGCAGCTTAAAAACCTCCGGTTTTGTCATTTGAGGAGAGCGAGTTAGGCCCTCTTGGATCTTAACAGGTATTGAAAGAACCTCCTCCTCACCCTGATACTGGAAACCTCATCTTTTGAAACTGTTTAGTTACAACTTTTGAAAGTTGTGTTAGTCACTGTTCCTGTTCCTGTGATCAGAGAAAGCTAAGATCTAACAGTAGGTTAGAATAAGAGTAGACATGGGAGAGCCCGGACTGTTTGGATTTCCTCAGTAAGAAACCATCATGAAACTGTGGCCTTGACAGTGAAAGAGATTAGTTTGAATATGTTTCATTATTAGGACATCAAGGAAATGAACCTACTTTAAATAGATATGAGAGTCATGTCCTACCTGAGAAGCCCAGGATGCCATAGAGCGGGCGACACTCAGTGAATCCAGAGGACGCTGTCTCACAGTCCTGCCACAGACCCTTGTAGGTATAAACAGACGTCACCACTTCCCCCTGCCTGTCCTTGACACTCCACTTGTTCATGGCCGTGGCCGCGATGAGGGCTGCGGCACCGATCAAGCCCAAAATGAATCCACCGTTCTGCAGAACTGATGGCGCCATTGTGGTGTTCTTTCACAAATCACAAAGAGTACAAGGGAAGCACAGTGTGCGTGTGTGTGTGCGTGTGTGTGTGTGTGTGTGTGTGCGCGCACGCAGTGTGGTTTGTGTCCAGTTTAAATAGCTAAAGATCCCAATACCCGAACTATACCTGCATATAAGAATGCGTCGAAGCAAAGGTGAGCAGGTGTGTGTTGGTCAGGCAGAGAATGAAACTGGGCAAAGTGGCACCTTGTAGTGATGGTGGCATTGGGTGGAGGCGGTTGGGTTTCACCCAGTGGGTGATACAGTATTATGGGTTGGGCTACCTTGTATTGAGAGGTGTGGACACAGTGGCGATAGGCACACCTGGCACCTACATGAGCTGAACTAACCGTTTAAATGTAAATACAGGAAACTGAATCACCGACTCCATCGCGCTTTCAGTGTTGGTCCGTGAGTAAATTATAGTGTCATTTGCAGTGTCGATGAGAAAATGATGCGTCACTGCAGAGAGACAAGCACGCAAATACACAGAGATGAGGCAGAAATGAGTGTGTGACTTTATCATGTCTGACTTAGTGGGAAAAAATAACACATGTGACGATAAGGGATTCTCAGTCATGCACAACATGTAAAAGTTCATATCAGGCCTCAAAGTGCCGCTTTAATATTGAAGTATGACAAGCCAGACCAGTAACATTCAGCCTCTTCCCACATCCACAGAAAGGTCAGAGGTCAAGCTCAGCTGTAGAGCTGCATCCCTGGACCTGTGGACTGATAAAGATTTGGTGTTTTGCTCAAAGACTCTTCAGCAAGATGAAACCTCAACAGCTTCAGGACTTTAAATCTTTAAGTCTCTGTTCCTGAGGCGAAGGTGTCAAGTGAAAACCTTCTGACTTGGTCCTGGTGTCTGAGGTTTTAAGATGCTGACTTTGTAATTACCACATCCCCAATTCATGTCCAGCTAAGCTCACTTGTTGCATTCTGCTCTGTGTTTTCTAAAAAAAAGCCTTCACCCAAATATAGGACTGATGATCAGCAGTCAGGTCTTGTTGGAGGTTAGATACAGGACATTGAGACAGAAGAACAGAGGTTTCAGTGTGAGGACTCATTCCCTCTCACTAACTGTGAAACAAAAGCTACCTCATATGATTCAACTTTCCACCTTATCACTTTGTCAACAACTGGGAAGGAGAGAAGTTTCTATTCTTCTCTTATCATCAGCCTGCCTCGCTCTCGCTCTCGCTCACACACACACAAACACACACACACACACACACACACACTACAATACTCATACAGCAGTCACAGTCAAACACGATGGGAAGAGAAAATGTCATCTTATGTCCGTCCAGTTTCTGTGGACTTCTGCTTTTTTTGCATGATATTAATATCAGTTTCTGTTTTTGTCTGAGTCTTTGTCATGTACTTTATCAGGAGATTAAAAGACAGTTTGTTAAAAATAACCAATCATTCATTGAAAAGCAACCGACTTGGGTGGTTAAATGTTTTTTTTTTCTGAAATTAATTTGAAAACAACGTGTCTCAAAGAAAAAAAAGACCAATTATAATGCAATGCTTTTTTGAAACATTTATTAATTCCACAAAAAAAGGGCCTGTATACTGAGAGGTGATATTCTCGGGGACAAACAGGTGTGACTGCCCAAATATAAGAATGTATGAATCAAAAATACAAAATTAAACTTAATGTCTTTTTTTTTTTTTAACCTGGATAAATAAACATGCCAAACAACACCTCGACACTTGCAAGCTTCCTTATGTCCACAACAGCTTTATGTTCATCCCACACAGACCTCAGCTGTTGGATTTGATCAGGGGGACTCTCCCTTTTTCTTTTTTTTTTTAAAGAAAAAACTGGTTTGAATTTATTTTCTTGTCAAAAGAGTAACAAAATAGCATCTTCACACCACAGTCTCCACTCTGTATTTACACGGGATAAGGAGTAAGAGAGTGTGTGTTGTGGCGTGTGTTTGGTGCTCAGCAGTGGGGCGCATCATCAAACAGCTGTTGGTGGCAGTTTGAAGTGTTTTTCATCTCTGCGGAAACACTTTAATTTTTCCCACGGGTTATTAAATATGAGTGAACAGTTTTGCTGTGATATTTGTGGGATGAAAATGTGTGTTGCAGCCCAGTTCTTTTTCTGTAGTCAGTTTACATGGGGAGGTCCTGCATGTGCGCAAACTTTTCGCGCTCCGATCGTGCGTCTTCCTCTCCAGTCCGTCACACGCTGGAGCTGGGTGAAGTGTAAGAGTCCATGCCGCTCTTGGTCATCCCTCCAGGGAAGAGGATATACGCCACCTGAGGCTGTAAACTGGCCGCAGACCACGCGCTACAGTTACACGGCAGCACGTATCCCGGGCTGGAGGGTGACGGGTGGGTGTGGGTGTGGGTGTGGGTGTGCTGTCCGGGGCAAGCCAGACCCCCAATCCCACCGGTCTGGTACCCAAAGGTGTGCGCGCTGTAGGGCAGAGAGCCTGCGGCCAGAGTGTGCGGTATCTCCGCCATCCGCTGGACAGCTCCGGTGCTGAACTGCGCCACCGGCTCCAGCAGGGAGAAGGACGACGAGGAGGAGGCGGGAGCGAGGAGAGCCCTGGCTTTATCCCCGGGGACGAGAAAGGAGTCCATGGAAAATCCCTTCAAGTGCTCCGCCGCCTCCCCGAGCAAAGACGGCAGCGGGAAAACGAAACGGTCCCTCTTGAGGAGACTCTTCGGTTTGCGCCGGGGTCTGTACTTGTAGTCCGGATGCTCCTTCATGTGCTGAGCCCGCAGCCTCTTGGCCTCGTCGATGTACGGACGCTTCTCAGAGTCGGAGAGCAGCTTCCACTCCGCCCCGAGTCTCTTGCTGATTTCAGAGTTGTGCATCTTCGGGTTCTCCTGGGCCATCTTTCTCCTCTGGCCTCTGGACCACACCATGAATGCGTTCATGGGTCTCTTGATGTGATCTAAAGGTTTTGCCATTTCAGGAACTGGCACATTAATTAAAGCACGCGCCGATCCTACTTTAAAGGAAGTCACCTCTCCAAAAAGCTCATGCTCCTCTCGTGCGTAAAAGGAAAAGTGACGAAGAAGTATCAAAGATGGTTTGAGTTAAGAAATATTTTCTGTGCCTTTGTCAAAAAAAAAAAAAAAAAAAAGTAGAAACTATAATTCCAGATTGACTGAAGAACTTGCACCAAGTTGAACTGAAAACTACACAAAGCGCAAAGCCTGGGCGCATGAATGGGAGTCACACGGGACCAAGTTGGAAGCTTGTTATGGATGATGCTGGGCATGTCAGCCACTCATCACCACACCACTGTCACGGCGAGCCAGGCCAATGGGAATGAGAGACCGCACTGTAATCCCTTCACAAAAAGTGACTGTACAACATTTCTGAGGGACTCCTCTCCAGCGGTTTAGTCTCTCCAAAGCTACCGAGACGAGCAGGCAGGGAACCAGGGGAGAAAGCCAGCTGCTGTATAACATACGCAGAAAACTACTAATTAAATGGAAGTTATTTTCCACTGCAGCTCCACATAGCCCTATAATGACCCATATGGCTCATTTGCTCAATAATGAGGTCTATTTCAGAGGATGTTAGAGGAGGTTTCTGTTTGTTTTAGTCATTTGAAACCATCTCTTTAAACCAGGGCCGCATCCAAGATTTACTGAGGTCAACAGCATACAGGAAAAAGAAAGTCTCTAAATTTTGTTCTTATTTAGATTTTTTGTAGGTAGCTGTTCAATTTTTTCCGAAAGTTTTATTGATTCTTTCAAGGAAAAACAACAGCACTGAGCTAAAATGACCAGATTGTGCTGCATAGTTCTTTCCAGGAAACATTCAAGGGAATTATTAAGTAGATTGAAGATCAGCAAAATAAAGTGGTATTGGTTTATTCCGCCAACATGAAAGTCTAAATGTTGTTTCGGAGCTTTCTCTGGGCTACAAGGAATAAATCTGAAACCTGGTGGAAAATGGGTGGAGAGATAGTGAACCTTTAGGTTTTTAACAGCAGAATGTAACTTTCTAAAAACAGATGACATGACCTTACATATGACCCCACATTAAAACTAAATAAAATGTGTGTAGGTTCTCGACTCCAAACTCCAAACCTTCATCCATCTCCCAATTTTCACTCTTACTTTTTAAAAACTTGCCTTTAGACTCATTTAAATTCCATCCCATGATGCCATGCAGGTGTCTTATATATTAATATGTGTACAAGTGGCTCACCTCTCCATCCTCCATCGTCTACAAAATCAATACCAATCACAGCCATAATTCTCTGGCCCTGGGTGACTCCATTGATTGTTACAGTTTTCATAATTATTTTACCTTATCTGATCAAATATGTGCTTTAGCCATCTCGTCTGTTATTGAAATGACATTGATGGAGAAATGCCTGAGCAATAACTTAACGATGAACTATACGCAGTGTACTGTATGTGTACTCAGGTGCTCATGGGTAATAACAGGGGATTACTGTATATGGAGTATATACTCAGGGAGCTCATTTTACAAGGAGGAATTCAATACTGACTCTCTGGGTGTCTAAGTGGGAGCTTCCAGGCCGCCTCAAAGGCACCCAAAATGGCTTCTGCAAAAAGGATTATTACCATGACAGAGGCATGATGTGTTTCTCCGTTGACAGAGCTGTGGCAGTCGGTTGAAGCTCCGAGTTTAGGTTTTGGTTGCGGCGATAAACTTAGATATCAGGCGAGGAGGAGGCCTTTATTTCATTTACCTCCCACAATCAAAGGCGCCGTGGGCCTCTTCAAAGGCAAAATAAATGGACATAGAAGATCCAGTGGTGCGCACTGTGTCAGTGGTGGCGATGATAAGATGTTTTCAGAGAGTGTTTTTCTGTGGGTTTCCTCGGAGCAGACGGGCTGGAGGGATAAAGTGACTGACGGCAGGGGTCAGACAGCTGATCTGTCTCCTCATAGCTGTGCTGTTATCTACCGTGCTGTAGGTTCAGGCCTGGCACACAGGAGGCCCCCACCACCACACAGAGACAATGATTACTTCCACAGAGGGACCATGTTTTAGAGAGTTTACAGCAGCGCAGAGAAAAACTGTCCCAGAACAACAACATGACAGGAAGGGCAGTTTGAGGAAATGATCTGTTTTTCCTTTATTTTTATTCTGCACGAAAACTTTCAGCTGAGGAAAAAAACAGAGAGTATGTGTTTTGTTGTGTACTTGTCAGTGTTTGGTTTGACTTCTAAGAAAGGGCAGCATTTCAACTCTGGAGAGATGAGGGTGGGGGGAAACGGGTAATAAGAAAAACTGCCAGCAGCACAAAATGGCTGTCGTAATCCGGTTATCCCCCGGGCTCTAAAGATACTGGTCCTCTCCTTAGGAGTCTATCTTTTCTTCTTATGTCAAAACTGTCCTCCATGCACTCAGGTGGATTAAGGAGTCACACTGTAGAAAGAAATTGACAGGTACAGAAAGACCTGGGGGTGAAAAGGAAATGAAAGATGACACAAAGAGGCAGACCGGGCGCTCCGGCCGGGGGAGTGTGCCAACGTCTGACAAGAAAAGAATCTATCAAGTCAACTTCACGCTAGAGGAAAAAATGTTGATGGTTCCTACTAATTTACTGCATTGATTAACTGAATAACTATTGGCAAATGAGATTAGTGATTACATATCTCTTCGTCTTGTGAAATGGCTTTTCTTTCTGTAGATGACTGAAGTGTTTGACAACTGTATTGTTCACTGATCTTGCTGTAAATCTGACTCAGGTTATATTGGGTTTAATGGCGGCTCTGCGGGAGGGGGCATTATTAAAACTCACTCAGAGTAGATTACATTCTAGATACATCACATATGCATATCATCTCGTATTGTTGAAAACGACCTCAACAAAAGGCTCTACTTTACGTTGGCTGTTTAAAGTGTAGAAGGGGAAGCAGCTGCCCAGTTGGCCTCCAGATGAAATGATAGCCTATTTTGAAAATCCTTTAATCATAATAATCTACAGAGAATTCAGAAAGTGTTCAGACCCCTTCTGTTTTTTTCACATTTTGTCATGATGCAGCCTTATTTCTGCAAATTTATTAAAAATGAAAAACTGAAATATCCCATTGACATCAGCGTTCAGATCCTTTGCTATGACGCTGAAATTTAGCTCAGGTGCCTCCATTTCTCTTGATCATCTTTGAGATGTTTCTACACCATGATTGGAGTCCACCTGTGGTCAGTTCAGCCGATTGGACATGACCTGGAAAGGCACACACCTGTCTATATAAAAAGTCTCATAGCTGACAATGCACATCAGAGCAAACACCAGGCCATGAGGAGGAGGAGCAGCCTGCAGAGCTCAGAGACAGGATTGTGTCGAGGCACAGACCTGGGGAAGACAATAAAAACATTTCTGATGCACTGAAGGTTCACGAGAGCACAGAGGCCTCCATTATTCTTCAATGGTAGAAGTTTGCAACAGCTAGGACTCTAGAGCCTCGGTAAGAGAGGAGACCAACAACCTGACGGTCAGTCTGAGCTCCAGCTTCCAGGAGGGCCAACCATAACTCCACCGATCTGGCCAGGTGGAAGCCTCTCCTCACTAAAAGACACATAAAAGCCACTTTGAGTTTGAAAAGAAGCACCTAAAAGGACAAGATTCTCTGGTCTGATGAAACCAATATTGAACTGTTGGTGTCATGTGAGGAGGAAACCAGGCACCATTCAACACCTGCCTGATACCATCATCATATATCTGGAGAGACCTGAAGATGGCTGCCCACCAACAGTCCCCATCCAACCTGACACAGCTTGAGAGGATCTGCAGAGAAGAATGGCAGAAAATCCCCAAATCCAGATGTGCAAAGCTTGTCGCATCACACCCAAGAAGACTTTGGGCTGTAATCGCTGCCAAAATGCTTCAACTAAAGGGCCTGAATACTGATACAGTTTCAGTTTTGCTTTTTTAATAAATGAATTTCTAAAATTCTGTTTCCACTTTGTCGTTGTGGAATATTTATGACGTAGATTGATGTGAGATTTTTTTTTTTTAATTTTAGCCTAAGGCTGCAACATGACAAAATGTGAATAAGGTGAAGGGTTCTGAACACTTTCTAAACGCACTGTAAGTGCAGAAACAGTATTTCCAGCTTCTTAGTTGTGGATTTTGCTGCTTTTCTCTCTTCTATTTGATGTGAACTGGATATATCTCGATATATGAGAACGCTACCTTGGACTATGGTCATTTCTCTCCATTTTCGGATATTTCATAAACCAAACAAACAATTAAATAATTAAAAACACATTTACAAGTTTAATCGACGCAGAGAGGAATTGTAACTTGAAGCCCAATCATTTTAAACATGATAACTTTTCATGCATCTTACCTAATTATGGTGCCACTGTCGGAAATCAGCTTGTCTACATGAAAACAAACAAATCTATATTCTCTCAGATGGACATCAGTACACTTGATCAACAGACGGTATCGATTATTTGAATATGTTTTCATTTTCTTATTTGTTTTTCCATGGAAAACAGTATTGACACTGAATGGATTATATGGATTATACTGTAAACTGATTCAAAATAACCTGGGATATTCATCAGATTTCAGATTCATCAGAGCCACCTCTCTAATTAATCTTTTCATCCAAGCATATGATTATTGACACATACATTCAAGTTTTCACAGAGGAGGCAGACTTGATGAGAAGAAGGCCGAGGCCCCCTCCCCAGATTGGTGTGTTGTGCTTTTCTTGCACATCATGGTGAACCTAAAAAGAATGTACTGATGTTCCTTTCAAAAAAGTACAAATACACACTTTCATGGAAATCAGCCACTTGATTTGAGTTACTCAAGTAAGATGAACCTACACCAAGCCTGGAACTGTATCACTGAATACCAGTAAACTGATGAATGGGTTTCCATCTGATTGTGTGAAAGTTCAGACACACTCATACTTCAAATTTTGTCATTTCAGCTCCAAATAAATTCACTGAAATCCAAAAACTGCATTCAAGTCATACAAGAGTTTCTGACACTTCTGAGCAGTCGGTTAGGAAACGTTTCAGGGGGAAAATCCCCAAGATTTTCATTGCTCCGGGGGGGGATTTCACTAAATCTTGTGCTTATTCTCATGATGCTTAGGAAAAGTAAAGCAGTTTTAATAGCTTTCCCCTTGACACATTGATGGTGGAATATGCTTTGGCTCTGTGGCAGATAGCTTCAATCCTGAGAGGTTGAGAGAGAGAGAGAGAGAGAGAGTGGGGGGAAGAGATCTGCTCGTCTCTGCCTGCCAGTACACTTTCATAAGGCCCCATCTAGGCTAAATTAATACACTTCCTCCAACATCTGAGGATAAAACCTGAGGGCCACATTATCAGCCAGCTTGTAATACAACCGAGTCAGCAGTCAATGAGATACATTTGCAACCAGGCATTTGTCAGCGACTCAGTGCCACAGAGGCAGGGGATTTAAAATGTCCTGCAGTAAATTAAGTGCTGCTTGAAAAGTGAAAGGTGCCGGCTAAGCAGGCGGCCGCTTACTTTAAATGACAGACTGGTTAAGGGGGTGATGATGGTGTGGTGATGGAGGGAGGAGGAAACTCAACCAGGGGCTTGAAGCTACTTCTGTTTTTCTGATTCTGGCTCCCCTGCATTTTATACATTTACAGAAGGTTTGTGTGAAGGTTTTGGTGAGAGAACAATAATTACGACAATGATAATAACAATTATTTATATAGCACTTATCAAAATCACAGATTACAAAATGCCTCACAACATAAAAAAACACATATGTATTAATACACATACACACACATTTGAGAGACAATTAACCAGAAATAAATAAAGTTACAAAAATAAGATTTTAAAAGCACTTTCCCCTTCAGTCTTACAGCTCGACATGAAAACTGTCAGTAAGTTCCTGCCCGAGGACTTCAGACTGCGTGCAGGTTGGTATGGGGCTAATGATTCATTGATGTAGCCTGAGGCCAGGCCATGAAGCGCTTTAAAGGTAACAAGTAAAATCTTGAAGTCCATTCTGTAGCAAACTGGTAGCCAGTGTGAAAACATGTAAGAGGAATAATATGATCCCTTTCCTTACCTCGCTTGTCTTTAAACTAGCTGAAGTAGTGCAGGTTTAATATTGTAGGAGAAAGAGGCAAGAGAGGACTGTACTTGTACGTGCCGATGCTGGTCAGGGACAGTTATAGGGATTTCAGTTTTCTCTGAATTTAACTGAAGAAAATTTGCAGACATCCAGTTTTTAATGTTGATAAGATATTCTCTAAATTGATCTATTAACTATTAATTGAGTAATAATCATCTCGCTCTTGTGCTTCAAGTATGAAATGATTGTTTCGACATGCTTTATCATATTTAATATTACACTGTCCACAACATGATGAATGAAAGGATTATATCATTTTTGAATGGAGTTTCTTAAATACAGGCAGCCACTTTTTCCATTCATTACTGTATGCTGTATGAAAATCACCTTGCAGAGACTTGAAATTTGCTCCACATGGTCTTTTGTATTTGACAAAGCTGTTATTGTTGTAAAAAGACACAAAAGAAAGGACTCAACTTGTTGCCTGTATATTAGAGCTCTTGTGGTGAAAGCACAGTGGTGGTGCCAGCCAGGAGCAAAAGCCCATTGAGTTCAGAAGTAAGCACCGAGTGAGCACTCACAAATTAAACCAACAGCAACAGTCCTGTACACACTCACAGTTTGTGTTGTGTTATTGTTGTGCACAACTGCAGTGGAGATGATTAAACCAGTACTCACAACTGCATGAGCCCGTGATCATAATGTACTGTAAGTCTGAAAAAAAATAAAATAAAAACATTTCTGTCCCAGAAAGTGGAAACAACACAGGACATGAACAGACATGAAAAAAACACTGCTATGGTCCTTTACCTTTATGTCTCTCACTTGCTTCTTCGCTCTGAAGAATAGGATTACAACATCCATTTAAAAAACTGGGAATTACCAAAAACTACCATTGTGATTCATAGCAGAACAGGAACCCAGGACAAATTAAGAGGGTGGGTAAAGGAAAGAGGCACTTAAAATATATAGAAACTCACCCCCATAGTATGAAGCCACTCTACAAATGACAGAGATGGCGCCACTAAGAGGCTTATGGAAATAATGGAAGTAGTGTAGCTCCTGTGGCGATGATATGCTTGCTGTAACAGAAAGGGAAAGAGACTGGTATTTACCGAGATATCTCCTGGACTCGTGTTAAGCAGAGCAGTGGCTGTCCTGAGCCAGACCGGAGGGAGGGGAGCAGAGATGCTGTCACAACAGCAAGCTCAGATAAGCCCCTACTGGGTGAAGAAAGAAAGGCATTAAGTGAGCATATTTTTTTAAGTCGTTTGATGCTCCTCCAGCGCCACTGGAGTGAGACTGTGTGCAGAATAAATATAGGCAGGTGATTTAAACCCAGAACATATACCTGTTCAATTATAAGCACGCTTTTTTTAGCTCTTGAAAATCAGATGAGCTTCCTCTTTGCACAGGTTATGTGGAGTCTAAAAAGAGATGAACTGAAAGAGGCCTCAAAACCACAGTGCCTGAAATAGTTTTCTTTATCTGTCCTCTATCTTATCTGGTAACATCTTGTGTTCGGTGAACTAAGACAATATCTCTGCTGCACGAAAAAGTGGGCGACCACTCTAGAGCTAAAACGTAAATGTATGAAACTAAATTATCTGTGTTGTGTAGATGAAAACGCACCTCATGCAGAAACTAACACATACAGCTACCATATACATACACATTAAAAACAATAAACAGAAACCCCACATTGTAGTACTGCCAATGACCACAAGAGATCGGTATAACAAAGCTTTATAGACGGGTCCGATTAGGAGGTCACTTCTGTAAATCTGTTTTAGCAACAAAACAAGGGTAGACAATGACATACGTGCAAGATAGTATTGCTTACTGTAGAGTAAAATGTGAATCATGACAAAAATTGGGCTCGTCCGGGATTTGAACCCGGGACCTCTCGCACCCAAAGCGAGAATCATACCCCTAGACCAACGAGCCGCATGCAGAGAACGTTAGCAGTACGTACTATATACTGTCTTCCGGTACGCATTATAAATATTATAAATATATATCGTTGTTTATATTATATTCTATTTATACATAAAATTGTCAATTGCTTCATTAAAAGTGTAAGATTTCAAAACATTACCCGGAATTAGAAAGGATGACGCTGGTTAACAGTTCACGCTAGCAAGCTAACGTTAGCTAACTTAGCTAGCTAACGTTAGCTAACGTTAGCTAACTCTGGTCGGAAAAGAAAGTTCCTGACAGCTTCCAAATGATCTTAAAATGGCGAGGGGCCCTTGGTAAAACATTAGCTGTTACAGTCCGTGCATAAATTATAATTCTTCTGAAGTTGTTCACGTTGTATATTGAAAAATATCAGCTTAGCCTACTTGCATAATTTCATTGTGCTACTTGTTACGTGTTAAGTGCAAATGTATGTTGACGTTTGTGAGCTTCATCATCCGATGCTGCCTTCACGGTGTTAACGCTTTGCTTGTGCTATTGTCCCATTGAATGAGGACGTGCACATCAATTCAGCGCACCAAAGAGTCGGTTTGTTCCATTAACCAACTTTTACAATGAAAATTGAATAAGGAAGTCGAGAGTCGGAAACAGAGACAGCTCGTCTTCAAAGTAAAGGTTGCTCGTTTTGAACAAACGTGCGTCTGCAGCGGTCAATTTAAGGAAAGCGGAGCTAGATAAATTAACAAATTAGATTGAATTTGAATTAGATTAATTAAATAATTAACATAATTCATAACTGATTGGAAATAAATTTGCAACGAAGACAGGAATTATTATATGGTCTTGCAAAAAAAAATGGCTGTTAATATTTTCAATGACACAACTGATTTTAGTGTGGATGTTTGGATTGGACAGGAGTAAGCTATTTCACTTATACAAGAACATCATGACTGCAACATTACAACATTTTAAGGTGGTATTCCTTTGTTTTGGGGAATCTGAAAATGAAATAGATAAGAAATGAAGAATCAATATATGAAATACAATCCTACTATACTGAAGGATAACACCACAGCTTATCAAACATCACAGAAAACAATGGGTTCACAAATAGTAATACCACATGTAATGATATAATACATATTGAAAGAAAAATTATAAAATGATTTATTTGACAAAATAATCTCACTACAATGTCCGTTTATAGCTGTTCTGTATCTCTCTCTCCTATTTTGACACAATTTATAATATTCAACTATTTGTTTATGATATTCAATGTATTATATTTATTATATTCTGATTCTGTTAGTAGTAGGGTAGAAAGTGGTCATGACTCCAGGGGAAACTAGCAAGTTATTGGGTAATCAATCAAACACATTCAAAAAGGTCTGCACAATCTGAAATCTCTGCATATTTCAGCTATCTTTTCCCAACACACTGTAATTACTGTGAGGATATTATAAAACATTATTTCTGTCATGGTGTTTTAGGTTTTTATCATACCCTCATCATAAGAAAAAGGTGGAAAAGATGGCTTCCCTCTACACTGAGATAGGATTACTGTATTAGTCTTTCATAATAAGTGGAATCATGTTTTATGTGAGAATTATGGTGAATTACCACAGTGGATAACCCAGACTGTGGCAACACAGTAGCATTATAATAAAACTTTTCAATCTTAAATCTAAAGTAAATACAAGAACAAACCTGCTATCACTCTCAAACTGGTTATATATAATAGTTATATGTTATAATGCTCATAACATCAAAAGTCCAATTACCAAACTGTAAATGAAAACAAAGTTTAGGTTGCAGGCTGTTTTAAGGCTCTCCTCGTGTTGGGGCTCTGGGTACTTACTTCCACCATTAACACCCATGACTACATCCCTGTTGTTATTATGACCCAGTTTCTGATAATACTGTTTATCAATTGTAATGTGCTTATAATGAACTGATATTGTATATATGGTGTGTGAGCAGGCTGCCTCTCAGTGTTGACGGTGGGACAGGGTTGAGCCCTGCTGCTGCTGCTCCTCTCGCCCAGTGCATTGTGGTCTGTGTGCTAAAGGAAGCTGCTGCAGCGGAATCTGAAGAATTTGAGGTGTCCGCCAAGTCTGCTGTTCATCGTTAACTTAGTCTGTCGGTACCTCTCTGCACTGTAAGGACTGCAAGGTAACACCGCTGATTTATCTATTTTTTTTACCTCTTATTCATGACGATGTTTTCTCGTCGCTGTGTAGGTCGCGGTTTCGTTGTTAAACCGACGACGCTAACATTAGCTATTTAAGTGAACATCCTGCGAGAGAAGCTACTCGGCTAGTTAGTGGTTAACGCTATGCTAAGCTTGTACCAAGTTTCCGAACAGCTAGCGAGGGGGTGTTAGCTGGAGAAATAGGAAATAGCTTTCAATTGGGCTCGTTTTTATGGCTGTTCAAAGACAGAAACATAATCAAATTTGGGGGGTTTTCATGGCAGATGTCAGCATCAGCCCGTTTTACGCCCATTGGGTTGTTACCGTTATAAAACTAGCCGTTGCTAATTAACCGGCTAATTTCCATTTCAATACGTGTAAGAAAATGAGTATTGCTAGTTTTAGTTAGCGTTACATTTTGCTGTGGTAGGGTAAGCAATGCTTCTTGAATTGGCTCAAACTAGCTTCTGAATTAACCTAGACACATACATTTGTCTAATCAACCGGCAAAACAACAGTTTCATATGATCTGGCAGAGTGAGACAGTCTTTTTTCCATCCTAACACTCGGTGCTGTTGGTGTGTTTCTGACAGTTTCAGTTCATTAGGGCTTTTGAATTTAAAAAAAAGACACCGAATTGCAACACAACAGCCAACAACAAAGTAGTAAACATATGACAGCAGTTGTAAAGCCGTTGGGATTAATAGCATAAGCATGGCTTAATCGCTTATCCTCAGATCATAGTATTGTAGTGGGACGCAGCTTTAATGCAGCTAGCAGGAAAAGGAGATAGTCAGTTTTTTGTGGTGAGACACAGCACTCTCACAAACCAGACTTCCTGTCTTTCATACACTCAGGCCTGTATGTATGTGACTGCATGAATTAGCTCCATTTCAGAACAGGTTCACATAGGCCAGAGTTGTGGTAAAATTAAGTATTCTTGCCAGTTACTGTTGTAAGTTTTTCTCAGTATGTGATAGTCTGTGTTTTCTTTCAGGTTTAACAAGCAGTAAAAAATGTCTCAGGCCGACAAAATGAAGGTGAGTCTTGCAAAATAGAAACCAGATATTTCATCTGAACTGATACTGTACAGGGTAATACTAGGTTCCCTCTTCCGATTCACTGGCTGTCTTTCTTATGTAATGGTTTAGCATTAATAATGACGAGAAAGTAAGGTTGTATGTTAATGATATGCTCCTTTTCTCTGACTCAAAACTCCATCTTAGGTGTTGTGGTTTTGTTATAAATGTAAACAGTAAGTCTGCTGTCCTCTTTTGACTCAGTCCAGGATTTCATTTCAGTGAGACATTTTGTTCCATCCCACTTTTCTCACATTATTTTCTACAATGTGTGGTTGTTCAAAACACATGTTATTTACTTGTTGAATACTAGGTCACTCAGGCAGTTGCTCAGTGTGCTGCTCACTATTCACATGACTCACTGATGTGGCTTTATGCGGATTGAAAGGCCTAAAGGCAGCACAGGAACACGCTACTTATTAGTCTTATCAGTCATGACCTTTGCTGAAAGCTTGGGGGAAAGGAGCGTTTATAAATACTACATGACTGTGTGGCCAAAAAAGCGCAAACTAAATAAAGAAAAGGTACCTTTTTTGTATTTGAATTTGCCAGTGTGTAGCAGTGCCACAGGGGCTATTGAATTGCTTTGTGTAGGAAAGAGCCATAAACACTGGAATGATGGGTGGACAGTCTTTTGTAAATACACTACAGAGAGGTCACTGTTGCTCTCCCTAAAAAACCCTGGTTGTTCATGAACAGATGTTTCCTCAGTGACTCCTACTTTGGCACCTATAAGTGGTTATGTTATTGCCAGCACAATGTTCAACTTACAACTGATTTGGATTCATCATGCAACAACAATTATCTTAAACTAAATCAGAATTCTGTGCAAAGCTACGGTCTTTCATCTTAAATTGTAATGTCACCAAACATTATAACTACGATTATGACACTTCTGTCTTTGTCCTCTCCTTTTTGTACTACAGCAGGGCCAGTTCACCAACCCTGAGACCCCAGGGTATGTTGGATTCGCCAACCTGCCTAATCAGGTTCATCGCAAGTCAGTAAAAAAAGGATTTGAGTTTACATTGATGGTAGTAGGTGAGTGTGTCTTCCCTGTTTTTAAGACCTTTTCTAATTTTGTCCATTTCTTCTTGATGTTACGTGGCTCTAGTTTTATTTAGTTTGGAAGATGATAGTGTATCTTAGTGATAACAAGTTTCAAGCTAGACAGCTTCAATAAACATGGACATTTAAGGAATGCATTTTGTTTTTTTGGCTCATGGGAGTATGTTTTTGGTGTGATTTTGACCATTGACCTGTACAATATTTAGTTGTTGGCGTCACTTGTTTTCTTTTCATAATGAACCTTCTGTATAACAGTCTCACAACTCTTTCACCTCTGTAGCTCCATTTGTTTGTATGTTGAGAGTATGTTTGGTGTTTTGTCTTTGAACCTGTTCTCAGTAAAGCAGAAGTGTGTCTTCGTGTGCTCAAAGGCATTTTGGTCAGTATAAAATGGCAGATGTCACATCAGTGTAGTTGCTCAGCTGGCGTCAGCAGCAGTGTAAACTGCTGGATGGGAGTGCTGTGACTGTGTGAACCTCTGTGCTTGTTGATGAGGGGGGAGGGTAGGAGCTCCCCCCTGAACACTGCTCATCCTTTTGCTTTAAAATAAACCAGAGAGGAATGTAGCCTGTGGGCCTCGAGGGACTGATTCATACATTGGACAAGGCCTGCTGGTCCCGCTACTGGAAGAATACTCATTGAGTGCCTATTTAACCTCTTTTGTGACCTGGGTTCCTAA
Source organism: Seriola lalandi dorsalis (assembly GCF_002814215.2). Classification (NCBI taxonomy): domain Eukaryota; kingdom Metazoa; phylum Chordata; class Actinopteri; order Carangiformes; family Carangidae; genus Seriola; species Seriola lalandi. Next base: position 501,083 of record NW_019525095.1, on the reverse strand, counting down.
ATAAATCAGTGTTTTCTTGTATATTTAGATAGCTGCAGTTCTCCCCCACAGACAAATCATATACTTAATTAAATTTGTCCTCATTATACATCTATTGTTATGCTACCCCAAAACCACAGCCCTTTCCAAACTGCCTCTAGTGTGCATTATATATGTCAACTTTGATTTTCCATACACTCTGGCAAATTGCCAGTTTGGATGTAGTAAAAACTTCTGTAAATCTTTTGCCATTGCTCTGGTGGGAACCACAGATGCAGCATTCCTAAGTAAAGCACACAAGCTTTGGGTTGATTATGTATGAGCATCTGTAATGTGATCGTGAGACTTGAGGAGCATAGTTTCTTACATTTCCTTCATATAGTTTGCTAGATTTTGTTCATTGCTGTTGCTTAAGCTAAACTGCTGCTGTAGTTTCATGATTTTCCCAGATAGAAGTCAGTCATACTACAGGACTAAAACAATGTTCAATGGACCTGCAGCATCATGAGATAAAAGACACTTTTGACTCAAGGACAAGTCTGGAAATCAGGTCAATAGCATATATTTAAAACTTGATCACTCTCTGAAACTGGCCTGTTTTTATTGCCTGTGTTTCTAACTATTTTCATTTTTCACTTTTTATATGTGAGGAAGTTTTTAAGATCTTTTCAAGAATTTTGTGAAAAGATGGAGTCGATCTAGAACAGGATTTCCATGTTCTTTGTTCTTGCGAGTGAAACTATCCGACGATCTTCCTCCTGCCCCTGCTCCTGACTGATTTTGAAACATTGCACTGCTTCCTCGGGTGCAAGGGTTGCTTAGTCAGCCACCTGACATATTTCTATCAGGTTCATGAAGTCAGAGTTAGCGTCATGCTGATGCGTATTTCCGTGTTGTGTGAGGCCTGGTGTGCATCACAGACAGACAGTCTGTTTCCTGTAGCACACTGACAATGTCTTTATTCTTTTTTTCTTTTTTTGTTGACGCTCAAATCTGTATTAGGGAAGTTCAAAACCTGATGGGCTTTTGTAATTCTTTCTGGTTTTTATTCTGATTTCTCATATGATGGTTATTGTGTGATGATTGTTTTTATTTTCCTCTGTTGTCTAAAGGTGAATCTGGACTTGGAAAATCCACCCTGATCAACAGCCTTTTTCTCACTGACCTTTACCCTGAGAGAGTCATCCCTGGAGCAGCAGGTAAAACACGCACGCATGACCAAATGATCCTTATTCGTAGCCACTTGCACTTTGTGTATTATAAACATAAAATTAACACATTGAAGCCATTTAGTAACAATAACGGACTCACTGTGGCCTTGTATTATATCTATTTTTCCTTCTTATAGAAAAGATAGAAAGGACGGTTCAGATCGAGGCATCAACAGTAGAAATTGAGGAGCGAGGAGTGAAGCTCCGTCTCACTGTGGTAGACACACCAGGATATGGAGACGCCATCAACAGCCAGGACTGGTATGAAATCTTTTTAGAGCGTAAGCTGTTGAGGAGATGAAGTATTTTTAGATTTAAATTACCCACTGTCAGTCCTTTGATCTTGAAGAGCATCACTACTTGACAGTTAAAAGTAAGTTGAATTGTTTTAAATCATAAGGATAGCAGGAGGAGGATTTATTTATTTATTTATTTTTTTGTCTGGGCTTTTGATTTCATTATTGAGAGAGTGGGCTTCTGCTGCAGTATGCTGTGATACAAACTGAATGTTCAATGTGACCTATATTTCTCTCATCCAGTTTCAGCACGATTATCAGCTACATTGATGATCAGTTTGAGCGCTACCTCCACGACGAGAGCGGTCTAAATCGTAGACACATTGTTGACAATAGAGTTCACTGCTGCTTCTATTTCATCTCCCCGCTTGGTCACGGGTGAGTCCTGCAATACATACTTGCACAGATACTGTACACGCTTCAGTTAATACACTGAAGTTACATTTTTTTTCACCCTTTTTTGCTTTTGATAAATTCTTACTGAAATCCTTTGTCTCTCTTTGACCTTCTGTCCGTCTGTTTCCCGTCTGACCAGCCTAAAACCCCTGGACGTCCAGTTCATGAAGGCCATTCACAATAAGGTTAATGTGGTTCCTGTCATCGCCAAGGCGGACACTCTCACCCTTAGAGAGAGGGAAAGGCTCAAGCGCAGGGTGAGAACAACAGAGGGGGATTTCCAGTTCCTGAGATGAGCAGCAGCTATCATGTGCTCATGCTCACTGCTTTAGTGATATTGTAGCTTCAACTCCAGTGAAGTGTCAAAAGAGGTTATGTTGGAAATTATTTTGATTAGCAGAATAATACATATAGTAGTTATATTTCTATAGCTCTGACTAAACAGAAAACAAAAGGCTGTCGTCTGTCCACCTACTAGATAATGACCTGTGATTTCTCCTTGTTTTCTTTGTAAGATTCTGGATGAGATTGATGAACATGGTATTAAGATTTACCACCTTCCTGATGCTGAGTCAGATGAAGATGAGGACTTCAAAGAGCAAACTAGGATCCTCAAGGTAAACTCCCCGCTCCTTTACAGCTCTTTGTGCCTGGATGAATTCAAACTTTCTTCCCTCCAAAGATATTTTCATGGTTTTAGCCACAAAATTGCATTTATTTTGTTAAAGTTATTTATGTGGGAGGTTTGAACCATGAGAACAGACAACATAAAGTACTTCTCTTCTCCAGGCTAGCATCCCATTTGCAGTTGTAGGATCCAACCAGCAGATTGAGGCCAAAGGGAAGAAGGTGAGGGGCCGTCTGTACCCTTGGGGAGTGGTGGAGGTGGAGAACCCAGAGCACAACGACTTCCTCAAGCTGCGCACCATGCTGATGTGAGTGCTAGAGGAGCCAGAGGAGGCTATAACCTAGGTTTTTCCTTACTCTTTAAAATTAAAAGTTTGTTTCTTGGTGGTTGAGATAGTTTTCCAGGATGCTTTTAGCCATTATGATAAAAATGTGAATGTCTGTGCAGAAGTATTTATTAGTTATTGATTTTTCCATAACCTCACAGAACCCACATGCAGGATCTACAGGAAGTGACCCAGGACCTGCACTACGAGAACTTCCGCTCGGACCGCCTCAAACGGGGTGGCAGGTTGTCCTCCCATGGTTATGTTCTGCCTCTGTCTCCTGCGTACGTACTTGTCTGTCAGCTTGCTTTTCTGCACCTCCCCCCCCTCACCTCAAACAGCAGACGTCTGACAAGAAATCATATATATCAATTGCAAAAGTCTTAAGAGATATATGGAAAAGCCATTGTCGGACACATGCACACATTAAAGAAATATTTACCAAGGAGGATAATTAATGAGAGTTATTGCCGTATGATGCAATCCACATTCATTCATTTCATCTTTTGTTGATTCATATAATGTTGAACTAGTATCAATTCTGTAGTACAGTAGCTCTAACTCATCATTTTGCATGTGACCTACACCAGTTAGGCAGTGGTATTGAGATAGAACTGAATTCAATGCTGTAGGTTGTTGATTTACATAGTTAGCTGGTAGCTAAATGGCATGTGTAGTCTGAGTATATGTAGATGTTGTAAACAGGATTACTGTGTGTGTCATTTAACATAGTGGCGATACATCATCATTTAACCCTCAGTGTAGACCACAGAGATTCTTTTAGACTTTCCCCTAAAGCCAACCCAGGATAAGGGAGTGGTTTTACTGTCTTCACGTTGCCTCGCCATCTGTCCAATGATGGCTGTCTGGTTTGATTTGTCCAATCCCATGAGTGGACTGTTGGAGGTACTGTTTTTTTTTTTTTGTCATTTGGGGGAGGTAACGCTGTTGCCCTGACTCTCGCACTCGCTGCTTCCCTCTTGAATCTTCCTGCTTTCATCTCTTTGTAGTTACTTGTTGTAGATGCCCACTTTCTCTAGCGAGCTTTTTGTATCTTCCTGCAAAGAAACTCTCCACTAACCCACTGAGCCTTTTTTCACTTTCTCAATGTGGCTTTTGTCATGTTTGCCTAATGTTACTTAAAATGCTACAACATGCACTCCCAGTCTTGCACGCACACACACACAGTGCTCTGCTGAGTGTGATTATTATGCTTTACAAATCATTACACAATGTGATTTTACATTTATAACCTCTTTCACTGTGCATTTAACTTGTACTTAATGATTCCTTTGTTAACTGGCATATATTCTACAGAAATATTACGATACATACTAACATGAAAAGTAACTATAATTGTGGTCATTACAGGAAAGGACCGGAGCCGGAGGAAATGGACAAGGATATGATCCTGCAGGAGAAGGAGGCTGAGGTGGGAAATTTCAGTCACTACACTACTATTAGAAATTCATTTTTCATGGATCATCCTTCTTGATTGTCCAGATTTCCTAGAGGAAAAGGTTTGACTTCTTGGGAAATAACACTCACATTTGTGCCAAGAGGTAGTTGAGAGATCAGTACCACTCATGTAGTTAAACTAAGTATGAACAGAGACAGGCTTATTATTCCCCCGTTTTCAGTCTTTATGCTAGGCTAAGCTAGCAGGCTGCTGGCTGTAGTCACACATTTATAATTTAGTTGTTGTCTCTCTGAATATATGTGTTAAACTGGTCAATAATTCACGTTCACAGATGGTTTCTGTCCAAGCAGACGATGCAGGAGCAGTTGTACTTAATTAATGATTTATAACTGGCAGACAGATATTAATGATAGTACATTTATGTAGACTGACAGATAAGAGAAAGCATCTGTACATAAACAACATCCCAGCTGTCTGAATGTATGTGCCTTGTTCTTGTTTTAAGTGCAGTTGTTGTTTCCCTGTCATACATGTTGATGTTGTGTGTCCTACAGTTGAGACGAATGCAGGAGATGATTGCAAAGATGCAGGCCCAGATGCAGAAGCAGGGAGATGGAGAGGGAGAAGGCCCCAATGCTTGAAAAGTCTACGGTAGGAGCAAGACCCATAGATACAGTCAACACTCCCTCCGATGCAGACACACTCTATATTATACTACATTCCCAGAACAGTGGGACACCTGATTTCCTGTGTTTGTACCTCAAATATCTAAACGAGAGTTGTTCACTTCAAAAATTTTCAAAATTGAACGATAACGTGTAGTTTTTCTTTTCCACTGTAGGTTTTTGAGCCACTGCTCAACATCGACCAGAGAGAATGGGATTGATAGCAGAAAAGGTGTAAGAGCTGTCTGGTTATTGACTCATACTGCTTGCCACTATCTTCATTCAGTCCCACGTGGGATCTGGAGTCATTTTTTTTTTTTATACATACAGTAAAATATACTCAAACAGTGTTATGTTTATATATTTACACACGGTTCTTTTTCTTTTCTTTCCTTTATTTTCTTTTTTTTTTTTTTTTAAGTTTTATTTCATTTTATTCTTTTTTTTTTTTTGCCAGTTACTCAAATGAAGTCATGTGACCCATCTTTAAAATGGTGATATATATTTTTAATACAAACCCATTGGGATGTTCTGTTGCTTCTCCATTCTTTTTTTGCTTTCTCACTTTTTTCGCTATCGAGAAAACCAAAGTATTGGTGCTTCTGTTCAGTCCTTTTAGTCCCGAAACATCGCTCATAGCACATGCTAACATTAGCTCTGTGAAAGAGCCTCATTGGGAGAGTCGGCTATGGTGAAAACTAGTAGAAGAAATTTCGTTTTATGCCACTGTCTCAATACTCTTTTTGTCAAGTGAAAACATAATTTAACATTTAAACACAAGCGTCCAATCGTATAGGGTTCATTCTGCTCAGTATACCACTCATGTACTCATACGCATGCAACTCTCGACCCCCCCCCCCACAGTCTGGTTAAATTTCAGGTGACTTTTCCCCTCGAGTGCTGTGTTGGGATCAGTTCTCCCCCCCCCTCCTGTCCAAAATTTTACCCATCAGTGCCGTTCTCAGATCAGTGTCAACAAGTGCAACTGCATTCAAGTGTTGTAAAGCTCATTTTGAGTTTGATATAATTTAAAGAAACTGTGACCCTTGACCTCTTACAGTCTTCCTGTACACCTGACAAATGAAGGACGGACAAATGAGGTGTTTTTTTAAACTGTGACACACCTCTGTTTGGTGCTTTGATGCATCTTTCAATTAGATGTATTTACTTCATGTCTCCTTGATATTGTAAAGTGAAGTCATGTGCCAGGGGGCATTGATATTTTGTGTTTCATTAAGAATTAAGAGGTATAAACTTTTATGTGTCCCGACTGCTGATTACTTTGTGGTTTCCATGACTGCAGAGGTTAAAGGTGACCCAATGAGGTCAATGTAGCCAACATTTCCCTCACCAGCCAAGATGTGAGTTCTTGACATTCCTCTTTGTGCTGTTTTTATCCAATATTAAAGTACCAAATATTGTTCTTGATACATATATTGTAATAAAGGTTTTATTAAACTTGAATAATCTCTTCTGCGATTTGAGCCTTTTTTTATTTCTCAGTAGATGCAGCCTCAGTAAGTGTAAATCTACCTCAGTATAACCAATTATCAGCTAATCAATATCAGTTCAAGGTTCATTGGGTAATAAATTTGTCTTGTTACACCCTGTTCCTGATTTAGAAAAGCCTGAAGCTGCACAACACACACATCAGCTGATGCTTACTGCTCCGTGTGTGTGTGTGTGTTTCATTCCAGTGAGATTAATTGCCTCTGACAGACAAAACCACCATGAACCTGCCCTGACTGTTACAGGGCAATGCTAATTACAGCTCAGCGTATGGAGAAGTTAATTAACCAAAACCCAGCGCTTCCATTGTTCTTTAGAAAAGACAAAGTTAAAGTAGTACTTACATGATACTGACTATCAGCAAAGGAAGTAAACATAATTAAATGTGTTAACTTACATAAATATGAGCATGAATTATTGAATGATTTCTATAGGCATATGGATGAAAGCTCCACTACTGACCAAAGAATTATACAGTATAATAATGAACAGATGCTGTGCACCATAACATGTCTGAATAGATTAAATGTCTGTGAGCATCAAGCTTACAGTAAGAAACAGATTGGGTCAGCTAGTATTTTGACATGATCCATAACCTCATGTTGTTTTGTGGTTGCAGCAACTTTGTTCCTTTCTGCAACAAATTTTCTTTTCAAACAAGACACTGAAGACAATGAGACATTTTCCATAGTCTTTATTATAGTTTTTCCTTTTCAATCTAACAGGTATACACAACGCTCTAAATGTCATGGCTTTTTTGTCTTAAATACTCTCCGCTCTTAAAGAAAAACTGTAAAAATATTTAATTATAACTAATTAAAAGATCTCTTCAGGGACAGGAGTGGGAAAGGTGCACAGATAGGGAGGAAGGGTGGGGGGAGTTCTTCTGTGGTCCTTATCTGAGAAGTTGGGTGGGACTGGGAGACAGAAAAGCTGGG
>NW_019525095.1:394688-493696 GCF_002814215.2 Seriola lalandi dorsalis | reverse complement strand
GGGGGGGGGGGTTAAGTTACATCCAGCTGGGGTTTCACCGCGAAGACGGGGTGGTGTTACCATTTAAAGAAAACCTGAAAAGAACGACATGAAGCAGCAGGTTAGAATTAAATGGACGCACGTTTTCTGTTGCAGCAGATGACAGTTTTAAGACTGGCTGGAAAATCACCTGCACACCCTCTCCATCATGTGTGTGACAAGGCGGTCAGAGATGCCTGGACAGGACTCCTCGGCGAGGTTGAAGGCGTTCTCCAGCTCCTCGATGGCTCCTACGCCTCCGCCACTTGCCCGCCGCTTCTCCTTCAACTGGTGGAAATAAAAATCAACCAGAAAGAATTTAACAAATTGAATGAAGAAGGTTATGGCATTAAAATAAGCAGAGATTAGTCAGGGTTTGTTGCTTCTTAAGTTCATCGACAGAGCTACGGTGGAGTCCAAAAATCCATTCACTGGAGAAGTGGTCTCGGACTCTTCTTCTCTACTGGTTTTCCCCTTAAACAGTAACTGTAATATACCTGCATTCAAATCCTGATCCACTTTTATACCTTCTTTCCTACTGATAGAAGTTACAACAATGAAGCTAGAGGTGAGACAGAGTCAGTGTTTATCATGTGGTTTTGAATTCATGTTATAAATACATGGTTTTGAGTACAGTGACGGAGGTTGTGAGTCATTCTGGGACTAAAAATAAACCTATATTGTTGAAATCATATCACAAGAGCGTTATGACATGTACAGAAAGATGGAGTGTAGATCCTGTCACTGCTGCAGCCCAGACTTGCATTGTTATCAATGCAGTCAATGTACCAAGAGAGATTTAAGGTTTAAGGTGTCTTGCCTTCTATCTAAAATGATCGGAAGTACAATGAAAAGCATCAAAGTTCTGTCTGTCCCCACTTCCAAAACTTACACCTACCTCTCTGAAGATGGGTGTTACCAAAGCAGACAAGCACTGGGACTTGGGTTGTCTTTTCACTGAATCTCCTGACTGCAAAGAGGAAAAAGGGGTGTTAGGAAAAACAAAAGATTTGACTCTGTGTCTGTGTGCTGCATGTGTCTTACCTCTGAATCTGTGTGTGTGTAGCCCTTCTGTAACTTGTTCATAGAGTTGGGTCTGACTGTGGGGAAGGTCCACATGGGACATGTATCCACGTCACCATCTGCATCCCTGAAAGACATGGGGGTGGGGGTGAACAGAATTAAGAGGTGAGGGACAAAAATATTCACAAATATAAGGGGCAGTAACATTATCTGATTTACACACAAAGAATCAATGAGTTTGTTTTTGTAAATACAGAGAAAATGTCTCTATTCAGTACAATTTAATATCCTACGTGTTTGGATATGTATGGGTAAGCAATGCTTCTAGTAAATGTCCATCAGCCAATTCTGCTACTCTCTAATAGGTCCGTCTGGTGTTACTAATTTGATAACATGTCTTTGAGTAGATACTCGGAGAGCGGAGCGGATGTTTTATGACTAGAATCCATGAATGTGTGTTCTTGAGACTCACATATCTGAGTCATCAGAGCTGGATTCCTCCCCGTGTCCCTCTGACTTCCAGCGTCGGAAGCGGTCGATCAGCTCTGTCAGATAGGCCGTCTTCTTGGTGTAACGCGTTATGAACTTGTGCTTCAGAAGCTCTTTGGCGGTTGGCCTCTGTGCAGAGGAAGAATAGAGATGGGAGCGGCATTAAAGTTCAGTTACAGTGTCATCGGTGGGTTTGTTCATTTGAAGCAGGAAGAAGAATCAGCTGGGATCAGAGTAATGACTCTACCATCACATCACCTTGATTTAACATATTTTTGGCACTTTTCTGGTACAAAAATGTGATGTGGATCATGTTTGAATATTTGAGAAAGTGCACAACAAGTTGTAACTCCTATTAGGGACAGGGCACGCTAATCCAATCACAAAAATGTGGTAGGATAAATGACCAAAGTCTTACAAAGAACAGCAGTGCCAGTCTGGAATTATTTTCCAATTTTCTAATCTTATTTAGCCTGAACACACATGTCTGATCCCATTTTAGTTCTGCTACAATGCCTGCAGATGGTTGCAGCTGTTTTACTTACAAAACGAGGGTCTTTATTTAGACAAGCCTCCACAAACTCTTTGAAGGGTTTGCTGTAAGGACCCTCCAGGGTGGGAGGAGTGTTTTTGGGGATGAGGAAGAGGACCCTCATGGGGTGAAGATCAGAGTTGGGAGGTTCCCCTTTAGCCAACTCAATGGCAGTGATGCCCAAGGACCAGATATCAGCCTAAGCAGGAGAGAAAATGTGTAAGTAAGCTGTGTTAACTTCACATACACTAGAAACTGTGCAAGGGATTCAAATATACAGTAGTTCCCCTCATAAAACGATGTGCATCATGTACTTATCAGTGCCACCAACAATAACAAAAAAAACCCCAAAAACATATCACTTCTTGGGGCGTCGTGTAGCGTAAAAAAACCCCAAAAACATACAAAAGCACTTAAACATATCACTTCTTCCGCTCTGTGCTGTACCAACGTTAAACATCTCTTCACTCTAAAAAACAGTGTTCACTCAAAGCAGCGACAGAGGTTGTCTCTTGTCTCTCACGCTACAGACTCTGGCCTCACCTTGAAGTCGTAAGCTGACTGTTTGATAACCTCTGGAGCCATCCAGAAAGGTGTGCCGACAAATGTGTTCCTCTTAATCTGGGTATCTGTCAGTTGTCCTGCCACCCCGAAATCTGCCAGCTTCACGTCGCCCTGCTCCGACAAGAGCACATTGGCAGCTGGGAGGAACAAACAGAAGAAGAAAGGCAGTCAAAAACAAGTGATATAAATAATCAGTACGGGTTTGTTTTCTGTATCTGTGAACGGTGGCTTGCTTCTGTTTCACATGTTAAACACAAAGCATCAATAAACATGCCAATGATGCAGTCCCATTGTGGGATGATAAATAGCAATGAAGTGCTGTTGCCCCTCATTAAGGCCAATCAAGTGTAACAAGTAAAGACTTCAGTCCATGAAGTTTTGTCAAAATGTATCAGCAGCTTTCAGCATATTACATGCACCAGATGGATGAACAGATGGACAAAGGATACATCAGAGTCCACTGTGGCAAACTCAGACAGCTTCAGACATCAGGAGATGCTCAGTGCTTTTGGCAGGAAAAGAGTTTAAATACAAGAATTTAGTCCCTATGGAAAATGGAAAATAAACCCACAAGCAGTTGAACCAGTTTTAATATTTATCTAACATCTTTGTTGAGCTGCCTGCCATCTTAGCATCATTATATTTCTGTGATTTTGAATGATTACCACTGATCAAATTCTCTTTTTTGAAGAATAGAGAGCATAACATCAGTCTCTCTCTCTCTCTCTCTCACACACACACACACACACACACACACACACACACACACACACACACACACACACACACACTCACATTTAACACCTTCAGTGTGTTGTGAAATCAAGCTCTCACACGTTATTATTATTATTATTTTTACAGCTTGTTAACATATTTAAATGTGTGGACTTATTCTGTCCAACGTCTGGTTAAGACTGGATGTGCACATTGTTACTCAGCTCAACATTCGGTGTCCTGCTCTGTTGCACTCCAGTGCAGCATGTACTTGCTGATATGGGATACTGAATCACAGCATTTGTAAGTTCATGTCCAGTCTCTTCACTCACTGCACTACATCGATACTAAATGAAAAAGACTAGCTAGAGAGTCTGTTTCCCATCGAAAGTTTGGTGATTTACAAGAAGAAAGTACCTATTACCTTTGATATCTCTGTGAATCTTCCTTTCCGAGTGCAGATACTCCAGCCCCTTTAGTATTTCCCTCAGTATAGTAGCAATGTAAGTCTCTTCAAGAGGCCCTGGACGGAGCTAGGACGACAAACATACAGAAAAAATAAATCAGAGAAGAGTGGATGTTGGGAGAGAATGCAAACAACAGGTCAGGTTTTGCTCCACAAGTATAAGAAGTACCACTTTGTAAGATTTGTATAAAACTTTGTAAGCAGCATAAAAATAGAAACCTTCTTACCAGATCCAAAGCAGATCCTCCACCTAAATACTCCATGATAATCCACAGCTTGGTCCCCTGAGAGGGAGAGAAAATACTCAGTTTTCAAGTTTAAGATTTAAAACCACATCTTTATGTGATTAACTGTGGTAAAATATATATATATATATATGTGTAGCTACAGTATTTGTTTCTATCTCACCTTCAGGTATGATCCATAATACTTGGTAACAAAAGGACTGTCACACTGGCTCAGCACTGTGATCTCCTGCTGAATGTCTTCGATCTCATCCTCCGCCTCCTCCAGGTCTATAATTTTAATCGCCACCACCTCCTTTGTGCGGTTGTTGATGCCTTTGTAGACCTCGCCGAAGGAACCCTTCCCAATCTTTTCCTGCTTGGTGAAGTACTCCTCGGGGTCCAGCCGGGTATTCTGGCAAAGCAAGAGCAAAGAATGCACTGAATTATTAAGTGTATGTCATGATGATGGTTCTTATAGTATGATTTGTGTCTATAACTTGTTCCACATATGAATGCTCTTTTATAAAAGGTTAATTGACCTGACATTAGGGTTAGTTACATCTATCTGTTGGCCTTTATTACAACGTTTTCATGCACTGGTCAAACATTAAGAGATGCAGGATGATTAACCTTTCTTATCTGTGTCAATACGCATTTCATCACAGCCTATATAATTACCTAGACTCTAGATCTAACTTTGTGCCAGGATGTAATTCAAGAGGCATGACACTTCAAAGTTTAGTGGTTTTCTGTCTCCAATAACAGCAGGAAATGAGTGATGATTTGACTGAGTAGTAGGCACTTAAAGAAGTCAAATTTAAGTCAAATAAAGAAGTTAAATTTAAAATATTTTACTATCTACAGCATGTGACAACTACAATTCTAAAACAGTGTAGGCTTTTAAAAATATTGCTGTGTACATTGATGAAATTTACAATTTCTAATGATATCTGTTTGTCAGCTTGTTGATAGCTTTGCCAATTGCTCCTGACAATGGCGAGGAGATGGAGAATAAATGATTTCATGTTCGTTTATAGAGTAAGTTTTTCGCTGGCATTGATGGCTTAGACCCCCACCCACCTATTCATGGAAAGCCTGACGGTCATGGGGGTTCGCCTTGTCTTGGACAAGAAGAAGGGAGGTGACAGTTGGTGAAAAGAGGATTTCTGTACCTGGTTTTGCATGTCTCGAAGGTGTGCCATCCCCTCAGCAGGTTGGACGGGGCAGAGAAAGCCACAGCTCTCTCTTTCCTGAAGTTATCAAATGGTCCTTTCGGGTTTTTCCTCCCCTTTTAGCTGTCTAGGAAGCTAGCTAGGTGGCTAGCCCACTAGATAAACACCCAATCTGCTGGCTTTAATGGGGCTGTCACTCCGCGCACTGCTCTCGGCCTCCAAGTCCAACGGAGGACCGAACAGCCCGGCGACACAACGAGCTACTGACCGAGAGACTCCATGTATGTCGGCGGTGATGAACAAGAAGAAAAAAATGTTCCTTCCGTGTATTAATATTTAATTCATTTCAAGGAACGCTTAGCCTGTTGTTCATTTGAAGCTTGAGGAGGACAAAATAATGGCCCAGATGGACGACGCATGCGCATTGTTTCCGCAGACGTTGGAATTGTGGGAGTTGTATTGCGAAGCCGACATCTCCGTTTAGGTACCTGAAAGGAGGCTTCCTCCTCATGAAGATGCTGCCACAGATTAAAAAAAAAACCCAAAATACACATTAAAATATGCTTATACATTAAAGCTCATTCAAAAGCCAGTTTCTAGGGCCCTTTTCATTTTAGTTGATACTGTACATGGTTAATGGATACTTAAAAAAATTAAATTAAAGCAGAGTAGCTGGGAAATCTGAAGTTATATTTCAGCAGACAGCTATTGGTTATTTTTGGACTCTTATGTAACAAATGTTGGTTATGTCATATCACAGTCTTCATTCCATATGAGACTGCATTTGGCCAACTTTGTAAACCAGTAATAACAACACTTCTTTAAGGGCAAACAAAATATCTGGGGGACAGTATAAAGTAAGTGACCTGTGTTGAATCCATCTACAGCTTGGTGGCTATAGCTAGCTGTATATTGAATATATATTAGAGCTGAGTAATTTCATAATGCAAATGCATCAAGAAATAAATGCAAATTTTTGATTTACAATTTTATTGAAAAAAAATTACAAAAGCACACTGCAGCGAATTTGTACCTTAAATCAAAGTTTTATATTATACATGTGTATGTACACATCTGCATATAAGGCTACACATTCAACCCCATAACTGGGCATCACTGATGAACGCAGAAGTTATTTGTGATCTTTGTTAAATACATTCACAATACATTCATTTGTGGTAATGAAGCATGCCATAGGTTGTTTCTCTTTGGTGGTTTTACACGTTTCTCTTCTTGAAGTTTACAGGTTGTAACAAACACATACTACATATACATATATACAGTATATATATATATTCCTATAGGTGTTATTGTATTTATGTAAGAATCCATCATTTCTGGGACAAGAAAATGTTTTGAATTGAAATAAGACATCATGAATTCATCATTATAGAAAATACAGTCGTTTGACATAAATCTTCAAGGTAAAACCTCATAATGGTTTGATATTTAATATTTTGTATGTTTGACAGTGTTAGAAAAATAATCATGAAAAGATTAGTCTGACAATGATGAGTAAACTGAATTACAGCTGACAAAGAAACAGTTTTGTATGATGTTGTTTTAATTAGGCCAGTTACATAAACATTGCATGTGAAACGGCTAATTTGAGTGTAGTAGTTGTGTGCGCTCGTTTTTGATCCCAGGAGGTCCCTGCTGGTGCGCCTCGCTTGGAGTGACGGTGTAGCTTATAAGCTCCGCCCCAGCGAACACCCGGGGTTTGCTATTGCCAGATAGATACACTAGCTGGAGGCGGTGCGTGTTTCTGTGTCACCCGTCGTCCGTCTCGGGCCGATGCTGTAAATATTACAGAAGAAAACAGCATTTTGACACATGACATTTTAAACCCCGGTGCTAAACTCTTAACGGTAAGTGGCCATTGAAGCTAAAGCCAAGTAAAGCGCGCGATAGCTGCGGTTAGCCAGCGTGTTACTGCAAACAGCGAGGCTAACGTGTTGTGATAAAGATAACATCAGCTAATGCCTGTCAGACATCGCGTACTAATATTAGCTAGATATTAGCTAAGTACATGCTAGACATGGCGTCTTACGTGGGTTTCATTCAGTGACATTGAAGCCATGTTTCGACAACAGCTACACCTCATGTCAGCGTTATGTAACTTCATTAAACACACCGTGAAAATGTTAATTGTTATGTGGTGTTTCTTAGCTGTGGCTGCTGCTGCACCTTCTACCCTCCACCTTGTCGGGCTTGTGTGGTCCCTCTACAGGACATGCCCTTTTACACGAGCCAGAGATCATGTATTTAGCAGCACCACTTGTGACTGAACCGGTTGGCAAGGAATAAATCCACTATATATATATGAATTTAAACACTGCTTTAAACTTGAATGACAAAATCAGGATTGCATTGCCAGCAGGCCAGTACCATTAACTTGAGAGGGATGGCGAACATCCAGGTTTCACAGATATGAGTTTTGATGTGATTTTTAACGTCTGAGACTGTGTGTTTCAAGTGTCACTCCAGTTCCCTCTGTCTGGTGTGTCTTCAGGCTGGATGAGTGGGCCAACCTTCACCTCCCCCACTGCAGAGGCGGCTGAGATGAACCGCATCCATTATGAGTTGGAGTACACCGAAGGCATCAGCCAACGCATGCGAATCCCCGAGACCCTCAAGGTGGCCTCTGACAGCCAAGCAGGGTCCCTGTCCCTTCAGCAGCCACTGCTCACTCACACGACCCTGATGCAGGTTCCTGAGAGGATTGTTGTTGCAGGTGAGGACAGGACTTCAGTAATAAGTTGCATGGTAGAAAATACACGCAATTTGTCGTCCTGAGGTGTTGGGCTATGTATGTATCACCATGCCAAAACTGTGTGACCTCCTGTCCTTCTCCTCCTCACTTCACCCACAGGTGATGATGGGGACCCTCGATTTGCTCGTCCAAGAGACTTGGACCTGATTCAGTCTGTCCCTCCTGCGGACCTCCTGAACATGAAGGCCCCGCCACGAATCCTCACCCTTTCAGAGCAGCCACTGGACTCCCTCGAGACTGACCCAACTGCCTCTTCACAGAGCAATCCCAGCCAGGTGGTAAGAGTTACACCAAGGTTTCTGTTAAATGTTTTTATTTCTCATTTCTATGAATTCAGTTTCCTTAATTAATTTAACTTGAAACTGATCCCGCCGTTACACGATTATGTGTATTACAAAATGATAGAAATGGTAGCAAAAACTTGGTGCTTGTGTACATGATCAACAATAATGCTTGTTTTTTAATATAGCATTATTCTGCAATATTACTCAGTTACGTCTGTAATGTTGTCAGTGAAAATATTGTAGATGTCATAACATTTTGGGCGTTAATAAGATTAGGTGGAGACAGATGTAAGACTGTGAAGTTGGAGCAGAAAGCTGAGATTTTGAAGGTGAAAATTAAAAGCTTATATAGAAATTTGAGGGATATTTAGGTTTAAAAAAAAAATTCATATAGACCAGATAGATGTGTCTTAAAGAAAATAATTGATCATTCTACTCTTCTTGTTTAGTTGGTTATGTTTATGCTGAAGTGCAGCTGCTTTTCTATTCATTGGTTTGTACAGGAAACTGTGGACTGAAGTCGAAACTTGAAACTTTGTTTTTCTCCTGAAAATCAGACGCTTGAGCAGATTTTGTCTTACTTTTGTGGAGGTGCATACAACTAACTGGATGTTATGAGGGGATACATAGAGGGATGATGCACACCACTGTTTGCAGAATTTAATGAGTCATGCCGTGTCATGAAACCAAATCTGCTGGTTTCACAAGTGTCTTCACGACTGGTCAAGCAAACTTCTGATCACATGTCTAAACATGAGCTATACTTATTTGTAATCTTCACGTTTTATCCACATCAACTACTGTTTAAAGAAATGCAGGTTCAGGTCAGAGAAATGAAGAGATGCAAGCCTTCATTTTTGTTTGAAGAGGAAAAGTATTCAGAAAGTGCTTGAATTTGCTGTGGGGAATGAAAAAGTGTATTAAAAAAGTTGCAAAGAGCAGGTTACATTGCCAGCCAGTGAAGGGAAAAAAAAGTAAGGAAATGAAGAAAGTGTATATGGAGATTAAAGGATACAATGGCCACAGTGGTGCTTAGAGAAGAAACCAAATCAATTATTTATGTGCGGCAGGTTTTGACATTGTCGGTGGTTGAGGAGTGGCGTTCAAAATGAGACTGCTCATACTTGTTATTTGGTTTTGTGGTTCTTAAAAGTGCAGTGGAAAATAAAATGAGCACAATTTTCAATACTTAGGAACCTCAACCGCAATCTTATAATCATGTCTTGTCATTGTAACCTATTATTTCAAATCTTTGTATCAATAATAGGCCCACTTTCATGCTCGGTCTCGAAGAGAGCGCAGTGCGAGCGAGAACATTTCTGGTCGCCACAGCAGTCAGATCAGCAGATGTGATATAAGGTAAGCACACCTGCTACAGCACAGTGTCACTGATGCTGCCTTTACATTTTGAATTTCTTATTCTTTGTTCATTTGTAGTTGGTTTAAAAATATCTTTCTTTCTCTGCTTTTCCTCCCCACTCATCTCTCTGCCAGTGTAACCCCTTCCCCTTCTGCCCCCCCGGTCCGCTTGTGTCCCCCCCTCTGTTCCCCCGAAGATGCGAGCATCAACCTGTTCACAGCCGCAGGGTTCCTGTCTTACATTCAGTCAACGACACGGCGAGCGTACCAGCAGGTTCTTGAGGTCCTGGATGACAGTCACCGCAGGTGTCTCTTCTTTGTCCCTGTAATTCTCAGAAGTCCCAAAGTTTGTGTTGAGATATTTTCTTAAAATGAAGAAAACAAATAAACTCCTTACAGCATCATAACTTTAAGGAAAGCTCATGAGGTGAAGAACTGTAATGGAGGAGGAAAGAAGTCAGAAGAGGAGGAAGTAAAGTGATGCTCATGAAAATTGTGCTGGTTGTTTGTTTATCTGATTTGAGATGTGTTGGCATCTCTCACTAAAACAGGAACAATGCTGTTTCACAGCCTCAATTAACATCATTCCTCCTGTGCTCTATGTGAGCCAAAAACACTATCATAGTTGACCTACCTGAATTTGTCATTTATACAAAATATAAATGTGTGTAACATAATATGTTAGTGGATGTGAGTGTTAAAGAAACGTCCTTTAACCTTTTGCAGCGATGTGAACCCTCAAGCTAGACTAATTTTGTACATTGCTGTTGTCATTTGTCTAAACTGAGATATGTTCATCTCTGAAGGACGCACCTGGACTTGGCCCTGGATATAAACCCTGATGAGTCTGGCTTGGTAGACGCCTCCTCACTACGACGACAGGTAATATGTCTCACAGGCCTAAATGCCGGTGTTTGTCACTGATAAGTGACATATGGATATAATATGCTTCTCTGCTGCTCTGGTGTGTTTATTGTGTCTGTTGTGAGTATTTTCTCCTGTTGTCTTAGGGCTAAAATTCGTTAGGGTACGTTGAAGGCATGCTGACACAGCAAGCTGATGAATACCATCTCAGATCTTTTAAATACTCAGCTGTAAACAAACAAATACAGTGCAAGTACAAATACAGGGATGAATCACATAATAGGCTGGTAAGAGAGTACACAAGTATTTTCTTTGAAACTAACAGTATTGTTTAAGTCTTGCTGCTGCACTTGTATCGTTTGATATGAAATTATTTGAGAACAGATTATCCCATTAAAAACAAGGTTTTTCATGTTTTGGTAATTTGATATCGTCACTATAGTTTTGCTTGTATATTGTCTTGCATATTTAAGACTTAAATTGAAAACCAGATGGTGGCAATCCAATGTAAATACCTGAACAAATGTTACCCATGCCCAGCATTGGCACAATGTTACCACTTTTACATGGGAGAAAACATCTTTTCATCGTGGTCATTCAGATTGTGAAGCTGAACCGGCGCCTGCAGCTGCTGGAGGAAGAAAACAAAGAGCGCTCAAAGCGAGAGGTGATCCTGTATTCTGCTACTGTGGCGTTCTGGCTCATCAACACCTGGATCTGGTTCCGTCGCTGAGGTGGGACTGAACTGAGCCTCCCAAAACACTGGAAGCCAAAGCAATTCCTTGTTAAAGGTGCAGCCATTAAAACATGGGCCTCTAATAACATCTAAAGGAAACCACAGGAAACTATAACAACATTGGAAATGTCCTAAACCACAACCCTCTATGTTTTTATAACAAATTCTATTTTGAGATTTGACTTACAAATTTCAAGTTTAACACTGTCAAGGTAAGACCTGAGCCAGCGTAGATAATGTTTAATATATCTACTCAATGTTACAGATTTTCACAATAGCAGACAATAACTATCGGCAAGGTCACAGTGATGTTTGGTGAGGTGTAGGAGTAAAGCTAAAGGTCTCAGACTTCACATGAAAGTTTCATCTATGTATCTCACCCTTGTATAAACTGGTAAACGACGAGCAAGACAAAGCACAATGACACTACAGTTGAATGTTTCCAAAATGTTAGCATCTGCTTTGATGTAGTAAGTAGAGCTTTGCTATGTTGTAGCACACAACTATCAGATGCCTTATTAGGCTAAAATTAGCTACAACATAGGTTGCTTTCCAGAGAATATAACGTCAACATTAAATCAGCTGACATTTGAGTCTGAAGCTTTCTCCACCTTTCGAATACTTCTCTGATGATCACTTGGGTTTAGGAGAAACTAAATGTTATACAGGTCATGTGGAGATGAGTTTAAAGTGGCAACGGGCCAAAAGATTGCAAACCCTTATAGATATTTTGTGCAAAGAGCTAGGAAAATGTTATAGACTGCAACTTTAGGCTTGATTAATCTTTTACATACCAACAACAGATGTTACAGTGATGCTTACCATCGTTCGTCTTCGTGAGAGTGAACAAAGTTTGTGAAGGAGAGCTGTTAGCCTCAGGAGAAGAACGATTAGAGGGGAAACAAGGATTTACTTAAGCAGCAAATGTTTTGGGAACCTAGGCCACAGCTGGAACTACAGTCACAGGACCAAATGTCAGACCTGACCTATTTGAAGTTGAAATTCATCAGTTTGGTCAAAAATTGCTATTCTTTAAGTGTCAAAGTAAGATGACTAAATCCAGAGATGCCATAACATTAACCTTGAATGTCCTTTGAGTTCCTCATTACCCAAAACATTTGTGTACGGTACTTGAATAGCCTATTGTTGTAATGGTGTAGTTAGTCCTTAATATATATATATTTTTTACCTCTTTGGCGGTCTCATGCACAGTGATTGTGATACGAGCTTGATGAAGGGGCAACAAAACTACTGAAGGAAGGGTGCTGGGGATGTTATCTGTGAATGAATAATGTGTTCTCGTGCTGTTTATACAGTTCGAGCTTGTTTTTCCAGAGAATTTGACTATTCGTTTTTCCATTAAGTTATATAGGGACTAAGAGCATGGACTGTGTGGTTTTATCCATCATACAGTGTGATATTAGAGCTACTGTGTGTATGATGATTTGTAATAGATGAATATATACATGATATATTGATGCCATTATTTTTGAATAATAAAATGATTTCATGGAGGTTTATCACACATAGCAAGGGCATCAGCAAAACGTTGCAGTGATCATTTTTCTTCTGTTATACAGTGTACTTATCAATTAAAGCTGGAATTTTAAGTTATATATTTTACTTTCTTTGTAATATATGAATACATTCATTGTTTGTAAATATTTTCGCTGTAATAAATGATGGATGTTAAATTTTTTTGCAGACCTTTGTTTCTGTACAATACTGACCCCTGCTGCTCTGTCGGCTGGTGTGCAACACCAGGAAGTGCTCTGTGGATGGAAGTATTTATATGGCTGTTTAATTAAAGAGGAGATCATTTTTCCAACCGAAGATCATCAGCACACGGAAATTAATCAGAGCAAAACCTAACGCTGACCTTTTCTTGTTATGGTCTTTCACCGGAAGCATCCTTGAAACAGTAAACAGAGGTGCTGGCAGCACAATGGGGATCACGAAGCTGGCAGATTTGATCCGCTTAGATGCTCACGATGCCATTTCTCATAAGGATATCAGTGACTACACAGGTGACATTCAACATATGTATTTGTTTTATTAGCACGCTGAATTCTTCGCCATGTCAAATACCGGATGTTGCTAATTGCTACGGTTAGCATACTTGGTCCTTGGTAGCTTAGCTTTGACGGTACAAATCATTTTTCCACCCGACAAAACAAAACTTCTTTAAAAGTGCGACCACGCCCTTGGAAACTTTCACAAATAAAAGAAAACATTAACAGTGTCAGCACTAAAATGTTGCCATTACAATAATGAAAACTAATAGCATTTACTCAAGTACAATTTTGAGCTACTTGTACTTGTACTCGAGTATTTATTGTACATTGTACCTGTACTTCACTTACTAACCGACTAACACTTTGCTATTGATAGATTTTAAATACAAAACACGTGGCCACCGTAAGATGAGGATAACCACTTCTCTTACATACATTTTATAAGGATACAAGGTCTCTTGAAGTCAGTAATTTAAACTGCTGCCAGGTAAATGAAGTACTGTCACAGTCCTTGTATTGTTATGTAATGGACTGAAACTTACACATGAAATACAGTGGAGTAGACTAGGAGTGACAGTACTTCATACTGTGGATCTACTTGAATACTGTTCTTTTATGAATGTAATCAGTTAATACAGTGGATATGATAGACAAACCATTTGTGACTATGAATTAAAGATGCTTATGATGCTGCTGCTGCTGTTTTATACTCCACAGGAAAAGTAATCGCACTGGATACCTCCATTGTTGTGAACCAGTTCCGTGCAGCGACACCTGCACTCAGGTGAGCTCCTGAATGAGTCACTCTTCTCAGGCTGTGCTCTGTGCTGCTGGTGCATGGGACTACATTGATGTTTCTATTATTTCATGAACATAAATATCAGAAACAACCCATAAACAATTCAATCCAACACCACAAACTATAACCATACAGCTGTGATTAGCAATTGAAAATAATGTGTCACAGTTTTTTTTATAATGTGTTGGTATTTCTGGCTTTTGGTCACTTGGTGTGAAATGGTCTTTATTTCTTCTCTCCAGCCCCCTGACAGGTCTCTTCTTCCGCACGCTCACCTTCTTGGAGCATGGCATAAAACCGGTCTTTGTGTTTGACGGAAAGCCTCCCGGGGAAAAGGCAGCTGTTGTAAGTGACACCTTGAGACCTGATACCAACTATATCCTCCTAGTGTGTATGAGACAGTCACGGGTCTTATCTCATGTGCTCAAAATGCCAGTAGAACTAGTCTCCTTACATGTTTTGACTGGTGCGATATGATAGATACAGCAGATACCTGTAGAGTGGTAGAGACGACTGTGACCCATGCTGATCCAGCCTCCTGTTTTTCCCGCAGCTTGAGAAGCGAGCTGAGACAGCTGGTTGGAGATTCTCTAACCGCACAGGCATAGGTAAATCTAAATGGAAACAAAAAGTGCAGATTCTGAAGTTTAAGTAGTCTTAGAAGCCCTTACATTCCTAGGATATGCACTGGAAATATTATTTGAATAAATAAGTGCGTCTTGACTCTTTTGTGCTAAATGTAGCATCATCCCAAACCAAGGATTGTCTCCAACTCCTGAGGCTTCTCGGTGTACCGTTCATCCAGGTGTGATCCCTCTGTCTCTCTATGTATATACTGTATGTATATGTACATAGTATATCTGTCTATCTCGCATTGCCTGCATTTTTATTTTTCATTAACCTGTCTTTCTCTGCGTCTTGTGCTCCAGGCTCCAGGGGATGCTGAAGCAATGTGCGCCTGGCTGGTGAGAGCGGGGACTGTGGATGCGGTAGCATCAGAGGACATGGACTCACTGCCATTCGGAGCCAATATTCTTATTCGCCAGCTGAACGCCAAGAAGGACAGGTGAGAACTGTGCAATTCATGTGTTGCTCAAAGGATGGTTTAATCCGGTTGCTAGTGTAATTCACCTTGATGCTGTTAATTTTCCGATGCATATCATAGATACTGATGTTATTTATTTATTCATTTATTTTTTTGTTCAATACAGAAATCCAATCTATATCTTAAATTGAAGGATGGACTGGGTTGTTTCCAAACTTATCTAATGCTGAGCTTTTCTTCTTTTTCTTCTTCACAGTGAAGTGATTGAATATTCTTTACCCAAGCTGTTGCAGAAACTCCAAATTAGTCATGAGGAGGTAAGACTGAAATATTCATTAAGATGTCTTTGGAAGCATATTCGTGAAGGCACTTTACAGAAATATGTACTTTAACTTTCCTTCTTTTGCTGTTTTCTTCCACCAGTTTGTTGACCTGTGTATTTTGTTGGGGTGCGACTACTGTGACAAGATAGCCGGTTTGGGTCCTAGAAGAGCTCTGACACTGATCCAGAAGCACCGCACTATTGAGAATGTGGTTTTGAATGTCAACAGAAAGGTACTAGATGGACTATTTGTGGTCTTGGTTGTTATTTCTGTAAATTGCTTTACCAAAAAATGTAAGATGTAAAAAGATACTATCTGCTTCCCTTCAGACCCATCCTGTGCCACTTTTCTGGAAATACAAAGAAGCACGGAAGTTATTCTTGGATGCACCACAGATTGAAACTCCTGAACTCGTCTGGACTGAGCCAGATGAAGAAGCCTTGGTTAAGTTTCTCTGCCACGTCAAATACGTAAAGTATGTACTCATAATGGCCTCATTTTTGCTCAAGCCCAGCCTCCATGTCTTCATGCTTCTTTGTCTCTTTCAAAGACTAGTATGAGCCGTATTTATGTTTTTAGGGAGGAGAGGGTCCGTAGTCGAATGGAGAAGTTCCGTAAGACACGGGAGGAACGGGAAAAGGAAAAAGCAGCGGGATGTACTAAGCAAACAAAAATGGAGGACTTCTTTAGGGTTACCAGAAAGAGGGGGCAGGTGAATATAACATAACAATCATTAACAAAAAAAATATTCTATATGTGCATTTTTAAAGCCTTTTGAATTGATTTGGAACTTGATTTATTAGATGAAAAGCTATGATGATTAAATTAAAAAGAGAAACTATTTAAAATTACCTTTGATCAATCATGATCGCCTATTCCAGTCAAGCAGTCATAAAGCAGGAAAATTTGGTCTTTGTATTTGTTCTTGGGGGGCAAATTTTCAGTAGTTTCAAATCTGGTGTGTTGATCTGTCTGAACAGCTGTGCTTTCTGTCTTTCTTCCTCCAGCCTGTGGAAGCTGCAGACTCTTTAAGCAGCAACACAAAGAGACCAAAGTCAAAATGACGCTGCCGCCGTCTCCTGGTTGTTGTCTCCACCAACAAAGGAAGGATGTTTTTTTCATCCATCTCCCTGTCCGGATATATAAAAAAAAATCATACACCAATTTGACAGACAGTCCTCAAATCTGTGATCACAGTCTCAGATCTGTGCCATAAAATGATTTTGTTTTTAACACAAGATCATGCTACATTCCTGCGCTGAGAGAAAGTCAGTGGGGCCAATTTTAGGCTAAACTAATAATATAGAAATTTCAGTTGTTCCAGAGGCAGCAGCTTTACATGTTGGATTATGGATTTCCATTTACAGAGTACTTCCCAATTGCGTTCTAGTTTTCACCCAATTTAGAAGAAGCCAAAACAGGCATTTCGCAAGACACTGACTTCAAGGCTTTGTCTCTGCATGAGAGCACTACCCCCAATGACAATACAATAATCTGATCTTGTCTGAACAGCAGTGTCTGCAACAATGCAGTACACTGAGGGGTTCTTCAGTGCACCCAGCAGTTTCCTGCAAAGCCACCAAGAAAAGCAGAGCAGGCGGCTGACGGCTATGAAAGAGAACAGTGTGATCACTGTCAGGGAGGACTTCCCCCAAGCCAAAACTGGAGACAGGGGATGTCTCATCACTAGATATTCAATGAGCACCTGTTGTGTAAAGGATGCCAAGACAGAGACCAGAGACTTGAATTTTAACACATCCACTAAAGTGGATTAATGTATAAAACAGATAGTGAGATGTTTAAATCCATGTCTTGTGAAAACAGTATACACAGACCAAACTCTATGTTTTATATGAAGATCTCATGTGAATGCTGTGTGCTCTATTGAAGTAAAATAATGTTGAAGTTTATTTACTTGTGTGATGTTGTTATTGTGAGAGTGCTTGGACGAGAGTTGGGCCAAACACTGCAACTACAAATGCAATGTTATTTTTTTTTTTGTCTGAACTATTTCCAAAGAGGTGTAACTTTTCATCAAAACACGAGGCGTCATTCCAAACCAACAGATGGCGCCGGTGTTTGTGAAGCTGCTCTGTTTCCCACAGTTTCCCTGTAGAAGAAGCGGTTTGTCAGTCGCCCAGTCTCCCCCCGATAGACCTCTCAGCAAGGTGTCTGCCTGGCCACGGCCGTCGTACGCGGCAAGCCTGCCCCCCGAGGACACCCACCCTGCCCCCCGGTCCCTCGACCAAACTTTTTCCCCCCCGGTGATACCAGTCCGCTGTTCTTCGGCCATGGCGACGAGCGCGAAGCGAAAGCAGGAGGAGACTCATCTGAAGATGCTCCGGGAAATGACTAGCCTGCCCGCGAATAGGAAATGCTTCGACTGCGACCAGCGCGGCCCGACCTATGTCAACATGACAGTGGGCTCCTTCGTCTGTACCACCTGCTCTGGGATCTTGTGAGTTTATCTTCTGGGTCACAGTGTCGTCTTTATGGGTTTACAGTGCCCCACAGGCAACAACAAGGTACCGCTGTCGGTTACGGTTTTTTGTGCGGTCCACCACTGACTTGGCGGTACCGTTAGCTCGTTAGCTAGCGTTAAAGTCAGGACAGGTAACGTTGACGCTACCCCCCCCCCCCCGGGTCCAGCCCGAGGCCGTCGGGTTGGGCTGGGTGGTGTCGGCAGGTCGGTGTGTTGATAGCTTTGCTTCAGTGTGATTAAGATGAAGTGTTATAGACACATTTAGTCTGAGTGTCACTGGTGGTCTCAGTGGCTTTTTGCCTGTGTGGTCAAGGTTAGCACGCCTAACGTTAGGTTCGTATACCTACCAGTCAAATATTTGACCACCTTTTATTTAAAAACAGTCCGCCACTGAGGCACCTCCTCTGGTTGAACTTTAGCTGGACCTCCGACAAGGCAAACACACAATACACACACCTCCAGATAAGCAGGAGCAGGGTGGGACTCTCAGCTCAGTAAGTAGTGGAAAGACAAAGTGGGGCAGTGGGTCGTGCTCTAGTTGCTGTCTCCTGAAACCACTTCTTCATAAGAAACGCAGAATATTATGAAATCATAACCAGAAATTAGGAAATGAGTCTAATTTATGCAATATCCTCACTGCCCACGCCCAGATAGTTGCTGATGTTGAGGCCAACATTTCTGCTGATCTTGCTGCCAGTATGCTACATGTGTTTGACTTAACAAAATTGTTGCAGGCATACATCAAGCCAGTGTATGCTTTTCCCTTAATTTATTGTTTTGCAACGTTAAATCACAGTGAGTTAATTTGGCTTTCGAATAACAAAAAGTGACACTTGAATGTCAAACATCTACCATGTCATCTAAATGAAGTACAGCATAAGTATTCAGTCTCTTGTAGTCAGTATTATTAGAGGCAACATTCACAGCCTTGAGTCTATGTGGATATGTCTGTATCAGCTTTGCACATCTGGACACTGTTTTTTTTCCTCATTCTTCTTTTCAAAACTATTATAGCGCTCTCATGTTGCTGTGAACAGCAATTTTCAAATCCTGCCACAAACTCTGACTTTTCTTCACCGGGACATTAACATTGTTGGTTTTCAGTCACTCCTGTTACATGCTGCAGCAGGTTTTCCTCTATTGAGCTAACGTCATTCGACTTTCTTCTTCAACAATCCTTCCTGTTGGAGCTGGTTTGTTTTGATCTCATCAGACCATAGAAACTTCTTCCACTTTGTTTCAGAGTTGCCCACATCCCTCTCTGGCAAACACTAACCCAGATGTAATGTTACGTTTTTCTCTCTGTAATAGTTTTGTCTTTATCGGTCTGCTGTAAAGTCGCAACTGGTGAAGCAACAGTTGTGGACACAACTCTTGACCTATCTCAGTCATGGAGACGTGTAGCTCCTTCAGAGTGGCCACATGCCTTTTGCCTCCTTCACTAGTGTCCTTCTCACACAGACGTTCAGTTTTTGAAGACTGCATGGTCAAGGGCGGTTTACAACTATGTATAATCTCTCCATGATTGTCCTTACTGTAAACTGAGGGATATGAAAGTGTTTGTGGATTTTTTTCTTATCTCTGTTGAGGGTTTGAGGATAGAGGGTGTTGTCTGCTGGACAGATCGAAATCCTCTTGGCACAATCTTGTAGGTTTTTTCTCTCTATATAATGTGAATAAACAGTTCATCTGTCCTCCTACTCTTCAGCAGCCTTGTCACAGATTCTTCTTTATTATGTTTTTTTCATCAGAAAAAAACTTTCTAAACACAAGAGGATTTAAACTAATATCACTTGTAGACCATTGATATACACTGCTGATTGCATCCTGCCTCTCTTGTCCTCGGCTAACGTATACCTCCTACACAGGCGAGGACTGAATCCCCCACACAGAGTGAAGTCCATCTCTATGACCACATTCACACAGCAGGAAATTGAGTTCCTACAGAAACACAGCAATGAGGTATCATGTACACTTGACAAAAAATGACTCCGCACCACATTTCACGTTGTTAAACATTATTTTTAGAGTCATGGATATCTGTGTTTTATTCTGCGGTTGCATCTTGGCATTTTGTTAGCGCTGCTTAGTCAACTTTATTGGCATTCCTCTCTCCCTCTTTTTTTCTCTCCCATTTCTCATCATCCCCTCCCCCCCTTCCCTTTACTTTCTCTCACCTCTCTCCCGGCTTTGCCACCACCCCCCCACCCCCACCCCAATCCCTTCCTTACCACCCACTCTTCTCATTCCTTTGCCCCCCCTGTAGGTCTGTAAACACATCTGGTTGGGCCTCTATGACGACAGGACATCAGTTGTTCCAGATTTCCGAGAACCACAGAAAGTAAAAGAGTTCCTTCAGGAAAAATACGAAAAGAAAAGATGGTAACATATTTTTGTGTTTGTTTTCTTGATAAGTTTTGACCAAATGAAAACCTGATGTTAAAAGAACACATCAGGATCAAACCAGCACTCATGACTACTCTTATGTCAGCTCTTCACCCTGTGGATACACATTGTATAAATGGCTGAAATGTTGATTTAAGTAATATTTTTTTTTTTACTTGGGCACACACTGCTTAAATGTAGTTTAAAAGGTAGAAAGAAGTGCTAAAAAGTCAGTGTCAGAAGTTCTGGAGGTCACTGGGTTAATGCTGCCGTGTTACTATCAGCTGTGATGCAAAGGGAAAGAGTTCTGAGAGTAAAGTATCACCTCTGCCAAAAACCATTTTGCAGTTATGGACTTGGTTAACCATATGATTCAGTATGATAGCGTACTCTTCATTGTCTTGGACTTTTTTATGCTCACGTGTCACTTTCCTCTTTCACTGCAGTGTTGGTGGGAAAAAAAGCACAACTTTCAAACACTCCTATGTATGAAGGAATGCCCTGTATGATCATTTACTTAACATTTACTTAACATAATCAGCTAAATCAGGGCCTCAATGAGATCATATGACGAAAGCTGTATCTGTTAGGACTAAACATGTCTGTATATTTGTGTTTGTGCTCTTTCCTGGATGTCTAGGTATGTTCCTCCAGACCAGGCAAGGGCAGTAGCGAGTGTCCAGGCCTCTGTGTCCGGCTCCTCAGCCAGCAGCACTGGCAGCACCCCAGAAGTGCAACCCCTCAAAACCTTGCAGCTCAACAAAACCCCTCTGCGCCAGGTAAAAGAAATGCACACTGAGCCCATTAATTATCACCTTTTTCCATATTGTCTTTTTTGGAATTTAGAAGTAGAAAAGTTTAGAAACCAGTTTTTTTTTTCTACTGTTAACACCCAGTCTCCAGGGCTAGGTCGTTCGCAGGCCCACAGCGCTGCTCAGGAGAAGAAATTTGACTTGCTCTCAGACCTGGGAGGAGACATCTTTGCTGCTCCACCCACTCAAACTGCCAGCTCTTCCAACTTTGCCAACTTTGCACATTTTCCAAGCCAATCAGGTAAGATACCTTTCTCTCAAAGGCCCCCAGAGTGTCCAATATTTCACTCAAAGGCTAATATACTCAATACCAATATATAACAGTATGTATTCTTTGGTTTGTCATCAACCCATGCATTTCCCTGCCATTGTTTTTATTTCCACATTCATTGCCTGTGTTAATTTTTCCTTTTGTGTGGATGCAGCACCTCAGGGTAATTCAAACACCAACTTTGCCAACTTTGAGGCATTTGGAAACACTGCAATTCCATCCCATCTGAGCACGTCACCCCCCTCAAAGTCCTTTTCATCAGGTACCCCCCTCACCACCATTGCCTTTCCTCCCTCTCCACACACACTCACCCTCAACCCAATATTTTTCTTATTAATTTCTCACCCACTGTGTCCACTGTCCAAGCCTTTTCTGTATCCACAAAATTCTCTACAGATGCTCAGAGCATGTGCTGGCCGTCATTGCTGCTGTTGCTAAGCAACTGTTAAAAACTTGATGGAAGCAAATTTCTCTAGGATAAAAATTTAAGGGTTTTTACGCTATTGAGCACGTAACACATGCTAAACTAAGCTGCTAGGTGTGATGGGAACACACCACCATCCTTTCAGCTTGAATTAATTTGAAAAAGACATCTCAGACGTGCTGTGAAGGCAGACACCCAGTGGACATCTTTTTCTAAACCTCACATTGTATATGTGTTACAAAATACCAAGCTTTTTACTGAGTCATCAGTCAGTTAGTTCCTCATCTTTTTATTATTTGTGTGTGTGTGTGTGTGTGTGTGTGTGTTTGTTTGTTTGTTTGTGTGTGTGTCATGTAGCTCTTGATGTTTGAGTATCTTTTTTTTTTTTAATTGTCAAAAGGGGGAGGTGTGCCAATTCCGTCAATGTCTAGTGCCGTCCCTGCCCAGTCCCAGACAGGGAGCCGCACAGAGGATCGCTATGCTGCTCTGGCTGAGTTAGACAACGAGCTCAGCTCTTCTGCCTCCACAGGCAGCAATGTGCAAGGGTGAGAGACTGAGACAACTGCTAACAAATATTCAACAGAAACAAAATGAAATGAAATGGTGAAATGGTGGTTGATCATATTACTTGGATAAAATGAGTATTCATGAACTTAAATCCAAACTAAAATCCTCCAATCCAGTCAATGTTTTCCGCTCTAAAGTGAATAGGATCTCATTTCACAGCTCAACTGATTGATTAAAAGAAAGGTGGCAGTGTCAGTGACTCAGTTATAAAGGTTAATTAATGTGTTCATGGATGTAAAAACATTTAATCTGGGCATTGTCTCACAGGAACCTATTTGGACCAGTACTTGGTTCATCGCCAGCCCAGAATCCACCTGTGTTACCCAGCATGCAGCCTGGCTTTGGAGGTGGTAATAATGATTGACTACAATGATGCATACAGAATGAGAGTGGTACATTTACACATGTAGGTCGAAGACTCAATGTGGTAACTTACTCCTGTGTTTCATCTAGCCGTCCCATCCACAAATCCCTTTGTTGCTGCAGCTGTTGCCCCGGAGATGGCCACCAACCCTTTCCAGACCAATGGCAGAGCTCCAGCTGCAGGTGTGTGCATAAATTTGGAGTAATTCATAAGACTCTTTTTTTTTCTTAGACATTTGTGTTAGTTTGATGTAACCCAGTTACATTGCCAAGTAGCCTTGTGATTTGCCAAAGAACCTAGAATTTACTCCTGCTTATGTGTGTGTGTGTCTGTGTGTTTGTGTTTGTGTGTGTGTGTGTGTGCATTCACTGTACACACGTTTTGTGTGTCTCGTAGCCTCGTTTGGTACTGGCTCTATGAGCATGCCTGCCGGCTTTGGGAATGCATCTTCCTACTGCCTCCCGACCAGTTTCAGCGGAAACTTCCAGCAGCAATTCCCTGGCCAGGCCCCCATCCCTTACGCTCAGCCTGGGGCCTACCACCCTCAGTCTAATGGTTAGTGGCCTCCCATATCCCCCTGTCCTCCTACCCTGTTCCACCTGTGCAGTACCTGTCAGTGATATATGTCATCTGCCTTTTCCCCAGCGTGAATTGTATATACTATTTGTCCATATAGCCTTCTGCATTGAGACCTGAGTTTTAAGTCTGGCTGCAGAAAATTAAAATTGTGACTTGTCAGTGGCAGCTACTGCACAGTGACAAAAGGTTGCATTTAGGGTGCAACGCTTTAAGGTTCTGCTCTTTACAAAGTACAAAAAACACAATGGAACCAATGTGACAAATGTGACATCTCAAAATGCTCTGTTCACACCTGAATGCAAGCTGACACCCTGGGGCTTGGCTCTTTTTTCCCTTTAGAGTCTTAGTCCCTTAAAGTTTCATTGTAAAATGACTGTTTAACTCTTTCTGGACATTTTCTTCATCCCTGTTGATATAACAGTTACAATGACATAAAAGAAAAATACAAACTCTCATTAGACATTACTTAACTGTTGGAGACAGCAGACTCAACCTGTTCCCTCTGTCACCCTGTCACCTAGGCCCTGCATTCCCAGTCTACAGTCAGAACAAGCCCTCCATGACGCCCTTTGGGCAGCCCATGGCTGGCCCTGGCATGTCCAATAACCCATTCATGGTGAGCA
This sequence comes from Seriola lalandi dorsalis, assembly GCF_002814215.2. Lineage (NCBI taxonomy): Eukaryota > Metazoa > Chordata > Actinopteri > Carangiformes > Carangidae > Seriola > Seriola lalandi. Next base: position 469,786 of record NW_019525095.1, on the reverse strand, counting down.
TGCTTTGTCTTTTGTTTTCCCAGCTTTTTCAAGAATGTAAAAGGAGGTGTAAAGGAACTTTATTAGCCTAAGAAAACAACTGAATTGATTTATTTCATTGAAAACATTGCTATGTATAACATTTAATTCGAAGGGATTGTCTTACAGCAGTAATGTTTTTTTTCTCTTATTTCAGGCAGGAGCCCCAGCTGGCTCATTCCCTTCAGGGGGTTCATCCACCAACCCTTTCCTGTAGCACAGCTCCACGTACTCGTCAGCAGAGGGCAGCATGCAGCACATACTCAACGCACCCGTTCCGTCACACAATTAGTGGCAGTACATTTCTTAAAAAAGACTTCTTTTTTTTTTTTTTCATAAAAAAAGTTTACAACACTATGAAGGAGTACAAAGGACTATATTGAAGACTAAGGGACTGTTATTGGGGGTGTACTGTTTGGACTATATACAATACATTATATGCTTTTTATTTTTTGTTTATGACTGTAAGCTCTGTGCATATCATTTGTAATCGAAATTAAGTACATGTTATGTATAACAAGGACTGAGTTAACACACACCTTGTGGAAAAAAACCACTACAAACTATCTACGTAAGTAAGGGTATACACTTTTAAGATTATTAACAGGGTTCCATCCAAATCCATGATCTATGGTTTGAAGCAGCCATGGTGATGCAGGTATTTCGTTTTCAAAAGGGATTTCTATTTGTTATTTTAGCATAATTGCTACTATACTGGCATTAAGATGCAAAATGTCCTTTATTAACTTACAGATCCAGAGTGCTTTTCCTAAGAGTCTGAAGTTGCCTATAACCCAAAGCAACCAAACCCTCGTCTGTTTAAATTAGAACAACATCCCAAGCAGGTGGATGAGACACAGCATTGATCCTGGACTATTAGTTATTGTTTTAAATATTGATGAAATTGAGAATAAAGGGGCAGCTTTCTCATTATAATGCTAGCAGAGACTTCAGATGCTTTGTCCCAGCTGGTAAAGGGGCAGGCATGTTTATTAGAGCACAAATGGAGTACTGAGACAAGAAGTGCAGGCGATGAGATGAGTATTTCTTTGTCCTGTTACCCTGCTTAAACTATAAAACAATGATAAAATAGTTCAGTACACTCAGTAACCTCTCTGCGGATGGTTGTAGATGTCAGAGGAGCAAATAGCAGACGTTCACTACATTTCATGAGTTTGGTAAAGACAAAGGGAAAGATTGTTAGGAAAGCTTCAGAGTTGTGGGTGTGATCCAAATTGGGTTACTTCAAAACAAAGTGTTGTTTTCATAGGTTTCAGGTGACTTGTCCTATTGACAGGGAATGACTGGTTTACCAGACCCGGCCCAGACAAAAAAAATTACAACACTTGAAAACAAAATACTTATGTTATGTAATGTTAGTTACATTGTATTCACTACACTCCCTTGATATCTGTCTTCTTCTTTGCCTTGTGATTGAAACGCCTTTTGGAGAGAAAAACAGGATGAGGAGAAATATTGAACTCCCTTCAGTTTGCTTTAAAATAAGGCAAAGGAAAGGATCAGATTAATTTATGGATGATTACATTCTTGGATCCACCTCTGACTCTGGAGAACTAGGGTCTAAATTGTGCCACCAATGACTAACAATGAATTTGACTATGTGTTTCTTGTCTTTACAAGAATAGGTAAGTAAATGTGTACATATATAAATATATGTATAAATAAATTAAAAGATTTTTAACTACAATGATGAATTTGTGTAGCTCTGTTTTAAAAGTGTTGTTCTAAATCCTTTTAACTGATAGATGTGCAATATTCTTCCCTTTAGGAAAGTTATACTGCTAATTTTCCATTGCAACTTAGCAAATAGGTGTTACCAATATCTTGTCTATCTAAGCCTCCAAAATGAAGGTAAAAACAAACAATTTTTTTTAAGATAAACATAAGTCTCAACACCAAAACAAAGCAATATTATCCTTATGGTGGTAGAATATGTTGTAGGGCTGTTGTATTGAACTGCATTACTATTAAAGTAAATAACTGAGAGTACACCTCTACATGTATTTCTATATATCAGTTATAACATAAAAAAAAAAAATGTCCATAGCGTTTTCTTAATATAATTATAATTCTGGTTAATAAAAACGCAAAATGCTGTCTTTCTTCCCATGTACTTGAAGTCTCTTCTCCAACTGAGGAGGCGTTATTACCATGACAACACACAAACTTTGACATGGCGTCTCTTTTAACAGACCCCTTGTTTGAAATCTCTGGACGGGGTCCTCCACCTAATAAGAATTTTTACCATTTTACTGTCACCAAGTCAGATGTAAGTATTGATGTTTTTGATAAGAACTGTCACTACTCTGGTTAAAAACTGCACGTTTTTACTATCTAACGAGCAAGATGCTACTCATTAGCGGCATTAACTACCGAACGTTAACAATAACGGTCAGTAACCCCTTGAATGTTAGCTAAGCTTGCTACAAACATGGCAGTTTTAACTTTAACGTTAGCTAGGCTAAAAATTTTACGTTGTTTCTGTTTGCTGCTAGCTACAGTGCTTACAACGCTTAGGATAGAGTAAAACAGTAGTTAGTAAAGCCAACAAAGTAAGCCCAGAAAGGCAGCATAAGAACAACGATCAACGTTGCCTTAAAACTTCTGTTTTGCTGTTAGGATAATATAACAATTAGAACTAACTCATTGGGTGTTAATTCGTCTTCTTCTCATCTATTGTCTCCCGCTTCACTGTGGGGGTTGTACGCGTTTGTTAGACTGTTCCACAGTTCTGTTTTTATTAACTAGACCTGAAAACTGTACTGAAGAGAGGTTAATGAAAAATCAACAGCATTCAAAAAGAAAGCAATGGGGTTTCATAGCTTGTTCAAATATTTGACATTAACACAAGTTAATTTTTTGACGTTTCCAGGTGATATGGAGATGGTGGAAGATATCTCTGAGAACTGTGGACAGGTACTCCAAGCCTGGGGAGCTGAGGGAGTCTCACCAGGACTTCTTGGATGACACTTTGCTACAGAGTAACTAAAACACATCCCACAAATCTCAGCATGTTAACTTCTCAAGCATTTCATATGTCACTTGCATCTTCAGTTAAGGGAACAGACATTTGTGACATGTCACAGGAGGCAAAACACAGGTGTTAATAATGATGATAATTAATGATGGAATTCCATTTTTAGCTGCTTTAGTTTCAGGGTCCTGTTGTCTGGTGGCTCACTGTCATAGCTTACTGAGACAGTTGAATAGAACAGATTGTTAGTGTTATTAGCTTTTCCTAGTATGGCAAGTCTAAACGTCTGCTGTGAAAAAGGCATACCAGTGAGTTCTTAAGAATCATCTGCTGCTCTCATCATATGGCCTTCCATGAAGGCATGGTGAGAGCAGCGAGAATTATTATGATCTGTAAATGGTGTGTTTGTGGCTCATGATTGTTATATGGTTGGAGTAATTTAAACAGACAATATAGTCCAGTCACAACTGCTTTTGAATATCCAGATATAACTTAAAAAGCTGTTAAGTGTTGGTAGGGCCTCCATAGGGTTAGTTGTGCTAGTAAGTATGACCAGTTTACAGGTTCGTGTGTGTTTTGCAAAGTGATGTTAAAAAGAGAGAACATTGTCTATTAATTCTTCCTAAATACATAAAGTATTTTTAAAAGACTTTCTGCCCAACTCTTGGGTACATATCACATAAGCTTGAATTACAACAGGCTTTGATAATTTTAGTAAGTTCTGTCTATAGTAGTTCTGTAGAGAAATGGATGCTTTTTTTTTTTTTATCATACAGTGTTTTAGGTGTATATTGCTCTGTATTCAGATTCCAATTCTAGTCTTGTGATTATTGTATGGGAGACCAAACTTAATGCTTAAATATGAATGACAGCTAAAATAATGGGCTTCTTCCCAGGTGAGGTCAGTATGGTTTTTGGCCGTCGAATCTTGCTGTACACCAAGGCTTTGTGCCAAGGCCATTATGATTATCTGGAGCACCTGTCTGACTCCTTACTCCTGCGGATAATAAATTATCTAGAACTAGAGGATGTGGGCCAGCTTGGACGAACATCACGTAGGTTCAGGCAGGTGAGTTCTAGAGACACACAACAAGAAATGCTGCCAAAAGTAAATTGTATCCTGTGATAAGAAACATTAAATCTGTTATTTATGCCCATCTATTATTGGAATATATCATTATAAATCATTGTTATTAAACTTAAAGTAATATTCTATTCTGGTTCTAATACATTTTAAGCAGTATATCAATGCAACAAAATCAGCTCTTTGGTTTAGTATAATCTTCATACTTTTTGCTTCTGCTCTTCAGCTATGTGGGTCAGAGGAGTTTTGGGAGCAGGCAGTGCGGCGGCGCTGCAACACAGTTTCAGTTGAGGTGGCGTCCCTGGCACTTGAGGTGGGCTGGCGCAGCATCTTCTTCACAAGCAAGCTACATCTGCAGAAGCTGATCAGCCGCAGGAGGCTAAAGACAGAGGAGCAACAGGAAGGACAAGTCTCTGACCCAGATAAAGAGGCAGAGGAATCTCCTGATGAAAGCTCAGAGACAAACCAGATGTCCATTTCTGAGGAGGAATCTCACCCTGGCATTATCCCTGATCTGAGCCTTGGCACTGGCACTGGCACTGGCTCTGGCTTTGACGCCAGTTCTTGCTGTGATGTTGATCCTGACACCAACCATGAACTAGAGGCTGGCTCTGATTCCAGTGAGTCTGTGCCTGACCAATGCTTGGAGGACATAAAGCACTGTGGGGTGGAAACATTGGCGCAGAGCAGTCCACTGAGGAATGGTAGAGGAGACTGCAGTACAGAGCCAAACAAAACACAGAGTTAAGCCTTTTATCAAATGTTGAGTAAGTCCTGTGTTTTAGGCTTACTGTTATATTGATATGCCATTTATACGTAGTTCTCATCCTAAAATGAGTTGTGTATTGATTAGTGAAAAAATGTTGACTTTTATTTGTCAAATGTAATTTTTTCAAAAATGATTGTTGTTTGTTGTCAGCTGTCAATCCTCTACAGGATATTTGAGGACATTTTCATACGTCCATTCTGTCCATGACTTTTCAGACTTAGCATACATTAATAAGACCAAAAAAAGATATAACAGGACATTGTATATCATATCAATTGTTTATTGTAATACACAGAATACTTTAATTGTAAAGTTAGAAAATAAATTTGATATACAATATACAATATAATGTCAGTCATAACTAATTCCAAGTAAAATCTCAGTATCCAATTGCCACTTTGATAGGATGAGTCTCAGCTTTACTTGAGGGGACACAAACAGGGTAAGTAATGGCAAGGTAATGTGATAATGCATGGGTTAACCAGGAACAGTTCATGAAGCAAGTGGTCAGTATGCAGATTAACAGATCTGGAAAATTAATAGATACTGGATCATCAGTATCTAGAAATCTTCTCAAATGACATTATCTTGATTCAGAGCTATTCATGAACAATAAGTCATTAAGTAGCTTATTAATTTCTGATTTGTTCCTTTTCAACTAGGCAGAATTTTGTGTGGCTTATTATGTTTGAGCCTTTAGTCATCCATTGTTTCATTTTCATGTGTGTTAACCAGGTCAGTGTTGTCTTCTGAACAAGGGGTAGCTGCTCCTCCTGTGGGCTCACAAGATGTTCCTCGGTGCTCCCATCAGCCAGTGCCCACTACACTGCAGAAGGGAGGTGCCATGACATCCTTGTCAGGTACCTAAGCTCCTTCATTTATCTGCACTTAGTGGGGAGGGAAAGCATTTTGAAAAAGACAGTAAGGACATTTTTAAGATGTTACACTTATAATGTGCGTGGACCATTTCATAAGTATTTTCTTGCACTGCACTCATAATCCTATATGGTTAAAATGTTTTAAAGTTATCAGTTATACTGTTGATGTAGCTGTAATTATCAATCAAATATAACTCAAGCTTTTTCAGAACTGGTACAAAAAGGGGGCTTGGATGTGGAAAAAAGAACATTTCCTCTGTGAGAAACATAGACCTGCAATTTCTATTTACAGGCATTGCTATCTATTTGATTAGTGGGTCAGTTACAGTTACATCATAATCTGGATTCTTAGAAGACACAGATAATGTCTGCAAGTTTTGATAGGATTATGAGTGCAGTCCACACAGATAAAACAGTCCCCTAGGGGGCACAAGCTGCTAGTGCTAATGATCTGTCCTGTGCTCAGCTCATTACTCTCTGCCTCCCTGTTTGTATTGCTTTACTTTATGATGGTAGGCTCTACATGTCGGCCATGTTAATTGGAAGGTCATGGTTGAAAATAAAATCAAAGTCTCACAGGGAAGGGTATTTTCTGAAATGCTAGAAAAGACTTTATTAAAGGCATAAATAAAACTGAACTCTAACAGTTTTCTCAGAAATATCCCAAAATCAGCTGAGGACCTGCACTTGTTAGTGAAACTTGGATGGTTGTAGGCAGAACACCAGGAGCTTCAGCAGGGATTAGGCAGAAGTGAGTAGCACCCACCTGTGCTACTGGCCTGCACTGTATCCCCTTAAAGGGATATTTCAACACTTACTCTGGTTGTTTGTAGTCTGTGCCCGTGACTCTTTGAATTCTTTCAGCTCTGCCTTGTCTCCAGACAGCATGTCTGTCAGGATTAGGAGATCCTTATAGTGTTTCTACTGCCTCTGAAAAATAGTTCAGTTCACCACCCTTTTTGAAAACGGCTGGGTCTTGCCAGGTGGATGAATGATTGCAGAAGACCATCTAGAAGTAATATTCCTTTGCCTCTTCCCACACCCAAACTTTCAAATCTGCAATAATTTCAGTCACTGACTCTTATGGCCTGTTGGCACCTGCCTACCAAGTTTGGAGTTTTTGATGCCAACCACATGTGAACAACATCCTTATTCAGTTGGACAGCTTTTTGCACCACCTTCTTTGGTTGCAGACAAGCACCATTCTGACCTCAGACTTTGCACACTGTAAGTTTTGAACAAGATGCCACATGACTCCAAGTTCACAAACTTCTGCCTGGTTTATATTAACAAAATATCGACAAAACCCTGTAATGGTATTTCTTTGGTATTCCTAGCAAATGCTCACCACACATTGGGGTCCTCATACTCCTACTACCTAAGAGTCCTGAGCATTTGACCTCATACCTGATAAAACCATCACTGACATTTGACCCAACAAAGATTCAACCAGTTTCAGATCTGGGAAGCCATTCATTCCAGTCACACTCCTCTAGCTGCTTCTGCCCTTGGCAGAATTAGGGTAAAAGTCTTCTAGTTTCACTGTGATATGACCAAGTTAAGCCATCTTCAGCACCTGACCTGCTTTGGAGTCACTCTTCTTCCCAATGGGAAACAGTCACAACAAGGAAACATATCTCTTGTTGCTGGCTGAGAAAGAACAAAAACCTCGAGACACTCTGCAGTTGTACAGATACTATACCATACTGTTTTTGTATTTTGGCTGGTTCTGTTTAATTGATTTGTAAGCATTCACAGAAAAATCTCTGTTCTACTGTGAATATGTTCCATCTACTGCCTCTTTTTGTGGAAAGCTTGAGAGGGGCCATAAGAGGATGGAGTCAGACCACGTAAAGACCATGTAGTGGGCCATGTGGGAAATAGGATGAGAATGCTCTGCTCATCTTAACCTTTACTCCCTCATCAGGCCAGGCTAATCCTGGCCAAGGTTAAATGAGCAGGCTGCTCAAAAGATCAAACATCTAAAACAGAGTAGAGAAGAAGAGTAACACAAAATTCTCTTATGTACGTCTGCTCGATTTGTCAATAACCCTGTTAATCTCCCTTGTCACCACTGTATTACGTAATTCCATGTTTCTTTTAACGGCAATTTGTCTTGGCTGGTGCCATACATATTTTTTTAATTAATACATTATTTTGTGATGGGCCCTTAATGACAGTTGCATGGCTCGACAGGAATTCTCTGTTGAATAAATGGGAAGCTCATAGAGTGATGTAGGAGCTCTCAGATTACCTCTCACTGCCTTCCCTGACCTGGTAAAAGAAACCTATGACCTCTTTTCATCCTCTCAGGAGGCTTAAGTGCTTTAGTGACACTATGATCCATTTACAGCATGACATATTTAACATATTTGATATTTATTATCTCTTTAACTGGCATATTTTTTCTTTAAAAAATTTTGAATTTTAAATTACAGTTTGGTGAAATATTTGTGAACAAGAGTCAAGTTGAATTAAGGACCTTGTCCTCTATTCTCTCCTTCCTCAGTGTAATCATTCAGTGTCTTTTTTTGACAAATCAAACTAAACTCAACGTCTTGCGTGGGACATTGTGATCTTGTTTTACTTTTTGCTGTGTTTTTTTTTTCTAAAAACATTTTATTCACTTTCACACTGGTTGAACTATGTGGGGGTCAGTCTGGGCTTTTGTGAGTCAAAGGTCTGAGTCTGGAGCTCTGACGGCAAGCAAAGCCCCTGATCTTGACCAGGGCACTAACAGCTTGAGACCATTTGAGAAAGGATTAGCTAATATTATCTGAGGTTTATCTTGCTAAATTAGCCTACATCACTGTAGCTGTAGCATAGGGCTACTGCCAACAGCAATGACAAAAGGAAAATGGCAATTCATTGTATTACAAGTGTAAACATTAAAACCACCTATTGGGTTTGAGAGAAGTGCTGCAACAGTGAAATGCAAATACTGACTTAGGCTAATAGGTAACGTATATACAATACCAGAGTTGTAATAAGACCAGACAACAGATTCACATAGAGAGTTAATGTAGGTTTCAGCTCAATCAGAACAATATGGTTGTTCGCCCAAAATGTTTTGGCTTTCCTCTCTTGTGTGTGTAGTGTCACTGTGACGTATCAGGTGTATCACAAGTCCTCAGTTTAACCTCCGTTCTGTCACACGATTAAGGTCATGCTCTTCAAGCTTTTTATACATGGACCTGTAGAAAGAAGCTCGGGTGCAATGTTGATCTGATCCTTTGAATCTATGTGATGACTCTTGATTTAATCAGCCAATGCTACATTGTTACTTGTGTATGTAGAAATAGGGAAAAAGATCAACTTGTGTTGTTTTTTTGGTTATGCTAAGTATGCAGTTTCTTTTCTTACAATGTTCGGTTATTGCTCAGTGGCTAAATGGAGCAGAACAATTGAACTTGATTGTGAACAAACCAGCTATTGGTGTGTTGTATTTACTAAGTACTTCATCAGTTGTTTTATTTCTTGTGAGTGCAATGTCACAGCATCCTACTGAGCACCTAACTACTTCTCTATAGACATATCTGCAGTTTAGCAGTCATGTAGCAAATAATCTTATAACCTCTAATAAAAATACTAGACATATGAGATATAAGACATGGATGCATTACTTCTCAATATCAAAAACACATAGTACACATAGCTCCATGTGTATTACACTCAATGTAAAATGACTCAGTTCATTAATATGTAAAACAGCATTTTAGATTAAATTATAGAGATAGCCTGACTAATTAAAACATTTTGCAAATACTAAAAGGAAATGTACTGTTTAATTAAGCCAAATCTCAGACATGTACATGTTGTCATAGCAAAGTATAGTAATTATATTAATTACTAGGTATAATTTTTGAATTCCTTAAATGTTAAAATGCTAGTAGTTGCCATTGTAAAGTAGTGGTCACTGATGAATGTAGGTAAATTATGAGAATGAAAGAGGATGAGAGCATGAGGAGTAAACTCAGCAAGCTGAAGTACCTGCTCTGTCTAGACTGGAACCAGGAAAAAGATGAGGATGCATGGGATATTTTAGAGCCATGGTTTACTATATTAACAGCCTAAGTGAAAATATTTCTTAATTATTCTGCTCAAGGGTCCAACTACAATATATATATATTTTCAATCCATATGTTAAAATACCATATGTAAATACTCATCCAAACATTACTGTGTCACTGCTTTTTTTGTGTCTTTGAATTTCATCTTGCAATTAAATGCATAGTCAACAGCCCATTGGACCTCTGTTAGAGACTACTGAACACCACGAACAAATATAGAGGGCTACAAAGCCTCTTAGGACAGAGCCCGCTTATGATTCCCTTTCCGTGCACGGCATCCTTGAATAGACCACACAAAGATCCTTAAGCCAAAATCCCTCCCTGGTATTTAATTCTAAATGAGTAATTACTGGGTGTGTCAGTGTGTCTTAGGTTTGCAGGTAGGCTGGGTGAAGGAGCTCATTTGCACGCTGGCTTCGGAGCGAATTGCACTCTCACACAGACACACACATTCTGAGAGACGCTGCACTGGTTATAAGAGGGTATCCGTGGGGAGCCGCTGAAGAACCCAGTCACTTAGGGGGGACAGATCACATACAGCCGCCAAGATGTGTGACATGGGGGGACTGGATAACCTGGTGGCCAACACGGCCTACCTAAAAGCTCAGGGTGGGGATGACAAGGAGATGAAAAAGCGCCGTCGCAGCTTGTCTCTTCCCAAGCCTGAGCAATGTAATACAGCACGAGCTTCCCTTGACAAGGACTTTACATCAATTTGTGAAAGGCAGCCTATTGGCAAAAAGTTTTTCCGTGACTTCCTGGCAAATACCAGCGAATTTAAGCTTGCTGCTGATTTCCTGGATGAGCTGTATGACTGGGATCTGGCTGAAGGTGCAACAAAAGACAAGGCACGCCAAAACATCCTCAACAAGTATTGTAAGGCTGACTCCAAGACCTTCCTGTCGTTTCTTACCGGGGAGCCTGCTGAGAAGTGCAAGTCTGTGACAGATGCCAACTTTGAGGAGGTGATGAAAAGCAAAGTCCAGGAAGGTGTAAGAGATTTTCTGAAAGGCAAACCCTTCACAGATTACCAGGCCAGCCCATTCTTTGATAAATTCCTCCAGTGGAAAGAGTATGAGAAACAGCCCATCAGTGACAAATACTTCTATGAGTTTAGAACTCTGGGAAAAGGAGGCTTCGGAGAGGTAAGCATGCAAATGCATCTACATTTAATCTCTAGTCTGTTTGTTGTTGTGGCAAATAATTGACCTTTTTAGTTGCAGGAGTCTTACCAGACTCCTCAGGTGTGATGGTGTTGTTAATCAATCGTGTATTATCGTCATATTTTTTTAAGGAGTTATACTAAAACTGTAAGATAATGTGCATTCAACTTTTTGAATTGTAATGATGGTGTTACAGTTGAGTAATTGTGTTGGCCTTGAAGCCCACAAAAGTATATATCTGGACAAGAGATCACACCTTATATAACTGAGGATTTACATTGTCTCAAGGTGACCATGAAGTTATGTGGCATACAGGCATACTTTGTAAATTTTAGAAAATAGAAAACTTTTCAATAAAAATTGTTTTAAAGATCAACTGTTATTTCAACATGTGAATAAACCTAAATTTCTGCAGTAAACTGCAGGAATAGAAAATAGTTAATCTGATACATTGTTAATAATCATGTCATTTAAAAGGTTTGAATAACCTTTGAAGATGCCTGAAGAAAATGGCACATTGGCACATTGTTATCTTGTGAAGCTGATAGGATCAGATGCATGAGATGATGTAATCTAAGATGAATTTTTACATAACATTACTGATATACAGAGGACCTAAAAATGACCCCTGAGGAACCCCTTTACTGAGTCAAGCTCTTAAAAACAAGCCTCAGTATACAACCCAAAAGAAAATAACTAGCTAGGCTAGAAGTGTAAAAAGCCATAGAAACTTAAAAATGTTAGTTAACAGTATAATGTCATGTAAACTATGGTAAATGTTGCTGTGATGCCCTTGTCTAAATCTGCTGTGACTGTATAATACTGTTTTATTTTAAAGCAGCAAATTTGGTGGCAGTTGAACAGTGAATCAAACAACTTTATTTGATCGTTGATACTGAAAAATCAAACAATAAACAAAAAATTAAACAATTTTTAAACCGCTAATGTGACGTTCTTTATACAGTGGACAAATCTTATCCGCTGTCTATAGAGAAGGAGTGATACCAGAAGTAAATGTTGAGTTAAAGATGTAAGTTAGACAGGTGGCAAATGGGCTGCTAAAACACAGGGTCAAGTCAGGTTGACTTCTTGAACCAATTTTCTTGCCTTTATATAGAATCACTTGCCAGTGATTAAGGTTTAAGATGTATTGTAAACAAAAACAATTATCCCTTAGAGGGATAATTGTGATTATATCAACAGTGAAATATGTGATGACATAGACTGATGATTTAAAGTATCAGTCAGATCTATTTTGTTTTATTTACTGCGATAATACTGAAGAAACTTTTCTAATTTTTTACAGTTCTCCTAGGGGAAATTTCCTTATACCTCAAATAAGAGGACAAGTAGTAGTCAGATTTTAGTCTTCTAATCAGAGTTGTGCAATGGTTCCTTTGCTGCCTAGAGGTCTCCCTGGCAACCTGGTGCCAGAAGACCATGATTTGTTGCTGTGGGAAATGGATTCTAATAAATTGAAATGGAAAACTGGTTGGACATCTGTAATAAAAAATGCCTTCTTTTTAACAAATAAAATTGTCTTTCTCCAGGTATGTGCTGTTCAGGTGAAGAACACAGGCCAGATGTATGCCTGCAAGAAGTTGTGTAAAAAGCGATTGAAGAAGAAGGGTGGTGAGAAGATGGCCCTGTTGGAGAAGCAGATCTTGGAGAAGGTTAACAGCCTGTTTCTGGTCAACTTGGCCTACGCTTATGACACCAAGACCCACCTGTGCCTTGTCATGACCTTGATGAATGGAGGAGACCTCAAGTACCACATTTACAACATAGGTTATGATGGCAAAGGTGTGGATAAGGGCATTGAGATGAAGCGCATAATCCATTACACAGCGCAGATCACCACCGGCATTCTGCATCTGCACGCCATGGATATCGTATACCGTGATATGAAGCCGGAGAATGTTTTGCTGGATAGCCAAGGCCAGTGCCGACTTTCAGATTTGGGTCTGGCCATAGAGCTTGTTGCAGGGAAGACTGTTACCCAGATGGTGAGTAGACATACACACAATGAAGTGGCAAATTAGTGTCTTTACAGTAATACAACACTAAGTTTACCAAGTTGCTCTGTCAAAACCATTAGGATGCTTTTAACATGAGAGCACCTAGCTGGATGATGTCACTGATGATAATGGGAATCATATTAAGACTACACATGATGGAAGATGTATACCCTAAGGGGCCATTTCATCTCTTACTCTAAATATTTGAAGTTGCCTAATTCTGTGCACCTGATCTTTAAATCAATAAGATTTTAGTCAAGTCATGATCTACATGGTTGGACTAAGTTTAAGATGACACATACACAAAAACTGCAACAGAACAAAAGAACATGCAAACAGGAAGCACTGGTTCCTCATCTCCGTCTCATCCGCAGAGGAGTTTGGAGCTAAAAACTGAACTCAGGAGCTTGTACAGGCTGTCAATCTTGGTGGGGTTTTTCCTTTAAATCCGGACAGGGATTACTGGATTGCTTAAAGATCTGTGCAATGAGAGTCTCTGAATCCATTATATAACTCAATTGATCCTTTAGCAGTCAGATTATAGCCTGGCCATTTATAGGCCACCATTTTGTGTAGGGGCTATGTTTTAGACCTTGGAGGTCCAGTGGTTGTTAAAGTAGCAGTCAATAAGTGTAAGATGGTTTGTGTCAGTAACTTGGTAACAGAGATTTAGTAGTTTCTGTAGAAGTATTACCTCGGCAAAATTGCTCTGCAGTTCCTTTCCACAATTCTTTACAAACCCTGTAGCCAGTAATTCTTCTTCCCCTGAAGAAAAAATACCATGTCATCAGTGAGTTCAGCTTGATGTTACACCTTATTGACTGCACGGGGGGATTCTTGCATCTAAGTGAGGATCACTCTACAATATGCAAAGCAGGGTTGTTGTCAGGGTGACAGGACATTATGGTGGCTATCAGATAAAACACTGTGCTCGAACAATTAAAGTCCATGCAAAAACATATATACATATATAATATAAACATATAATTGTATAGATGGGACATGACCACAACCTTATAAAATTACTGAGAGAAGAATCTACACAGCATTGTTTTCAAACATTATTTCTTCAATTTTTTTCACGTAAAACCGCCAGTATATTACACCACACCTGTACTAACCTATGGATGACCTGAAAAAAAAGATGAAGTAGTTTGCAACAGGGTTTCTTCAGGACTTACTTGCAGTAGCAAAGAGTAAGCTCTCAGGTCTATGAAAGTCCAGTAAGCTCATTATCCATTACTCTGATGCTCCTCAGCCAGCCAAAGTGACTGGGCTAACCTCCTATAGGCAAGGCTGGCTTTGGTCCCCTAATCCTCTTAGTGAGTATTACACAAGTCTGTCCCTGATTAGATTGACAGATCCAGGTAAAAACCTACGCTGAATACGTTTAGAGATGTTAGTTTGCAAACAAGGTGACTTTAAACCAGTTGAAATATACCTAGAGATCTGTTCCTTGCACAAACTTCAGATTAATTCTGGGGACAATTTTGTAGCCTGTATGATCATACATGAAAACATTTGACCGATTTGACTGACCAGAGTGTGCAGTTTTGTTATTTGTTAAGTTAAACTAATTACCATCACATACACACATTTTAGATGAACAGAACAAAGTTAGAAAAAAACACAAGGAAGAAATTGAAAATAATACAGGAGTCTAATAGATTTTGCCTGATAGTTGATTTGGAAGTAAATATTAGAGCAAAAAGTTTTGCACATAAACCTGTTCAAGTTTGGTCACTAGAGATGTACTATCATGGCTTCACTAATCAGTCAGATATCATCTGTGGTCAAGTCGATACACACTAATGGAGTAAAGATCAGATCTTGAAGTTCCAGACATGTTTAGTGATCATAACCTGTAAAGCAACAAAAACATTTTATGTAAGTACAACAGTAGCAGAAGGTATTATTTCTAAATGCCCTTTAGGTGTTACTATATTAAAGTGGCTATAAAAGGACAGTGCTCATAATACCCATATAACACTTCACCTGTACTAACCTACGGATCACCTGAAAAAGACTTTTGCAACAGGGTTTCTTCAGGACTTAGTTGGAGTGGCAAAGAGCAAGCTCTTGGCTCTCTGCCAGTTTGTGCAGTGTCTGTATTAATTATACATTAAGGGCATGGCTACATTCTGGCTGTTACGTCTTTCTGCAGGTGGCCATAGCATCCAGAAATGTACAGCCTTTATGTAAGACACCGGACAACTCTGTCAGTGTGTAGACATACATGACTCTTGACAGGCAGCAGGCTTAGAATTAGGATTAAGCTTCTGGTCCCAGGCTGCAGGTGAGGTCATATAGGGAGAGGGAGGGAGAGGAGCAGAGGAGCATGGAGAGAGTGGGCTAGAGGTGGAAAGGTGAAACTTAAAGAGAGAAAGGGAGAAGATGGTCAGCACTAGATTAAGGCTATTACTAACCCAGGCAACAAATCCCTGTGACAGTTGTCTAAGAAGACATATAAAGATTATGTCTCCCAGTCTGTCCTTCCACAGACCCTCTTCCTGTTCTCTCTATGCATTTTCAAGTTATGCATTGTTTGCAATGCTCATATTGTTGTACTATCACATGAAGGATTTGTAGATGTACCTTATATTCAGTCTTCCCCCTGTCTTCCTCTCCCCCTTCCAGGCTGGTACTGGAGCATACATGGCCCCTGAGATCCTGTCCAAAACGCCATACAGGACATCAGTGGACTGGTGGGCCCTTGGCTGCAGTATCTATGAGATGGTGGCTGGCTACACACCTTTCAAAGGCCCTGAGGCCAAGAAGGAGAAGGTGGAGAAGGAGGAGGTGCAGCGTCGCATTCTCAACGAGGAGCCTAAGTGGGAGCACAAATGCTTTGATGCTCCCACCAAGGACATCATCCAACAATTCCTCAAGAAGAAAATTGAGGAGCGCCTTGGCATGAAGTAAGGGCTTCTCGCACTCTGTATCACTTTAAGTAAGACACATGGGTGTTAATGGCTGTACATAGTGGTTTAGTGAGTCTGATTTTCTGAAACATCCTGTGCCAACTTTGGTTAATGGGAATGTTAGTAAAAAATTATTTTCAGAATTTCATCTGAAATCGGTTCCACGTATAATTTAGGTCTAAAAAATGTTAGATTGTTTGGATATGCACTGACATCCTGGTGCAAGCCGATTAAGGATGAAGTGGTTGAATAAAAGCAACATCAAGGTGAGAAAAGTGTTAACCTTAACTGTAACCAAAACGTTGAACCTCACCTTTGTAGCCACTTTGTTCTTATTTCCTAAAGACTAACATTGCAGTTTTGAAATCTCTGATGGAGAAGTTTATTTTTTGCTCTCTCATTAGGAACGACATGGATGATCCCCGGAAGCATGAGTGGTTCAAGGCCATCAACTTCCCTCGTCTGGAGGCCGGGCTGGTTGATCCTCCTTGGGTGCCGAAGCCCAATGTTGTCTACGCCAAGGACACCGGAGATATTGCTGAATTCTCTGAGATCAAGGGCATCGAGTTTGACGCCAAGGACGACAAATTCTTCAAGGAGTTTAGCTCTGGCGCTGTCCCCATCCAGTGGCAGCAGGAGATGATTGACACTGGACTGTTTGACGAGCTGAATGATCCCAACAGGAAAGAAGGTGGAGGAGATCCTGATGACGAAAAGAAGTCCGGCACATGTATATTGCTGTGAGCAGCCACATATTTGATATCACATACCAGTAATAACACTCAATAATTTGTTTGTTTACTCAGTCAGATTCACACTAATATTGATGTTACAGATGGATTATGTTTCGTGACAAAGGTGAGCACAAGCACCTTTGTTCAGAAAGAATAACCATCCCTGTCTTGAAAGGTTGCTCATGGTTTAGAGATCTTCTGCTTTCAGGGCAAGGTTCAGTAAAATATGGAAGATGTGATGATGTATTTTGAGCATCATCTCTCTGGCTCACAGCTTGCAGATATACGTACCTAATGATGTAGAAACAATTTTTTGACCATAAATGACTAAGAGTAATTTTTACAACCTCTTTATTAAAGATACTAGCATTAGAAAAGTATTTGTGCCAGAAAAACTGTATTACTTCATGAAGAAACTGTCTAAACAAACAGTATTTGCAGTAGAATTATCTGCTGGAGCAATGCTGTTGCATTCAGCATTAAAAGTTAAACAAATTGGAAGGAACAAGTCGTCTCAACCATGACATTGTTCAGTTTGCGTATCTTCTAGTTAATGGTTCAAAGGTTACAGCATTTTATAGCTCTCCTGCACCCTCTAATGCCCTTTATTGATGCCATCATAGGGTCACACTGTTTCTATAATGAAAAGTGCTTTTTAACCACATGTTGCAGAGATGGTCGTATAGTGTTTAATATAATACGCTGTGATCCTAAACCTCAGGCTGATCACTGCATTTACATCCAGGTGGTTTTCTTTCTGCCCAACATTTTACTTTTCTAAAAACTTTAGAAAGCATCTATTTAATCTGTATGTATTGTATATAATAAATATATCTATATCTATGCAAAGAAAGAAAGGGAAAGATGTAAGTAATTTCAAATTTAGGATTTGTTTAAAAGAAAATTAAGAATACTGAACACCTCTTCACTAAGTCCCTCTACAATTGGTGCTATGAGGCTCAATTTAGTAAGAAATGGAGACTCTTTTAGCCCTGGGATGCTGGGACAGAGGTGAGTGCAGAAACAGCAGTTCACTGCTACATGTGGAGGAGGAGAATTTAGAGGAGTTGGGCATTAAATTCCTGTACCAGGAATGTACAGGTTGCCCTGTCCACAGCCCTGAAACACTGTGATACTTCAGGGCTGTTTTCTTAGTTTGAGATGAGTGTGAATAACTCAAACTAGCCAGATCCTGAAAAAAGATTCCACTGCTGTGGTTGTTGAGATGAGTATAGAGACTTGGGTTAGTTCAAAATAAGTTCCTTGTTATTCTTGTTTGTCTCAGGGTAATTACTTGCTTAAGTTTTTAAATGTCCAGATCTTGGGCCAAGTTGAGTTTTTACAGTTAATGTTAATATGATATAAATATATATGATACATGTACTTGTAAATATACCATGAGAGGAATTGCCACTGTAGAAATGTCAGATGTAAAGCAGAAATTTCCTTGAATCTTGAATCATTTGATTAAATGAAAATATGTCTTTTAGAATGTGTGTCTGTTCTGTGAATATTTATGTGCTTGTCTCAATGCAGTACATTTGTTGTAGTGTTGATGCTTAACAACACTTGAAGAGCACATCTAACACGTCAATGCCTCAAATTGTGCCATGTTACGCATGTTCTCTGGGCTATATATAACCACAGAGAAAGTGCTGCTGACGACTCTGGAGTAAAACCTAAAAATATCAGCTGCATTAATCCCTTTCAGGATGCTGACCGTGGTCAGGTTGCGCTCCAGGCCGCCACAAATTGGCAAGTTTAACTCTTAGCTGATAAGGCGATAACCAGTGTTATCCTTGCGCCTTCTTTGCTTAAATCAGCTTCAAATCCCCTCAGGTTCTGAAGCATCTCAATGTTATTGCCAAGTGAAATATCTGAGCAGAAATCAGCAGCTACACTGCTGTTCAGCTGATTATTTCACCACATTTTGACATTTTCCAATCCTAATACGGCATTTGAGTGCAGAAAAAGGAAAACTGAGCCTATTGATGGTGTTTTGTTTTTTCTTTTGTAAGCAAATCTTTGCATAATAATTGTGGAAAACATTTAAACAGTGACAGAGAAACACTGATACACTCAGTTATGAGTGTCATTTTCCATGTCAGACTTTCACTTTTAAATATTTCTTATATTTACAAGATTTTCCAATTAATTTTTGCCTATTTCTTTGGCTACAAGACTGAAAAACAGAAACAGCCAGATGAAAATATTCATTTGGTATTTTCTTTTTTCTCCACCACAGCTTGTTTACAGCTGTTGAAACTCAAGGACGGTAAGAGCTTAGGAGACTCTCAGGTGGATTCTTGCTCCAGCTAAACCCAGAGAGATTATGTCACATATAGCAGGACTTGGGTACAGACTCCTGTTGAAAGTGAAAGATAGAGCTGCTGCTGCCTCGGGGCGCTGTAGGAGCTGGATAGATGGAGGCGCTGTAATATCAGAGCAGACAGGTGTGAGCAGACTGCTTTTAATACTGACTTGATATATTATACTCCTACAGCCAGTGCAATCTCTGTGGGTACAGCACAGTGATTCAGCTGTAGTGTATTCGTAAGAAGACATCTAAATAAGTAGAAAATATAACTACACTTCCAGGTGTGTACTGGGGCCCGAGCACCCGACACTACTGCTAAACAAAGGCTCCCTTACCCAGACCAAGGAGAACATTATTCAGTGTATTGGATGTGACCTTACTGGTGGAGGTGAAAAGGAAAACAAATCTCAGCATCTAATCACTAAGCTTATTTCCCAGTTGCTGTCACTGGATATTGTGGAAACCAGTGGCACGTTTAATTATGTGGATTCGTCCACATTGATGTGTGCAGTCGGAAGGACCACAACATTCACAAATGGGAAATGTAAAATACCTCACTAACCTCTTTGGTTTTTCTGTAACTGCTCATTCCTGTTAGCTGCACCATGTTTGAACCGCACTCTCACTGACAGCTCCCTCCGCCTGTCTCGTTTCTGGCTCCCTCATGTGGCAACAGGTTTGTGCAACGCCGACGGCGGGAGAATGAGAATCGTGGTGAAAGATAGAAGATCAGCAATCCCACTCGATCTGCCTGGTTTCTCTCCACTGTCCCGTTATAAAGCACACGAACAGCTCTGAAGTCAAACTGTTGCGTATTATATCATTTCATTTTACATCCACACATGCATTTAGAGATTCATTTATTTATGCCAGTTTCCAAATCAAAAGCTTGTGCCTGGATGTTCTGGTGTTTTAGCTCATTCGTTTGCTCACTTGTATTAACACTTGTATTTTTATTTTCTCTTGTATTCGTATTTATAGGGTTTTTACTTGAGGAACTGAACACTTCTTCCAGCGCTGGCAAAAAGCTACAGAACAATTAAGAAATTATTTTTAAAAAAATAGACTTTTTTTTTTTTTCAAAATCACTTTTATTCCACAATTTATTTCATCAGGTCTTAAGGCACCCTGAAGAGATGTTACAAGTTGTTCTTTCAAATGCAGGTTCCTTTTAAGACTGTGTAAACATAGCTTTGAATAAGATCATTTCCTGTAAATCTTTGCTTAAATTATTTCTTTACAGTGCACAGACATTGTGTTTTGTGACAAAAATACAATGTGAATTAAGTAAATATGGTAGTGTATATATATATACATTGAAGAGTAATAGATTGGCAGACAATCAGATCAACAGGCTGAAGAAGAGAGAAATCTAACAAACAATCTTTGAGACCCAGATAGATATACAGATCACGTAAAGATATACAGTACATAGTTACAGTGAACTTCTTTATTTTTGCAACGCTTTTCCAGCACCTCTCCGCCTTGAAAACAATTTCAACACTGTACCTTCTGTGTGTGTGTGTGTGTGTGTGTGTGTGTGTGTGTGTGTGTGTGTGTATGTGTGTGTGTCACCTCAGCCACCATCAACACGCAGCACCCGGCGAGGTGAAGCGAGACAACGTATCCAATCCCGGAGGGCCCACCCACATGTTGGCTATTGCAGTGGAGAGGTGAGTAAACAGGAAGACGGGCAGACAGACAGACGGACATGCAGACAGACAGACAGACGGCACAAGACTGGGTTGTGGCTACGCAGACCACAACACAAAGATCTATCTATAATTCCCTAAATATGGTAAGGATCACAATGTATTTATATGTAGAAAGGGACTTTGTAATTGGCATTTCATATACAGGGATACAGTGGCTATACTTGATTATCAAGGTATGTTCCTATGAAGTCTTTGTGATGTGATAATGTGAATACTCTGGAGATGTGTTGGAAATGTTCTACTTTCTCAATTACACTATACAGCAAGATAAAAATCCTCTCAACATCAGCGATAATACAGTCGTCCATACAGTTTGGAGGGATGGAAACAACACTCTCTTCCTGACAGCAGGAAAATCTAAAAAACATTTAAAAAAAATTGTATCAGCAACTACACAATAGCTCCAAATGGCTTGGTTGCAATGGCTATAAGTTACCTAATCACATCAATACTAAAAAAACAAATAAAAAAAACAAAATGAACTGAAGTGAAGAATGAAGAGTGCATCAGGTGAATGAATGGAAGGATGGATGGATGGTCAGGAGCAGAGCCTGTGTCTTGTTCTGGGGATCTTTGAGGAGGTCAGCAAAGGAATCATCAAGGAAAGAAGGGTCAGAAATGTCAGCAAAGCAACATTCGATTTCTGTAACTGGCTCTTCTACTGGAAGCCAAACTAATCTGCATTAAAATGTTTTGGCCACATCCCAAAATGCAGTCTTTGTGACGTATTTGACACTTCCTTCCTTCCTTCCTTTTTTATTTATTTATTTTTTAAATCTTTAAACATAAATCCTTAGCACACGTGGGCAGCCCCTGCACCAGGTTTCTGTCATCTCTTTTACTCGACCACCTTGATCCTGAAGGTGATGCGGCCCAGGAACTTATCTCTTTCGTCGTCGTTGCGGATGTCAGAGCCCTCTACCCTGCACTCCACTGACAGCTCCTTGTTGTAGTCCTCCTTGGTGAGCAGCAGCTTCACAGCCACCAGGGGCTGCACGTAATTCTCCTGCATCAGGGAAGAGACAGCCATCTGTCAATAATGCGTCAACCTGAGGACGGTAACAGACATGATCTGACTGGGGATAAATACTTACATGAGCTCTCTTGCCATAGTAGGGGAAATACATCTTATCAATGCGCCCCTCACTTGGGAAATATTGCATTTGAATTGGGTTGTCCTTCTGCAGAGAAGAACATGTGTTAATCCACATGGACTTGATACTAAATGAAATGTTAATTTACTTAAAATAAGACGTTTTTCCAAGATCACATTGGACATAACATGAAAAAAGGGAAAGTAACTGCTCTGCTGTTAGAGAAGAGATTTAAATGATGATGTGGACAACTTGACGTGTTCTGCTTTAATCTGCAAATATATTGCATATTTGTGGCTAAAAATTACGCAGATTAGATTAGGAATGACTTGAAAATGGCACTAGGATGGGTTTAGAGGCACCTGCATAATGGCCTGTTACATAATAAATGTGCTAACACCCCTACTGGCCTTATCCTGATAATTTACATACTTCTCTTACCCTAAAGCCATCAGTGACAGCATGCAGAAAGAAATCAGACACAAAACAGACAAAAAGAAGGAAAAAAAATGAAAGAAAGGTGAACAAAAATAAAATATTGAGACTGTTGATGGTTATCAGAGCTTTTTTAGTGAGAGAAATAAAAAAAAATAAAAAATACACATACAAACAAGTGGCACATGTATAGTCTGGAGGAAAATTTTTACTTTTACTGTGCAGTTGATATAGGGATCGCCGCGGGGCTTCAGGCCAATGATCTATGAGGTGAGGGAAACAGGAAACGTTGAGACTATTAACAGAAACAGATGTAGAAAAGCTGCTGCCTGTGTGGAACCAAAATTAGAAATTAATCAAATTATTCATCTTATTTTTGGGGACCGAACAAAGGTAGATGAGAAGCTGGCAGAGAGGGAAGAAAACGTTGACACACTCAGGAAAGGAAGGACAAAATTGTACATTTGTAATAGAGGGAGACAATTTTGAAGCTTCTCAAAAACATCACGAGAGACGAGCCTCAATCAGTGAAAAGTGAAACTGGGTGTTACCCTGTTCATTTTCACTAGCACGCAGGGTTTTCCCTCAGAATATCCAAAGTTGAAGTCAGAAAGGCCAGAGCAAACACTGAGGGATCCTCTCTTGAAGCGACAAGCTTTCTTTGTCATTTCCTCGGTATCGTCCTGCAGAAAGTATTCTCCCTGAGTGCAGTCCTCGTTCTTCTCCTGCTCTGTATCATTATATCCTGAGAGAGAGGGAGGGAAATGAGCAGAATTACATTCGGATACACGGCATGGATCAATGGAAAAATGTCCATGAAGAGGAAAATGGAATTCATTTATCAGAAATGGTGCACTTACTTTGCAGGAAGGACTCCAGGTGTTGGACGTACTGAGAATACTTGAGCGGGTCGGATTTGTTGAATGTGATGTCCAGTGAATTTGGACGAATCATCAAGCCTGCAACAGAGACATAAAGTAAACACAGAGTAAAGTAGTAAACGATCCCTGCAAGAGAAACTGAAGCCTCCGGTTACACCTAAACATTCTCCTCCCGAGTGCACAGCTGATATCACACAGGAAGAGCTTTCAAAACAGGTCGAAACAAAAAGCAGCTGTAATGTAGTGCATTATTGTGACAGCATCTCAATGGTGCGAGTATGAATAATGAATGCCTGAGAGAGAAATGCTGCCAGTTACAGAACTTGAAAGTCACCAATACCCCCATTGTACATACCGAATGTTGGGAGACACTAACCTGGATGGGGAACTCGGTCTCTGTACCTCGGCACATTGTCATCCAGAGTGAGCAGCAGCACCCACATCGTCAGGGCGAACATACCGGCCAAGAAACAGTAGAAAACCAAGTAGAACAACAGGATGAGGGCTGGAGGAAGTTGACACAGAGACACAGAAATAGAAGAGAAGGAGAAAAGAGACATAATGAGGGATGGAGACAGAGCGGGGTCATGTTTGATTGACTACCAGCTTGGGCTTGGACAAATGCCTTCAGATTTTCCTCATCTGCAGGCCAAAGAAAAATGTCATTTGAGTGTACAATCCCTTTGAGAGAAACCATTTTGGAGCAAGAGGGGAAATGTTGCTCACTAGTGCAAACGTGGGGCCATCGTTCACTAGAGACCCTCAGTTTTCAAATCTCATAAGATTCAGGGATGATGCTGCAGTGCTCAAAGCATCTGCTGCCTCATTTATGGCAGGAAGCAGGAGGAGGGAAAAAGGAGGCACAGCTATGGAAACATCTGACTCAAAATGGTTCACCACCATCCAGGCTCTCACAGCACGGATGCCCTCTAAGTTGACAGACAAAAAAAAAAAAAAAAAAAGAAAAAAAAAAAGGATGGCCCCCTCAGCTTCCTGCTGTACACCCCCCCTCCTTCTCTCATTCCTCCCCAACAGTATCCCACAATGCACCTGCCTAGTGCGTGAAAGAGAGAGAAAGAGGAGAGAGGGAATCCCATTTGACCTTGACAGGCATGCTAATGTGGGCGGCCATGCAACTGCATGCACAGCAGCACAGGGGCCCAGGCAGCCCGACAGCCCGTGCTAGCCTATAGGAGCTGGCTGCTGGAGGGAGGGTGGTGTGTTACTACCTCACCCTGGAAGTAACTGGGGAATCATTACATGAAATGTATGGCCTGATCAGCTACAGAGTCAGCTCAGGAATGCTGTAGCACACTCCATCTGACATGATTAGGTAATTATCAGCTGGGCTCTTCAGTGGGAATGCAATTTCCTGATAATCCTATTAATGCAGATGGTAAATATGAAAAAAAAAATCTGTGCTGTGATGATTGATCACCTTCTGATTGTTTATTTCCACCTATGCAGCAAAGAGAGAGGTGCACACCTTATGTAGCATCATTCATCTTGGCGAGCCTCCTGGTACAGGCTTCTCCTTTACACCTTCATGTAGGCCTGTGATGTCTCCTCAGATAATCCACTATCTACATGGCAGTCATTTTAATCCATCCTCACACAGACATATATGGTAAGATATTCAAGAGGCACACATCTATTCATGCTTGGAAAACGGAAAGAGGAAGACATCAGATTCTGTATAAGCCCCGTGAATGTCAGAGCACATCCACTAATTGGCTGCTGTATGACGGGAATCCTTACCCCAGCTGCTGGCCGTGCGACCCAGCACCTCCCCGGTCCTCGGGTTGTAGAAGGAGTCCTTCCAGCTGGACGCGTTCTCCTTGTTTGTCGCTTTATCCTCGGTGCTCGCCATGGTGGTGATCTATTATTTTTTCTTCCTCTTCTTTTGGTCCAAAATGTGCGGTTTCTTCTGCCTAAAAAAATGCAGAAAAGCGCAGCAGGCGATGTAATGAGGCGAAGAAGCCGGGGACGCGGCGGTGAGTGGTCGGATCAATGGTTGGGAAGGAGTGGGCGGTGTAGAAAGAGGGAGAGCAGAAGGAGAGAGATGCTCTGGTGGAACAAAAAAAAAGCCGAGAAGGGGAAGGTGAGGAAAGAGGAGAGAAAAAAACGTCAGTGACGTCCACACAAACCCCGTCGTGGCAGCTGATGCAGTGCGACCAGATGGATATACATTGGTTAATGACGGAGGGACGCACGGAGACGCACAGTTACGCGCACAAATTATAAATAGAGCGCACATTATCTTTCTTATCATCAATTATGTTATAATGGCTACATGTGTTTGGGAAAAAGCTGGGATCTCCATTTTATATTACATGCCTGCAGGCTGAGGGATGCTTCAACAAACACAAGGAAAATGCAAACCTGACATTTTGATTGTGAAACTAAAGGATCAAAGTGCGTCTGAGGTTCTCAACACTGAACGTTTAGGTCTTTTTTGGCTTCTGTGTTATATATCCTAATCATCCAGGTTTATTCTAGGTTCATTCCACCTCTTCTGCGCCCAAGTCGTATGCACTGAGTCACCAAACCAATGACCAATCCAATAGGCAGGAGTGGATTTCGACAGCGATGGATGCATTGTTTATCGGTGTAGGCTACAGAAAACTCTGGTTTAGTGTATGTACACACACACACACACACACACACACACACACACACACACACACACACACTTAGAGGCGACACATAAGTATATAATGCCAGTGATCAGCATGTTTGAAGCCTATGAGGGTGCTATTTGTGACTGACTGACTGAACATAGATATTTGGGGCATTTGCCAATCCTTGTTGCTATGGCAATAGAGCACGACTGAAACTAGAATGTATGTGTGTGTGTGTGTGTGTGTGTGTGAGAGAGAGAGAGAAAGAGAGAGACAGAATACATAGAGTGCATGATTGTAAACAGATGTGTCAAAGTTAACAGGACATTTTACTGGAATCTGTCTTCTTCTGTCTGTTTTCTGTTAATATCAGTATATTAGCTACAGCTGTAGAACAAATATAGTTCTTTTTAAGTATATGCAAATTTCTGCTTTGGCAATATGTGCACATGCGTGTCTTGTGAGTGTCAAATGAAGTGACTTGAGAGAGGAGTTAGATGCTTAGGCAGCAGGGGGAGAGGATGAGACACTGACAGGAAAGAAAAAAGACAAAAGCTTAACTTCTAACCCCCTGACACTCCAGCGAACATTCCCAATGTGACACAGAGAGAGAGAAAAGAGAAGAGGCAGTTATATAATGACCCTTGGTGCAGGGTTCAGCTCGTATGGGGGAGGGGGACTGGAGTAGTGGTCACATTGCATCAAGTTCCTGCTGTCAGACTGAATTTGTTGCAAGGCAGGGTCCACCACAACTCATACAATGCGGCACCAGGCACAATACTAGCACACACACTCACACACACACACACACACACACACACACACACACACACCCATTTTACTGATTAGTGTGAGAGCCGGCAGCACTGATTCATGGGCTAGTCCTGGTCTGCCTCTCTCACTCGAGCACATTTTTCTCTGTGAAGGCATCCCACTGCAAGCCAAGCCCACTGGCAAAAAAAAAAAAAAACTGCCCATCTTTGAGTGAGAGAGCTGAGACTCACAGCCAGACCAGAGGGAGCGTTTGGGTGCAGGGGATGGGCGACTTGATGCAGAAAAAAGCCACACTGTATGGATCTGTATGGTGTTCCTCCAAGTGAACACGCACACAATCCTCCCATTGTTTAGGAAAACCCCCTTTCGTGCTCTCAATTAGGGTCGTCCCCCCCCCCCCCTTACCATACCAGCACCATGAGCAGGAATACACACCCCATTTGTTCTCAGTCACTCCATCCGCAAGCTACCATAGCAACCCTCACAGTGAGGTCAGTCACATCAATGGGAAACAATCCCTACACTCATCTAACAGCCTGTGCTTCTGATAATTCCCCAGGGACAAGAGGACAGCACTTCCTCTGAGTCCATGTGAAGGTGAAACCCTTCAGGCAGCATCTGTTTACTCACCGTCAGTGACACCTACTGTAAGCACGACACACACTCAAATCACAACAGGCAACTGCTGATATTTTGTTTGTAATACAAGCCCTTTCACGATATACAGAGTACGTGATATTTTCTGCAGTTTAGAAGTTATGATTACACAAATGATTTATTTGTTATTTCCCAGCAGCTTGGCATGACAAGTGCCATTCAACAACTGAATGAAGTACAAGTGTTAAAAAATCCCACATGTGAAGACCTGAAATTATCGATCTGATGTCAATTTCAGTATTATATGGTCACTTTGCATAACAAAGTTAAGTACATGTAGAAGGAACTGTATTATAACATTGAGAAAGGCAAAACAATGATTAACAATACCCAGCAAGCACAACATTTCTACAGTGAGATTCACAGTTTATGTCACATGTCACATAAGTACAAGCACAGTTCATCATATCACAATTAGAACTAACTTTATAACTTTGTCATCATAGTTCATCAGGTCAAGTAAAAGACTTGAGTCAAAACGTTATCATATGACATCACCATGGCTGTCCCTTTGCACTGGGATTCATAAGGCTGTGACAATTAAACCACAAACACAAGCTACACAACACGGACTGACAAGGAGTAACACTCGGTACAAATGAATGCACGTCCTATTTCTGTTTTAAGTCAATGCAATTAGTATGTGTGTCCCTGATCAACTTGTTCCTATAAAGCTTGGAATGCAGGCGCTGATCTACGAGATGTGCACCTTGAAACTGCTCCACAGCAGAAGATTTGAGAGAGAGATTTAGTGTGAGTTGACACACAAATACCAGTTGTTCCAGTCACATTTAAACAATATCCTCTCATGAGTCATCACTGCAGTCACTGCAATCTAATTTCTGACAGTTTGTACATCTAATTTATAACTACAAATTAAAGCTGCTCCAGATCTCTGAAAGGCAACATGTGTGAATTGGGGGTTTTCTATAGAGGACTAGCACTAACACCATGTTAAATCAAGAAGAAACAGATAAATACTAAACAGTGTTTGTTCAATGCCTAACACAATTTCCTAAACAGGTTTTATCCCTCAGTGGAGCTCTTTGAATCTTGAGGTATCATGAACAGAGGCGTTAAGTGCTGTCTTTGTTTCTCACACAGACGATCATGTGGGAATCTGATATGAATGATTTTAATCTATGGCTCCTTTATAGCATGTGGCATGCATGTGGCATGTGGTTGCTATGGCGAGTTCATAAACTAAAAGCTGTAAAGCCAGTCATTAGCGCCCCCATGTGGAAAAATAATATAAAAAATATAATATATGCTAAAATACTGTAACATGAATAGACACCAGCAACCTGAGATCTGAAATGAATAATGGATTTATCTGAAAAGGCAGCTATCGTGTGAAGAAACAGAGTAAAGTTTATAGTAGCTGTATGTGGTCAACAATTCAAGGCTGTGAAGGTGGCTGCCTGGATCTCACCTGTACTGGACCTTTCCCACATATTAGTGCTATATCATTTTGTCAGTGTGAATGACCTTCAGCTGTGTTTTGTTCAACCGTAGAGAGAAAAAAAACCCCATTGTCATTTATTTTAGCATCCACGTATGGGAAATGCTAAACCTTCTACTTTCACATGTACTGAAACCTCATGTCTTTATCCCCCCATTTGCTCAACATCTGGATCTCCCTGTGTGCGCTTTCAGAGTCAAGGCTTGCTGTACCAGTTCATGGAACGACGGATAGCTCTCTCCCAGCTCTGGAGGACGGGGATGTACTCCCGATTTGGGCTGCCAGCACCCTCCTTGGGTGCCCCTTGAGGTAAGAACTCCTGATCCATGTTCTGCAGCTTCTTCAGGTCTTCCCGGGTCCTCCAGAAGCCTGCAGTGACGGTCAAAGACAGAGGAGGACTTAGGGAGACAACATGAACACAAAATCTTAAGAAAATTACCAACATATAACACAGGAAGTCCTATGAAGGTGGATTTTGTCTGTGTGAGTTTTATAAAAGAGTTTATATACAACAACCAGAACAAATCTGGCTTGTATGTTTGATTTGATAAACACTGACTAATGTATCTAATTATTACATAATGTGAATAATCAAATGGAAAGCAGGTTACATAACACACAGCGACATTTCATTTTGCTTTTCTGCCAGTATCAACAAGAATAAAAATAGGACATTTGATCGTAACTTTTCAAATGAATCTCAATGTCATGACCAAGTTTTGTAATATTTTTAGAGAAAAATTATCAACCGCTGTGAAAGAAGAAAGTCAAACTGCTTGACAGACACACAACTTCACACAGCTGGCCGCTCACTGCAGAAACCAAAAAGAAGTGAGGACAAATCCCTCCTGCCCAAAAAGCATTTTATACAAGAACAGCATTGGTACGAAATGACTATCCAGCATACAGCATAATGTACATGTGTATGAACGTGTCTCTACGTACCCACTCCAAGTCCAGCAACAAAAGCAGCCCCCAAACACGACATCTCATGGTGCTCGGGTCTGGCTACCTTTCTGCTAAACAGGTCTGCAGTCAGCTGCATGATGAAGTCATTGGAGGAAACACCACCATCCACCCTGAGAGACACAGAATGAAAGAGCTCTCAATTACATTACACTGCAACTCACTTTACTGTAACAGTAACAGTATCAGATCACGATACACATATAATGGATTGCCAATAAAAACTGAACTGCATTAGTGCAAATCTAATATCAGATCAGATATGGCACTGTAAACTGGGATATCAAAGAGGGACATGTCCACATCCCACAGCAGGCTTTCATTACCACAATCACATTCTGTCTGCACTGACTACCGACCGGCTCAGTGGATGATAGAACTGTACCTGATCTTTGCGATGGGGATGTGAGTTTCTTTCAGCATCGTCTCATACAGCTGCTTGTTTCTGCAAATAGTAAACAGAATGCAAAGAAAGACCAGCAGTTAGCATGAATGGAGAATGAATAGTAAAGATGTTAAAACAGAAACAATCTCTTCAAAACGAGTCACCTGAAGGCGACAGACTCCAGTATGGCACGGACCAGGTGGCTCTTGGTGGTTGAGGGTTTGAGGCCCATGAGTGAAGCACAAGCTTTAGGGTCGTTCAGAGGAGCCTTTGGATAAATGAAGTATGTAAACAAACATGTCAAATGTAATGAGATCTGATACCAGCTAAACTCTTTTACTTGGTTACTGTTCTAAAAGTAGCTCTTGATTAAACAACCATGAGGAAACTGATTTGTATTAACATCATTGCATCTAAACTATCAACATTCAGGACACACACTTACACAGGCCAGTTCACAAAGGAGGGCAGAGAAAAAAAAGAGACACAAAACCACGTTACAGAGGAACAAAAAGGACAAAAATAGAAATAAAAGTCTGTGATGGTAAATATCATGCTGTTAATCAATATCCACCTATATGTGCTACAATAGATACACATATGCTTTTGCTTTGAGTAAACACACTGATGTACACATTACAACAACTGCTTATAAAAACAAACAGATCTTTCTTTGCCACATATGTTTAAATGTTGTACTGCACATCTACCTGCAGGCCACTGAAGGACGGTACAAAGCACACTCCATCAGAGTCATTGACACTGTAAGCCATGGCACTGGTCTCCTGGACGTCAGAGAAGAGCTCTGCAACAACACACACAGGTTTCACCCGATAAATCTGACAGTTACTGACTTCATCGGTGGTATTCACTTAAACATGAATAGATTTAAAGACGCATGAATAGATTTTTGGCCAAACTGAAAACACTACACTGACATATTATAACCCTATAAAGTTACTATACTGAACATGTTAAAAAGCAATCTACCACATCTAGCAGACACGAAGCAACATGAGCATTCATTTGGAGTCACGTTTCTGGAAGCCTCACAAATATAACCTCTTCTGTTTCTGGTTTCCACTGACTCCCAACGGAAATATTTGGCTCTTCAGCTGCTAAATGCTCCACTATATTCACCAGCTAGTTTCTAGCTTCGTCCGTCTGCTGTTTGAACAGCTGCTATTGTGACTTGAGACTCGATGATGAGACAAGTTACAGACTATGAAACCAAAACAAGGCTAAAAAGCTCAGACTGAGCAACACATTGTTTGACGTCACAACACCACGTAACATAACCTTAAAAGTAACCTTAGTTTGTCAACTATCTTATTGATTTTGTGTTGTCGTAATTTTACTATAAAACCTTCCAAATGCTCTTCCTTGTAAAATGCATGATAAATATGAATTGAAAGAATCCATCTCCACAGGTATTGTATACAGCTCGATTCTCACCCAGCTCCTGCGCCCACTTGATGGCAGTGCCTGTGTCGGCTGCATTACCCTCCGCCAGGTACACCACCTCTGGGCCGATCTTCCAGCCCACCACAGGATACAGACCTACAGAGAAGAAACTCAGGCTTGTAATGTGCCTGAATGAGCAAGTGTAGATATTATTATCTTAACGTTTGTGTATTTTGCTTTACCTGCTACAGATGTATGTGGTTTGCTCCCAGTGTTGATGTTCATGAAGGTGCCCGTCCCCATGGTGATCTTCACATCGCCAACATCAAAGCAGCACTCTCCAAACATGGCTGCCTGCTGGTCCGCCATCTGTAGCAGAGGGACAGAGGATAGGATTTGTTTGTTGTGAACACACTGAGTCCTAAACAGGTTTATTCTCACCTGAGCAACACTGAAAACGTCTAAAACTCATGTGATGTGAAATACAGGATACTGTATATACTGTACGATACTGTCCCAATTTATGTGTACGTTTTTAATTCCACTGTTCCACTTCATTCCTTGTGTCTTGCGTTTTAGTTTATATTCACTGTCTTGTCTGTTTTTAACCTCTACCACAAAGTAAACAAAAGGTCATGTGTTAAACACTTTTTAATATTCTGTTTCAACTGAATGAAACAAGCTGCATGTTCCCTGCTGTTGATTAATCAAACATGGGATAAATAGCCATTTTACAACATAATGGTGGTGACACGCTGTCATAAACTGAATCAGAAGGTTGTACTGAATGTTTTTTTAACATAATCACACTGATAACAGGGTGTATGAGATGCCAAGACCTTGACAACTCACCACTGACATGATAGGGATGGATACTCCGAAGATAGACGGGTCTGTGGATCCAAAGTCATGGCTGGAGAAACAAGAGACAATGCATCATCTCACACTCTCTGTCAGTCCTCTGAATGCCATTTGGAGGCCATGGATTTGTAATTACTACTAAACAGTATGTGTGCTGAGATGCTGTGCTTTACAGTTTAAAACAGGATTACGTAGATTTGAAATGATTGGAATATTTAAATAAAACTTTGAAATATCACACATACTCATGAGCAGAACATTTCAGTTTCAGTTTCAGAATATGAAAAATAAAGTTATAATGAAAGTATGACTGAGCTCATGACTGAAACTGATGAGTGTACAGTGTGTTGAAATTTGGCGGAAATGACTCACCCTGTATCTTCTACTTTGGGGAAAATAGTGAGAGGCAGGGAGACAAGAGAGCACAGGAAACCACTCCAACACATCTGTAAAAAAAATCATATTATAGTGATTTGAAGAAAAAAAGCTCACACCAAACACAGAAAGAAACAGTGAACAAACATAACATACACCAGACCTGATAGGAGTCAAAAATGCCAGTTGCACTGGCATTAGAATAGTCTGTGGAATGGATGTGTCCTAAAACAGACAAGGTGAATGTATCAAAAAAATGTTTTCAAAACGGTAAAAAAAAAACTTGTTTGAGCTCCCAGTTATTTTCCCAACTAAACCCACTCCCACAGGAGTGAGCTAAAACATTTCTGAGAAACGTGCCACAGGATTTGAAACACAAAGAACTTTCTGTCTGGGTCTTAAAACCCTGCTTAACAGTGTATGAAATGCAATCCACTGGACAAATGATATAGTACTGTGCTGTTTAGAGAAAAAAATTGTCCTCATAGAGAGATGGGTTTCAAATGAGCTCAAACCCACCTTTAGTGAGTTTGAACAGGAGCCAGGTGTCTATCGTTCCAAAGCAGCAGTTGCCTTCAGTTACCGCTTGACGGACCTAGAAGAAGAGGGAAACATGATGAGGCTGAGAAGAGAGGTGAACCCTTTAACACCCACATTCCTGGGAGGGTTTCAGCTGCATGCTCTGCCGTGCTTCGAACCAGGACTATTTGTATGACAGGACATTTGTTTTGACGATGATTACTGCAAAAATGATCAGTTTTATCTGTTGATTCATTTACTATACGATTGTATTTATTTCACCTTTAATGGATTCAAAACAAGGAATTTTATGATGCCACCTCTTGGCATCATAAGTGATGAAAATCTGTCACTATTTTCTGACATTTTATAGTTCTAACAATTGATGAGGAAAATAATTGGTATACTAACCTTCAATGAAAATGATTAGTTGGGTTAATTGTGAGACACCTTGACTTGGGGTTTTAGCTTTTCAGTGCACATTCCTTCTGGACTTTATGTTGATGTTTATGGATGTTTATGGCATCTTTAAATGTTTTCCTGCACACATGTGCAAACACACTCACTTGCTTGTAGTATGTCAGGGCCCAGACAAGGCGGAAGGTAACATGTTGAGTTGAGAAAACAATGAGACTCGCTGCAAGCAACCGTTTCTGCCTGGTCATGAAGTACAGCCCCTTCATCACACCATGGATTGCCTGAGGAATAACGATAAAAAGGCACACTGTGTGAAGGGACAGTGCTGATTCCAAAACATGTAAATGTTCTACTTTTTCATCCCTCATCTCTAGACTACATTCCTTTTTCATTACATGTTAGAGATGCACAGCAGCCAAAGTCTCACTTTCATTGTGCATGATTTGTTCCAGGACTTCACCAAGTCTGCAGCCCTCTGATCCTGCCAGCTGATAAAATTATGGAAGGGAACTCCAGTTTTCCTGTCAGGGGAAAAGAAAGGAAGTGAAATGAACCCGTCAGATATACACTTTTCTGGAGATAAAGAAAAGTAATTATAGTATAGTAGTAATTATTTTGATTCAATTTACCTGTCCCATGTTGTGAATGTGCCTCGTTGAGTGGAGATGCCAAGGGCCTCTATCTGGCGCATTTGTAGCCCTGCATCTATAGCAGCACACACACACACACACACAGAGCTATTATATACTGTATGTATTATATATGTTTTTTAGTGACAAAGACAAGTGTCCCACCCAAACAACCTTTCACATTTCAGTATAATGTAATCCAATAAAACAACAGCACAGTAAACATCTGCCACAATTAGCACGGTGTTAAATCTACATCTGAGAGAAACCCAGCAAAAAATAAATATGGTGCGCTTATTAAGGGTGTTACTTATTGCAGGGCTGCTGTATGGCACTGAATGTACAGTAGTCCGGTGTACCTAAAGAACTTGCATCTCAGTATATGTTAATCAGTCTTCTTCTTGCTTTATTTGTTCACACTGGAAAAACACCAAACTGGAAACAATTTACATTTCAACACGCTTGTAGTACTAACAGTGTTATGTCAGATATAATTTGTAATAGGCGTGTCAATTACCATGAATAATGAATCACAGCTTGAATAACCCTGGGTATGTTTTTGGATAAATGCAACAACAGGCAACTGTACCTTGCACAGCTCCCTTGACCACAGTGATAAACCCTTTCCATAGTGCCTCTGGGTCCATCTCCACATGTCCTACCTCTGGGTACAAGGGGAAAACCTGGAGAAAGTATTGTGAATGAATAATATGAGGAAACATATAAGTTTTCAGAGAGTGATGCGTGTAGGTGGTATACGTGACAAATAAGAAGCCAAAAGGATAAAGACCAGCAGATGAATACCTTGGTGGTGCATGATCCTCGGATCGTTGCCTCCTTGTCATAGACGTGACATCTGATTGATGTTGTGCCAACGTCCACTGACAACATGAAGCTTTCCTTCTTGAAACCGTTCCTCTGACTCCCCATTGTAGAAACGTATGTCCCAGTATTCCTCAAATGAGCCCCACGTCTTTCATTGTCAACTCATGTTGGACTTGGCGGTAGTGACCCGACAATACCTTATCTGCACCAGGTGATGTGTCGTGTTGTGGCTGTTCCTCGACCTTCGGACTGTGGGTTCTTCGAAGTCCAGTCCCAGTTCTAACTGTCGGAGTCAACACATTGCTCAAGTTTGTTTACCATGCCGGAAAAAAACACACACTATGTGGAAAACATAGGTTCAGTTATTGTACAGGTCGAAGTGATAGCCAAATATATTCAAAATCAGTTTCCACAGACTTGAGTCTGGTGGAGACCTGAAAATGCAACTGAAGTAGGAGTTGGTCAACTGAGGAGTTAAGCTAATTAGCTACTTGGCTAGCTGTCAGAAAATCAAACTTGAGCGCTTAAGAAACTTCGAAAAACACTCCGTATAATGCCTCTCTCTCTAAACATTATTCAGTGTTGCCCAGTATTTACCCAACATGTGTTCATAGCAGTGACGGTGACACGCTGAGGTGTCTATTAGGGGAGTTCCGGCAATGTGAATCGTTAGATTGCAAGAACGTACACACGCTCTCCGTCCTTTTCGGCACCCGTAGTAACACGCGCATGCTCAGAGCGCGGTTTAAAACAGACGCATGTGGATGTTTGTAGCCCACCACACGTGTATTCACCTACTCCGACTAGCTTCACCAGCCTGTGGTTGTGTGCGTTTGTTACACACAATATGGCAAAGACAGACGTAAGAAAAACGTTACGTTACATTTATATTAACCAGGCTTCAACGTGCACTAAGTACATTGTTTTAAGATAACTGTTGTGTGGTCTTATTAGCTGCAAACTAACTAGCTAACAGGTTAGCTGGTGGTAGTCACATCAGAAACCAGAAGTTTACCTACAAACACTGTTTAATTTGTTAACGTACAACTGCATTGCATGTCAGTTTGTTTGTTGCGGATACAAAGTCATAATATTGCTATTACGTTTAGCTCTCAAATCTGGCTAGTTCATAAGTACAATAATCGATAAACTTAGTCGATTGACAGAAGTTAAGTGACATACATCTTGATAATTAAGAGTGTCAGTTATTTATCAAGGGAGAATGTCCCACTTTCAGTGGTTAAAGCCTCTGAAACATGAGGATTTGCTTCATTTTTGATATATATAACGTAAAAATTGAATATTTAGGGGATTTGTTAGACAGCTCAAGTCTTTTGAGGACATCACCTTGGTCTCTGGGAAATGGTTATGGACATCTTCCATTTTAAATGTCATACTTTAAATGTAAATGATACATGGTAAATATAACTGACAAATGAATTGATATTGGGATGAATTTGAAGTTGCAGTCCTCAAGAACACACTTGCACAGGGTTGTCATGTCAGAATTGCATTTGTTTCTTTCAGGCTACAAATCGTAGAAAAAGGCAAAGCAAGGTCGTCACCAATGAAGTTGTAGAAGAAGAGCACACTGGCAAGTCATATCTTTCAAGCAACTTGAGAATCTACAGTGAACACAACCGCTTGAACTTAATAGCTGAAGTAATAAGAAATCATTCAATTTAATGTTTTTTTTTTTCTTTTCAGAAGGACAGACTGAGAGGACAGAGATGAAACCGGAGGAGAAGGACCAAGATGAACAAGGTATTACAAACGCATCACACATGATGTCTGACTGAAATTCTGAACAGTGCCAGTAATGAAGCTACGTGTTCAGATTCTCAGATGGACACTGTCATTGAAGTAAAAGCAAACACACCTACTGTAACCGTATCCTGGGAGAAGAAGAATGAGGAAGGAGAGGCTGAGGATTTGGAAAGAACCAACTCAAGTGATCAGATGACTGCAAGAGAGATGATGCGTAGTGGTAAGGCTGTTTACAAGTTACTGTTGCATTACATAATCTGTGTTTTTTTTTCTTTTTTTACGAAACAAAGGCTCTTCCTCCACTGAAGTGTTTGTCATTAAGTGATGTTGGTCTTTAAGACTGAAACTTAAGATTTAAAAGAAAACAGGCCAGCATGTCTCACTTACAAACTGAGTTGTAACCATAACAAACATAACTGTTCAGGCTCAAAACCAAGTAAGGAGTGACTCATCATCCAAATGCAAGTGACACACCGCTCATATCTTCAAGGTTTGTTTAACAGAGCTATTCTGGGAGGTAAAGGATCTTTGGGCGCAAGAAACCTTTGTCCTGATGGTAACAACTTGTATTCACCATAGACCTTTGTGTATGTATGAGTGTTGAAACCGACAGTTGTTTAATTTTTAAAGGGATATTCCACCCAAAAAAACTTAAAGTATGAAAAACCTACCCCCCACTGGCTTGAGTAAAGGCTACAAAAAGTTTGTTGGTCGGTCTTCCTGAAGAATGGAGGCTGCATGTACAACGTTAACAGTTGATTCTGACAGGTTTTCATTCTCCTTAAATCCTATAAATGACTGAATAAATGACTGTTTCAGAAGAACAGACTCGGGCCGTCTCTTCGGCTGAATTAATAAGCAACACTCCCAGTGAGAGTTCTGAGACCAAGATGGAGGAGATCAAAGATGAACAAGATAATGCCGATACAACATAAACAATGTTCTTGAGAGCAATTCTGAGCGGCGCCAGTAACACGGTTTCTTCTTTAGGATCCCAAATGGACACCGCCACTGGAGAAAGCGAATGTACCCCCACAGTGACTGTAACTGTGGCAAAGAAGAATGAAGGAGGACAGAGCGGTCGTGTTAAACAGGAAACTAAAGGAAGTGAACAGATGGTTGTTAAAGAGTTAGCAGGTAAGGAGAGTTAACTATTAGACAGTGATGAAACGGCTGCTTCAAGAAGAGTTTCTTTTGTTTCTTCCATTGTCTGACTCACACATAACTTCTTCACAGCTTTCTCACCTGCTCTCAAATGATGTGCACTTAAAATGGGGATGAATCTTCCGATTGTGTCACAGTAGCAACCTGAGGACAGTCTTCTAAACACTGCATTTGTAAATTCCCTCATTAGAGTAAACATTCTCCATAATATCAATATTGACCTGATCTTTGTGAAATTAATTATGGAGACAAATATCAATGTGGCTGAATATGTTGAAATTGTTGCTCTTGTGAGTCTAAACTGAGCAGAGACCAGAAACCCTGCACACTGCCGGCCGCTTGTATTAATTTTATTTAGCTATGATGTTGTAACCAGATAATTATCTTGTTTTCTATCTGCTGCAGTTAATGGGAAACGGAAGACACACTCTAACGTTGACATTTCCCCTTCAAAGAAAACCAAGCTCATAAATGACGGTATGAACTCTAAATAAGACCAAGTGCTAAAGTCTTTGTAAAATAACCAAATTTTTCTTATGAAAATTTTCACTGTCTTGTTTTGTTGTAGGTTTTTGTGTTTTTGTTGGCAACCTGAACACATCCAAATCATTTGAGGAGGTCAGAGATTCGTTAGCAAATTACTTCATGACGCAAAGTCTCCTGGTTCAAGACATCCGATTAGACCGGTCGAAGTGAGTTTATTTTTAACTAAATTCTTACTGTCAGGTTTCATTTTTTTTCTTTTTTGTAGTAGGTGCATTTGACGAAGAAGCTAAATTAACTCTAATATTTTGCTGTTGTAGGAAACACGCACATGTAGATATGGCCTCAGAGATGGACGTGACTAAAGCCTTGACGTTAAATGGAGAGAAGATCCTTGATAAGCCTTTGACGATCGCTAAAGCAAAGGTCAAAAGTGAGGACAAGGTGAAAGCTCCACAGGTGGACAAAAAAGGTAACCCGTCTAACGACAATTGTTCGATTACACATCAATTTAAATCGTGTGCTACTTCTCACTCTAGATACAGATGCAGTGGTAGTGCCATTTATTGGCTAATATGGACTAAATAATATAAATAATGATTTTATGATCTGGGAGTGCAAAACATTATAAAGTCATGTAATGTAAGACTTTTGGTCTAATCTGACGTCCTGTCTTTGGCAGTAAAAGATGCCAGATGTTTGTTTCTGAAGAACATCCCATACACCGCAACAAAAAAAGACATTCTCAAAGTCTTCCACAAGGCCGTCGCCGTCCGCTTTCCTGGTGGAACTAAAGACCCAAGCAAAGGGTGAGATAACCTGTGTTATGGTTCAATTCCTAACTATACAATTATGTCAAATGAGCAAAACATACAATTGTTATATCCTATATTCAGTAATTCCATGATCATGGTGTTTATTAGAAAATAAAAGATATGAATTAAATGGATGTTTGTAATGTCTACTGAATGAAATGTCCTTATTTTTCGACAGTATTGCCTTTGTGGAGTTCAAAAATAAAACCATTGCTAAGAAAGTACAGCAGAAAAAACAGGGAGTCAAGCTCCAAGGGCGGGTTTTAATTGTGGACTGTGTAGGAGAAACAGCTGTACCTAAAGTCACCAACGCTACTGATGAAGACAGCAACACAAAAGGTAAATCATTGGATATTTAGAAATGTACTATTGATAGTCAACATGATACTACAGCTGTCCTGTTTTCTTTTTTTGATCTGGACATCAGTCAATTAAATCTGTATTCACAAAAGATCCTTCTTCTTTCTCACAGCTGCAGCTCCTCCAAACAACATCTTATTTGTGAGCAATTTGTTGTACAGAGTGAAAGAAAAAAGCCTCAACAAAATCTTTCCGAAAGCTGTTAGCATCAAAATGCCTCAGAGCAAAGGCAAATCAAAAGGGTAAATACATGTACACTGGCCCACCTTATATTTTTTTCATCGCAGAAAGTGTTTGAATGTCTTCAAGAAACGTCTGTAATTCTCTGCAGATATGCGTTTGTCGAGTTTGCAACTGTGGCAGATGCTGAAAAGGCTTTGCAAGAGTCCCAAAACATGAAGATCTCCAAAAGGCAGATCAGAGTCCAATTCTTTGAACTGAGAGAAAAGCCACCGAAGGCAAAAGGTATGTGGGAGAGTCCCTGCTGTGTTATTCATGATACATGTTGTCTACTGAGCTGCTTAATCAGGTCAAAATGATATTCATTAAAGGCAAAACATCAATTTCAAGTGTCTGTAAAGTCGGTTTGAGCCGCGATGAGTTATGAAAATGCTGATAGCACAGCTGTGTGTTGTTTCTTTCTTGTTAGTCATATCAAAAACACTGATTGTGAGGGGCCTGGCTGAGAAGACGACTGCAGAGACTCTTAAAGGTGCCTTTGAAGAAGCCCTCAGTGCAAGAGTCACTGTAGATAAAGAGACTGGAGTCTCCAAGAGGTTGGGATCGTAACGTACATTCACTGTTTTAATTTTCTAAAAAATGTTTCATATTTTTTCACCTATTCTTGAAATCTTTACATGTGTCTCGTTTGTTTTTCTCAGCTTTGGTTTTGTGGAGTTTGCGAGCGAAGAAAAGTGCAAAGCTGTCAAAGAAGCCATGGAGGACTGTGAGATAGATGGCAGCAAAGTGAATGTGGCTTATGCAAAACCCAAGAGTGAAAAGAGTCGCCAAGGAGCCAGAGGAGGCTTGGCGCAGCGTCCTGGTGGTCAGCCTGCAGGTCGGGGGGCTGTCAGAGGGGGGCGTGGAGGCAGAGCTGGGAGAGGCAGCAGAGGAGGTAACACTGAGTTCCACAGTTAAATCAAAGGGTTTTTATAGTGAGGTCAACGACGACTGAAATGTAATTACAGTTTAAATTTAAAACTCCACAAATCAATATTATTATATTAACAATGAATGAAATGAGTGTAATGTGATGAGATTCACCTGTCGGGGGGGGGGGAGACACCTCACTGCAGTTCTCCTCAGTCCTTCACCATCTTTCAGTTCATTCTCTTGGAGTTGGTTCTTGGCACCTTTTTAATGTTTGGGTTCACTCTCACAGCTCTCATCCTGTTTTCATCCCCCCCCCAAAAAACAAAAAGGTTAAGAGAAAGCCAGTGTACTCTGCCTCCTCTGTGCAGCACAGACACAGGTAGTGACCAGCTGGTGAAACACAGCTGGCATTTAGCAGCTGAAGAGGCAGATACGTCCCTCAGGAGTGGGTGGAGACCAAAACAGAAAATGGGAGTGAAAATAGGACACAAGCATGACTCCAAATTAATGCTAACTGTGCCTCATATCTGCTGGCAGAGTAAATCACACAGTTTGTGTTATAGCACAGCTTTACTATTCAGCTTAACAACATAACTAGTCGATATGTCCATTTTGTGTTGTGAGTTTATTGTGCTGCCCCCAGGTGGCAAACAATATTAATAACTGCATCCTACCTTTGTCTTTCAAGATGACAGCAGTTTGCACCTTAGAAAATGTAATATTTTTTCTTTAATTTTTAGCATTTTTGCAACAAAAAAATCTCTCGTCTTTAAGCTGAAGGTATTTTCCTCAAACTCACCCATGGTTTGATACGGGGACAAATCTGACTTTCAT
Source organism: Seriola lalandi dorsalis (assembly GCF_002814215.2). NCBI lineage: Eukaryota > Metazoa > Chordata > Actinopteri > Carangiformes > Carangidae > Seriola > Seriola lalandi. The sequence continues at coordinate 428,284 of NW_019525095.1, read as the reverse complement.
GTTGGACTGACCTGCGGGTCTCAGGCTACAGACTAAGCTCAGATAGCTCCTCACTTTCTCGATAAGCCTGTAACTGTGGGCGTTGTTGGATCAAGTCTTGGCTGGTTTTTATATGGATGTTTGTTTATTATAGATTTCAATCAGTTTCCATAAACAGCCAAGCGACAGTTTCTCTCTGCCCTGCGTAAACTCTCTTGATATGGTTTGTGACTGCGTCGATTTGAATTTGACGGGTTGTTGTCTTGCAGGAGGGGGAGGACGTGGAGCTGCTGTGCCGCAGGCTGCTGCTAAAGAAGTGGAAAATAAAAGCTGACGTGTCTTTGGAAAATGACCATATAGAGTTATTTTTTTTAAACGTGTATGAGTGCAAGACTTTTTTGAGTTGGATTGAATGTACAGACTGTGCAAGGGTGTGATCCAGTGTTGTAAATCGTACTTGACTGTAGGACATGTGGCATCTTGTAATTTCATTTTTTTTTAAACTAAAAATCATTAATTTCATAACTATTATGAAAACATGAGAAAGAACCCCGACTTGTTAAAACATTCTGCAGGTTTGTTATGTGAAAATTTGATTAAGATTTAATCAGTGTGTCATTTTCTAAAGTGAAGATAAATTCATTTTAAAATCACACCAGCTGTCCCTTTGTGTTTTTGTTCCAACATCTGTGATAAAGACTCAAAAGGTTATTCCGGGACTTGGTGAAACCTCGGCCAAGTCACAGACTATTTCTTCTCTGCCACTGACCTGAAATAACACCAGTCTCACAGCTAAACATGCCATATTCTCCAACCAATGACCCGCATATGATCAACCACTGTGTTGCTGCATGAACAGAAGCAGTAAAAAAAAAAAAAAAAGAGGCTGGGATTTCACCACTCGCCCCAGTTGCAGGTTGACTGCTTGTACATGCCGCTGCAGTTCTTCCGATTTTTTTTTTTTTTTTGCAACTTGCAGAAATTCAGCCCAAACGCTGTGTCCTCTAATGACCTCACATCCTGTTTTCCCACTTCCTTCTGAATGGACCGGTTTGGGACGGTCCGGTCCCAGCGCAGCGTGGATCTGTGGTGTGTCGGCGCGCTTCCTCAGACACATGTAGTTCAGATAGTCAGTGTTCACAGGCTGCAGAAAACTTTTAACACAACGATCCGACCATGCACCGTGTGACTCAGTGACAGAGCAGAGGAGGCACTGGTACGTCGTTAAAACGCATCAACTCGAGCTTATTATGGTGTTTATGACATGTGTAGATGTGTTATGGAGAGATGAAGCAAAAGGCGCTGCAGCTCAGCAACTTGCGAGACTGTTATATGACTTTGCACCACGTAGGTAAAAGTTACTGCGACTGGAAGTCTCTTTGCATTCGCCATGTGTTTGCACAAGATATCGAATTGCACCAGTGTGGAAAGTGTCATTTTAGGGTTTCTCAGTTTGCGCATATAAAGCGTGAGTTGTTCAGTGTCTATGAAAAGTGAACACTTCCTTAGACTTTGCTTTATTGTTTTACAACTGAACTGTGTTGAGGTTATTGGGGTTTGCTGACACTTGCATGTCCTATAATGTTAAAACTCTAACTCTAATAAGCATAAACCACTGTTGGCACAAGTTGTCACTCCCTGAAGTCAGAGGAGGCATCTTCTGCAGCAGTTACACTCTTGAGTCAGTTGGTTTGTATCAGCTCTGCACATCTGTGCAAAAAGAGCTGTGAAAGTTTGAGGTCCTGCCACAGACTCTGGTTTGGACAGAAGTCTGGACTTGATGTGGAAACCGTTGCTGTGTAGCTTTGGCTTTATGTTTGGGGTCTTTGTCCTGCTGGAAAAATAAATCTTATCCCAAGTCTGGATCCGCAGCAGGGGTGCAAGCAGGATTTCTATTTATTTCTGTTGTATAAGCCTTTCTGGGACCTGGTGCAGAGGAGCAGTCTCACAGGCTCATGCTGCCACCACCAGGGTTCATGTTGGGGAAGGTGTTCGTGGTATGAGGTGTTACATGGATAAGGTTTGACATAGTATTTAGAGTGATGGACTCAACCTTTGTCTAATCAAATCATCACAGAGGCTCTTTGTACTTTTAAATTTGTCATAGTAAACATGTTGAGAATTTATGCCATCAGTTATTTGTGTCGTATGTTTTTGCCAAACCTTTTTAAGAAAAATATTTTTCTTTGCTTAAAGTGTCAAAAAAAATGAATCTACTGTAACATGAAGTTGTGAAATAATAAGTCCATGGTGTGTTATCTTAAGAAATAGAGTTAGTTTTTGTGTTATTTTTCTCAGTTTGCAGGTGACGGCTCTTATTGGCAGGTCTGGTCAGAGAGACGGCGAGTCAAACATTACTGTAGGTGTGACTGTTATTGAACATGATTGTGTGTGCACAGTGCAAAGGTTTCCAGGTATCTGCTCAACAGTGTATCACACAGATTGGCCTCACGACTTGATGTCAAAAAAATTGTCAGTTAATTGAGTTGGGATCATGCATAAGCAAGATTTCTGATACATATCACTTGAGGCCTTAAACACAGTGTCCATGTGGCGGCCCTGAGGAAGGTAGGTGAGGTCGTCACTTGCGTAAAAGATCTTTGTTCCTTACAGACAGCTCGTTATTTACTAAGCAGGGGTAATGTAAGTCAGGCTTTTCCTTGCTGTACACGGATCTGTATGTTACAAACATGACTCATCTTAATTGTGTTTATATCTTTAACTCCACACAAATAAATTCCACTTCTTCTCTTTGTCTCCAGAGGTGAAAATTAACTCATGTAATAGAAAAGTAAACGAATCCCTGACCTTCTTTTTCTTGCTTTGGGCGTTTTTTTGCTTCTGAAGTCATAAAACTGAATCCTTTAATGTCCTTGGCCGACACTGGAGTTGCAACATCTCTTGCTGACCTGACAGAGCTGAAGACTTCTGTAATGACAAAGCTTCAGCAAGTTAAACACCGGTTGGAGATATAGTTAACTTTTTTCCTTTGTCTTTCTTCGTAGTTGTTGAACGTCTGACAGAATGAAGATGAGAGAGGTGAAGATAATAAACAAGGGCCTGGAGGATGAGATGGTAAATATCACTTCCCATCTTACTGCTAGTTTCCCTCAATCGTTTTATTTTGTGTCGACTGTCGACCTCTTTTGTCTTTTCTTAGAACAATCTCCAAAATATTAACTCTGTGTAGTGAGAACAGTTGGGCGGTTTTCGGTTGGTCAGCTGATTACAAGCTTAATTACATTCCTGTGATTGAAGGGTGTCACACAATTTGTGAATAATTGGTGACTCTTGTGTGTGTACTTCTTAAAGGACATATGCTTCAGGGGATTCGAATGAAAGCAGCCTTTGATTTGATTTGAAATGTAATCTCACTCACTGAAATCACTACGAGGTCGTTTGGAGGATTTGGAAATGTCATAGTGATAATGGATCTTAAACTGGTTTAGATTCAGAGGGGCTGAATGCCACAATGCTTTTAGTAATAGTTTGACATTTTTGGGGAATATGATTATTCACTATGATGCTGAGTTTTATCTAGTCACTTAGCTTCACAGAAAGACTGGAAATGAAAAAAACAGTCAGTCTGGCTTTAAATACCAGCACCCATAAAGGTCACTAATGGGTGGTACTCCCAGTTTGTCAGAGAAGAGCCAGGCTAGATGTTTCCCCATGTTTCCAGTATAATTGCTAAACTAATAGCTAACCGGCTGCTGGTTGTAGCTTCATATTTAATTCTTTTATCTACCATGAGCGCAGGGGCTGCAGTTTGTTTTGAGTTAATCCCACATACACTGTCCTGCTGCTGTAAATACTCACCAAAGCCTGCAGCTAAAAATAGTTACTAATGAATGCAGTGTTTACATCTGTCCCTTCAGTCTCTTTACATCAGTACGTCCTTGTGCAGGAGGTGTGGGGGTACCGGCCCTGTCTGTGGAAGATGATCCTGGTGGGCGTAGGTGCTGTTTGCTCCTGTGGTCTCCTGCTGCTGCTGCTCTATTGGCTGCCTGAGTGGGGCGTCAAGGGCACCTGCACACACACCTCGCTGAGGGACGCGCACACACTGCTGCTCAGGACCACAGTACTTGCTTTCTTTTTTCAAACACCTAACTTGTTTTGCTTTATTTGTAATACATAAACACACTTGTAAGGTCTGCATTTGTAGCTTAAATGAGGCGATCGCTGTCTTCACCTGCGAAAACAAACACATTTTTGTGGATTTAGATTTAACGCATCTTGTCTGTGTGAGTGAATCTGTTGCTTCTTTCAGTGGATTTTGAGTTAACATCTTGTACAGCATATCATACCACTGTACACAGATCATCCAGACCCTTGTTACATTCTTTGGCACGCACACTGTAAACACTACAAATGATAAGTTCAGTGTTGCCTCACGGCCAAGGGAAAATGTAATTCTTTGTATTGTTATCACAGGATGAGTTCAGGCAGTGGTTTCGAGCCAAAGTACATGTGATGTTGGCTCCGGGAAAGAAACCCTTCGACAGCTTGGATCTGCAGCCCACGGCTCAGCTGCCGAACGGAGACGGAGACCACAGCGTCAGCGCTGTGCACGAGGAGCATCATGGGAAATTTGCTGAGAGGCAGAATGCTCAGGTAACTCAGTGGAAACTGTGTCTGCCTTTTCTTAACATGCAGTAAAGTTTGGAGTCTAGATTTTTTTAACACAGTCGATATCTGACCACCTCCTCCCCCTCTGTTCTCCCCTCCTTAGATCCACTACTTCACCCACCACAGCACTAAATACTACTGGGATGATGAGACACAGAACTTTGACACGTATAAGTAAGAGGCCCACTGAAAAACACTGTATTTTTCTGCTTTCATTCATTAAAACCTTTTCCTGTTGATGTGATCAGAAAAACACTCCGGTGTAAATCCAGGCTGCAGTAGTCATGAATATGTGTGTGACTTTTCTAGAGGCCTGGAGGATGTGAAGCTGAGCTGTTCAAGTGTTCACTCTGACCACAGCTCTGGACTTTCTAAAACACTGCAGGACTACAGGTACACAACATGCACACACACGTCCTCTTTTCCTACGGTTTGTTTTGTGATGCACTTCCATCTCATTCAGTAATTTACAGAAGAAGGTGTCGGGTTATAGAGCCCTGTGCAAATTGTCATTAAAGGAGCTATTTGTAAGTTTTGCTATTGCTGCATAGCTAACGTTAGCATTAACAGCTGCTTACTTACCATTATTGCCAAGAGCTTCAGCCATTGTTGATTTTACAATACGAGAGGTTATAATACTGGATGCAAAAAGGAATCAGTATCAGAGAGTGGTGAGACGGCCAGACTGGGCCGTAGCTAGCTGGTTAGCATGCTAACTTCAGGAGAAGAAAACATGTGATGGAGACAAGAGTTAACATAAGTGTTTCTTTCCACCACTGGAGACAGCTGTTGGTGAGTAAAGGAATGAAGTTTGATGCTGAACAGCTAATGCTAACATTAGCTTTGTAGCAATAGCAAAAACTTACATATAGCACCTTTAATGTTCTTTCCTACATATGAAACGTGTCGCTGTTTTTTCTAATTCCTTTTCAACAGGAGGTTGTTTTTCGAGGAGAATGAGATCGCTGTGAGAGTGCCCTCTCTATTCAAGCTCCTCATAAAGGAGGTGAGTTTAGGGCTTAGCTTATCAAGTACGACACCTCCTCTATTAACATACCAGTCATATGATGAATGCCCTCTCTCATGCTGTCAGCCTGTGTTTCTGTCTCCTCCTCCGTCAGGTCCTGAATCCTTTCTACATCTTCCAGCTCTTCAGTGTTATTCTGTGGAGCGCAGAGGACTACTACTACTACGCCACAGCCATAGTGTTCATGTCTGTCATTTCAATAGCTACCTCACTGTATACCATTAAAAAGGTGAGTCATGCCTGAAGGTTGTGAAGTGAGCGGACACATTACAAACATACAAACTTGTATGGGAGATGCACGGTGGTAGCAGTGTCAGTTAATAATCGTATTCATAAATGTTGTGTGTTTTTTCAGTTGAGTCAGTGTCTCTGTCATTTCAGCAATACGTGATGCTACATGACATGGTGGCAGCACACAGTGTGGTCCGTGTTTCGCTGTGCAGAGGAAGTAAAGGTGAGCTCTCCCCTCCGATTGTAACAGAGCCGCAGATTAGTGAAAGCAGGAGTTCAATCATTCACGAACGACTGATCTTCTCTTAAACGTGTTGATGGTGTACAGCAATAATAATTCATTAATACATAAACCGCATTATTGATCTCTGATAGCATCCTCACGATTGCAGGATGTCTTTTACACCGCGCTCTCTCTCTTATTGCTGCCCCTAAGATATTGAAGAGGCCATGTCGACGGAGCTTGTGCCCGGTGATGTCGTCATCATTCCAGCCAATGGGATGATCATGCCCTGCGACGCCGTGCTCATCCATGGAACCTGTATTGTAAATGAGAGCATGCTGACAGGTTGTGTTTCTCTATAGATGCTCCCTCCTCACAGTTAACACAGAGTCTCATTTCTGTTTTTAAGATGGCGTCGAAGGGGAGGAACATGCCTCGGTCTTTCTGTGATATTAGAGACTTTTCTCCTTTTCTGTTGTTCACAGTGCTTGTCGTGGAGGAAAGTGATTTACTGCCAGCTCTGTTTTTTACTGAAGATAATTCCAAAATATCCAGTTTTGAGTTTTAAAGATGCAGTCCTTGTCATGTATGGCTTTGTCTCCTCATGACGCAACTACTGCTACAGAAATCGCTCAACTAGTACAAAATGCAGCTGCTAGACTTTTATCTGAAAACCAGAGAAATGAGATCGTATTTGTCTTTAGCTTCTCTTCACTTGTTACCCATTTGTTGTAGATTTAGAGGAACGACCTGCCTGAAGAGCTCAAGCCCGACAACTCACTAGCTTTTTATCAATCAGCCTGTCAATAATAATTTATGTTGTATTGTCAGATGTCTCATAATGTTTAATACAGTACACATCTTAGATCTTTAAATGTGTTTTACTGATATCTGTTAGTTCATATATAAATACATTTCAAGGCTCTAAGTTCAAGATAAAACTAAAACTAAATACAGTGAATTTACAGAAACTCGTTGTAAAAGTGCCATATTTTATGACATGCTCTCATCATGCACCGGCTTGTGTTCACACTTGTGCACAACACTGCAGCTGCTGTCCATGTTTGAGATGTGCTTTTTGTTGGACGTCTGTTCATTCTCCCTTCATCTCCAGGAGAGAGCGTGCCGGTTACCAAGACCAGTCTACCCAGTTTAGGTGAGGATGCAGCCGGGAGCTAAATATAGAGGAGCATAAGAGACACACCCTGTTCTGTGGCACCCACGTGATCCAGACGCGCTTCTACACCGGTGAACTGGTGAAGGCTGTTGTGGTCAGAACAGGTGAGACCGACCGAGAGAAACAGATAACAACAGACTGATCGCCCTCACGGTGGCACATATTCAGCCTCTGTAAGTGTTTACAAGACAATGATCAAATCTTACTGCTTCCTGCTCCCACAGGCTTCAGCACAGAGAAAGGCCAGCTCGTGCGATCCATCCTCTACCCCAAACCCACAGACTTCAAGCTGTACCGCGATGCGTACCTGTTCCTGCTGTGTCTGGTGGGGGTGGCAGGGATCGGCTTCATCTACACCATCGTCCTCAGTATAATGAACAAGGTACAGCTGCTCTTACAGAGGAAATACAAGCTTCTCAATGTCAACTCATGATGGTTTGTTTCTCGATCCCGTCCAGGTTCCAGCTAAAACCATCATCATTGAATCTCTGGACATCATCACCATCACTGTGCCGCCGGCCTTACCGGCGGCCATGACAGCCGGTATTGTGTACGCGCAGCGGCGTTTGAAGCGCGTCGGCATCTTTTGCATCAGTCCCCAGAGGATCAACATGTGTGGTCAACTTAACCTGGTTTGCTTTGACAAGGTAGTCCAAAGCACATTTTGTCTTGTTGTGCAGTTTAGTTTTCTTGTGAAGAATTCAGTCGATGCAGTTTGTATCGTTGAATTTCAGGCTCTGTTTTCATCATGCGTCACAGGATCATGTGTTGGAACTGTCCTTGACTTGGACTGAATAAAATCTTGACTCAGAATGCATGAAAATGAGTTATGAAGCATCCGAAACCCACTTCCACTTCAAGTACAAGTTCTGGTTTGAGACTGACTTCATGGTTTTATGACCCTAACCCATAAATGTAAAATGAATCCTGTCCTGAGGCAGAGCTGAGGTTGTGCAATGACTCAATTTGGCCACAACATCAAGCACCACACATTTAAAATCTGTAAATGCTCTGATGTTGATTTAGTTGGAAATCATCCTATATCATCTATAAAAGGAGCAGCGACACTGTACGAGCTTAAATGTTCATTGAAGCTGCTTATAGCATGAAATGTTCTTTTCATTATTACACATGTAATGAGCAAGGACATGTTTTTTTAGTCTGTTGGTTCTGGACTGTTGGAAAAACAGGACAAGTCATTTGAAAAGGTTTACGTGGGCTCTAAACATTTTCTAGACCAAGTAATTAATTGAGAAAAGAAACAGATGTATATATGTAAGTGCTGAAAATGAGTTGCAGTTGACATTAGTCCCTAAATCAAAGTTTGGTTTGTGAGTGCACAGATGGTTTCCTGTGAGGGAGTCACATCGCCGTCATAGCTGTAATTCATCGCTGCTTGAAAGTGTTTTAAAAAAAGAAAAAACTCTTTATAGTTGTGGATTTCTGTGGATAAAAATCCACGACTATAACAACAGTCTCAAATCTAAAACAGCAGCAAAGTGTTTCTGTCTGAACAACGTCTTTGAAGAAGCTGACAGTTGCTTTACTTTGTATTTTAGTAGTGCTCAGAAAGTGTGTGTGCATGTCGTTGCAGGTTAGGAGCAAGTTCCTGTGAATACAGATTAACTAGATTGTAGATTACGAAAAGACCCTAAGAATAGTTCATTATATGTGTTTACTATAATTTAAAGTTGCACCAAACACCTGCCCCTCTCAGAGTCGTGGGCTGTTTAGATTCATTTCATATTCTGAGACGTGATTACTAAGTGTTGTTGCACATCTGTATTTGTTTCTCCTTCAGACTGGTACTTTGACTGAGGATGGTTTGGACCTGTGGGGTATTCAGAGAGCTGAAGATGGCAGGTAGGAGGTGGCCTCTTGCCTTTGGCTTTGTTGGGAAATACAAACACATCTGCGTCAGTTTTCGGGGAGCAACTGAGAGTCAAAAGCCTGGAGGGAAATGATGACGGCAGCTGGAGCAGATGTTGTAGGAAAGCAGCTTATTTTACTCTTCAAACTGTGGGAATGGATTTTTCTTCAGTGTTCTGGCTGTTTTCATGCCAAACGAGGGGGATTTCCTTTTCTTTGACATTCCTCAGAAGCTAGGGTTGACTTGAGTGTAGTAGGATGATATTTATATGAAATTTCCTAACTTGGCATTCAGTTTATTTCATTGTAACATCTCTGTTGTTAGGCGGTTGTGTGTAAATATGCACAACAATCAACAGGACTCTTTATGACAGTAGTGAATTGAATTTCTATATGATTTTTGCATAAATGGGAGTACTGTAAGAAAGTACTGTACCTTGATTTGTCTGCTATTCAACTTGCTAGACTGGCCACAAAGGGCTATTCCTGTCCGGCTGTTTTATCTAGAAACTGTTTCTTGAGATTACACACTTGAGGAATCTAAAAGAAAAGTAAATGCGTCCACTCTGTCCTAAACATACCGTCCCAGAACGTTGGAGAAAGAAATATATTCACAGACGCTTAAACACCCAAAACGTTGTTTACTAAAAAATGTTACTAATAATGTCTAATAATGTTGTTCTGTGGGTGTTTTGATTCTTATCTCTCTCTGGAAAAGGTTTCTTGTCTGTCAGTAAAAAAACATTTTTGTAGCGTTTGCACATGATGTCATTAGTAACCACAAGAGCACTTACATGACCTTATTTACACAGCATTATATTTGTATGTAATTTGCTCCTGTCATGGTCACAAACAGTCCAACTGCTGAGTCAGATCCTCCCTCTCCGTCGCAGCTTTTCTCCGCCAGAGTCTGACGCAGCGAAAGAGAGTCTGGTGAACTCCGCCTTTGTGGCCTGCATGGCGACCTGCCACTCGCTGACCAAGATAGAGGGCGAACTCTCCGGGGACCCTCTAGACCTCAAGATGTTCAGCGCCACAGGCTGGGTGAGGAACAGCGATCAGTGTTTTACTCTAGTCACAGGAACCGCAGCTTGCTCGGATACCAGTCTGTACATGAATTATGCAGCAGCGCGCTCGTCGCTTTGGCAGAGTGACTCGGCTAAAATGGTTAAAGTCTGGTACCCGGGATACTCCAGCATGAACAGCAGAAAACAACTCTTCCCTTCAAGAGGAAGCTGAGACTGAGACATTATTAAGTCTTTATCATATAATCTCATTTTTCTTTAGATCCTAGAGGAGCCCACAGAGGAAGAGACCGCACTCCACAATCCCATAATGCCCACTGTGGTGCGACCTCCAAAGCACGCCGACCCTGAAGCCAATCAGAACAACCTGCTCACTCAGAACATGGTACAGTGGCTCTCCATGCCTTTATTTGGGCTTTACAGAAATATATTTATTTTTTAAGGTGTATTTTAATATCATTCAATCAATCACATATTTTCCTTTTTCAGGAGTTATCTGAATTATCAGTAAGTAAAAACTTAAAGCAAAGAGTTTGACTTTTTTGGGGAAATATACTCGTTCACTTTTTTAATTAGTGTGTTATCAATCTGTTCATTAAATTCTCAGCCAATAAAGCAAGTAAGTAGCTGTATTGTGTGTGTACAACATGTGTCTTTTGCCCCTCAGACTTGTGAGATCGGTATCGTGCGTCAGTTCCCCTTCTCCTCGCTGCTGCAGAGGATGAGTGTGGTGGTCAGGAGGTTGGGGGAAAAACACATGCACGGCTACTTGAAAGGAGCGCCGGAGATTGTGGCCAGCCTCTGCAAACAGCACACAGGTCTGACACTTCCCCCACATGTTTCCTCCATTGATCCATATAAAGATACACAAAGTAATTGCATATCTTTCAGTGTCTTTAGGTACAACCTCTCTGCACTTATTAAAAAAACAACAACAAAAAAACAAAACCAGGCCAGACTGACACGGCTCTGTCCTTCTCTTCAGTCCCACATAGTTTTGCAGAGACTCTGGAGACTTACACCAGGCAGGGCTTCAGGGTTATTGCCCTGGCTCATCGACAGCTGGAGTCCAAACTCTCCTGGCACAAAGTCCAGAGCCTCAGCAGGTACGTCTCCATTCACAGATAACACCGTCCACAGTACATGCGGCTACTGACGGAAAAAATCCCTGAATTATCCCACCCAGAAACACTGTAACTCTGTCGGAAATCAGCTTTGTCAATTTGCTGATTTGATTCCATTGATAACTGGGCAAACATCACATGAAATGACATAATGTCCAAATATCTTCAGTGCTGCCACAGCGGGGCGGAAAATGTTCCAGTTATCTAAAACATGCCAGAATTTGGTGTCAAAGAATCTCAGGCTCAAACTTCAAACTATTTGTTTGACTCACTATGTTGCAACAGGCAGGGAGAAATCCATCATAGAAAAGCAGTAAAAGCATTAGTTTTTCCACCAACAGTAGACTCCACCTGTCACAGTGCACTGCAGCCACAATGTATTGCGCAACTTGAGTCAAAGGTCGTGATAGCAATCGTAGACTCACCCCGATATTAACGATTAAGTTGGTTTTTCTTGCCTCATTTACACATTCCCGCCCCTGTCTGGATGTTTGCCGTCATTCTGATAAATGTAGAAAATCATTAACTGAAGTAGATGTGGACAAGGAAGGTTAGCAGGAGGGCAGGATGTCAAATAAGAGAATTACAACCCTTCATCACATATTTATGATGTCTATTAATGACAAATCAAAAGTTGTGTCTTTTATTGTCTTTCACCTTCACTGATTCCCTGAAATCTGAATCTATAACGTGACTCTGAAACAGTTTGGGTGATAAATCAATGGTGAGATGGTTGCTGTGTTGCTTTCAGGGACCTGATAGAGACCAACATGGAGTTCCTCGGTTTGATCATCATGCAGAACAAAATAAAGCAGGAAACTGCCGGGGTGTTACGTGAATTACGACAAGCTAACATCCGCACACTGATGGTCACAGGTAACGCAGCTCAGTGTGTTCAATGACTCATGACTTTCTGTGTCAGCACGCTCTCATTTTCCTTCTTTCTCCTGCATCGTCTGTTAGGTGACAACATGCTGACGGCCATATCAGTGGCTCGAGACTGCGGCATGATCCGTGCACACGAGAAGGTCATTATAGCAGATGCTGTGCCTCCTAAAGATTTACAGTCTGCTAGTATCACGTGGCATTACAGAGAGAATCCCGCTCAGACAGTCAAAGACAATCAGGTAAGACAGAAACTCTCAGAGCCACTGAGTAAAAGAGAATATAAACAACACATATATCTCCATGGTCTCACAGGCAGCCTGATCATTATTACCATCATCGGTCAGGGAAGAAACAAAGTGCCCTGCTGTTTGAGACCTGCATGCTCAGGCATGTGTTTGCAGTCATTTGTACTTCAAACAGTCTTGTTCTCAAATATCTGGACAAACTAAAGCAAAGAAATACACACTGCAGAGTTTGACATGCTCGGTGTGAATGTCTCTGTAGGCAGTCGTTGTTCCGGAGCATTTATCAGCAGCCCAGTTTGCATGAACCGGTCAGAAAAGAGCACAGGAAGGTGTCTATGAAGGAGACGTTTGTCAGGTTAAAGCTGAAGCTCTACAACGTTATTCCACGAGCTTTGCTCGACAACTGACTCGTCCTCTCTTCTCTAGAGCGTGGAGATAAACCTGGAGGAAGGGATGTGTGACAAGCGTCAGGCTCTGCAGGAACAAAGCTATCACTTCGCTGTGAGTGGCAGAGCCTTCGCTGTCATCGCTGAGCACTTCCCTCAACTCGTCCCAAAGGTACAGGCCTGTATATGAGCATCTGCATATTCAGATTAGTATTAGTTTTAAAGCCACGTGGAGTTCACTGAAAAGAGAAATGATCGAGTTTCGGTTGTCATGTCTTTTGGGTGTTGCTGTAATTCTTTGTCTGTCCACATGGGGGCGGTGCAGCTCGTGCTGAGAGCCTCTGTGTTTGCACGCATGGCTCCAGACCAGAAGACTCAGCTGGTGGAAGTCCTGCAGAGCATCGAGTGAGTCTCTCATTGATTTTGTGGCTTTGGTTTTTGTCTGTTACAGAGCTTCATTTCAGTCTTTGTGATTTTGTAGCATCGTCATCTGTGGCAAATGTTTAACTTTCAGCCACTTTGTTTTACCTTCCAGCTACACTGTTGGGATGTGTGGTGATGGTGCTAATGACTGTGGAGTAAGTATGGATTAAATGTTTCCAGTACGTGCAAATCATAATTCTTTCTATACAAGTATCCTGAGGTACTTAATCAGCTTGAATTTATGTTTTTGGTGCAATGTTTTTTACACTTTATTCTGAATATTTTCTTTCTGTCAAAACTAATTGCTGATTAGTTTAATCTGAGCCAAGAACTGTGACAATTCATTCCAGGTTGACCCACATGAGTGAATCAATATCTGATGGGACACCATGACACAAGAGGTCACACCTGAAAATACCCATGTGTCCTTGTCTGTTAAGGCAAAAGAATTCAAAGCAGCTACTAATGTTTGTGGGTAGTGGAGGGAAAAGTATTCAAATCCTTTATTCAGGTAAAAGCAGCAATAGCACAGTCCAGTAAAAGTAAATATCCTGTAATTAAGCAAAAGTGTGTTTAATTAAGAAGTGTGAGTATCAGAATTAGAAGTGAGTATCAAAAATAAAAGTGTCATTCTCATGAACCGTTTTAAATCATCAATGGCCGACCCCGGGCCTTCTTTCTGCTCTCTTGGTTCTCTTAGGTAGATAAAAACTACGAAAGGACAGGATTATTATTATTATTTATTTTCCACCTTTAGTTCCAGGTATTACTGTTAAAGCAAAGCGATTTCTAATAATGAAGTTTTCTCTCCTTCAGGCTCTGAAGAGAGCTCACAGTGGGATTTCTCTGTCCGAGCTGGAGGCCTCTGTTGCTTCACCCTTCACCTCCTCCACCTCGAACATCTCCTGTGTCCCCAACCTCATCAGGTAGCTTCTCATGGATGCTATCATTCAGAATAGAGAATTTTAAATACCAAAATATATCAAAATGTGTGTCACCAATGGTTTTACACAAGATTGCAAACTTCTCCCTGTCACTACAACACAGGGCTCACGGTTACACTCATATACACTCATAATTAGTTCATAGGTTTGACTTGAAACTAATTACAGCAGTAGAAATTTTAGAGCCGACCTTAAAAGTTTTCTGAGCTGCAAAGCACAAAAATACTGAGCTGTGAAATTCTGTATCTGATTTTCTCATCCTCCAGGGAGGGTCGAGCCGCCCTCATAACATCATTCTGTGTGTTCAAGTTCATGGCTCTCTACAGCATCATCCAGTACCTCAGTGTCACCCTGCTCTACTCGGTAAACACAAGGCTCTTTCTGATTCTTACGTTTCACTCCACATTGAAAGGGTGAAAATTATCAAAAACACGTTATTGAAGCTGCATGTTTTATTGGTTCGTGTGGATATTGTTCACACATGAGACACAGAAGGTGAGGAGCAAAGATGTGAGGAGCAAGCAGGAGCAAGGTGCAAAGGTGTGTGTGTGTGTGTGTGTGTGTGTGTGTGTGTGTGTGTGTGTGTGTGTGTGTGTGTGTGTGTGTTGGGGGGGAGGGGTTTTCAATCTGACCACAGAGTGACACGTCAGTCGTTTTTGTTCCTGAGAAAAGTCAGTAAAACACATCGACTGTGACGCGGTGTGATCACATTCATTTGCACTGGAGCTGAAGTCAGTCGGTGTCGATCCCTTCGTCTGCTGCTGTGTGATCGTTGATTCATCTTCAACATTTCTGATATTATAGATCCTCAGCAACTTGGGAGACTTCCAGTTCCTCTTCATTGACATCGCCATCATTCTCATCATTGCCTTTACAAGTGAGTAGCGTGAAGGCGAGCACCAAAAAATCCTTTTAATCAATTGAGTTTTGTGAGTCAGACAAAAGCAATCAAATACAACATTAACTTCTGGAAAAGCAACTCACTGATGCTGCCTTTTTCTCGTTTCTGTCCTCAGTGAGTCTGAACCCGGCGTGGAAGGAGCTGGTGTGGCGTCGCCCCCCGTCCAGTCTGATCTCCGGCCCGCTGCTCTGCTCGGTTCTGACCCAGATCCTCACCTGCCTGGTCTTCCAAGTCCTGGCTTTCCTCTTAGTGCGACAGCAGAGCTGGTATGAGATATGGACACCTCAGTCAGAGTGAGTAATACGTCTGAAATTAACACCTGCCCAATGATAAATCAGTAAATCACTAAATGGTAAAGACATAAATTATAAATTATAGTAAATTACACACTGTGCTTAATGTACACTTCACCCTGGCTCCCCCTTTGGATTGCTGCACAAATCTCCAGCTTTTTAAAAATTCAAATAGTAACAATGAAGTGAAACCAATCAAAAAGAAAAAAAAGGCACAAAATAAGCTGTATAAATTAGTTTTAAATTGCAATTGAATTTACTTCTGCATTATCTTGACTCCTGCAGTATCTGATTCTAGAAATAATGTTGAAAAACTCCCTGTCAAATTGTATTTCAAGAACAGATTTTATACAATGTAAACTGGTTAGTAATCAAAAAGAAGAAAAACAGCAGTACAGAGGGAAACTGTCTAAAAACTGTGACATTTTTTAATTCTAATACTTTCCTCTCTGTTTATTTTTTCCCGGCTTCCTGGTTTATGAACTTTTCAGCAGTATGATTTAACTGTCTACATTTGCCCCTCTGTTGTTTCTCCACCTGCAGCGCCTGTAACGTTTCCAGCTCGAGTCTCTCTCACAGCCAGAACGTAACCACTCCTCACGACCACAAAAACATCAGGAACTACGAGAACACCACCCTCTTCTACGTCTCCTCCTTTCAGTACTTGGCTGTGGCCATCATCTTCTCCAAGGGAAAGCCATTCAGACAGCCAAGCTACAAGAACTGTAAGACTTACGTAGTCCTGCTGGAGAGCAGATTGTCTCAGTAATGTATGTGGCAGGAGATTAGAGTCAGCGCAGAATGAGTTTGAATTTTCCAAGCACATTTTGAACTGTGGCATCATAATTAATAAGCAGGAATTTTTAGTGTAGTATATAAGTATATATTTTAAAGATTTAAAGTTGTTGGAGAAGTAAATGTAATTCCTGTAGACTTTAATTTTCCTAAATGCGCCCTTTCCTTTTATAAATCAAGTTTTTCTACCGGCAGCAATCCAGTCCTATATATATATGTGTGATGCTCTTGCAAGTTGAAAACAACTATAAAACGCTGTTTGACCGTATTTCTGTATGTTTATCTCATAAGGGCCGTTCATGCTGTCCTGCATCGCTCTGTATATGTTCCTCCTCTTCATCTTGCTGCATCCTGTTCCGGCCATCGACAACTTCCTGGAGGTAAACCCCGTGTTTCTTTCCGGGTGTTGCATGAAGTTGGTGAAAACCGTGTGTGCTCATCCCGCTGCTCTGCCTCCCCTCAGATCGTGTGTGTTCCCCACGACTGGCGCATTACACTGGTGGTCATTGTCATAGTGAATGCGGCTGTGTCTTTCATGCTGGAGGTACACATCACACCCTACAAGCTCTCCCTTACTGATCTCCTTTGTTTAAATTAGAAAACTGTGATTTGCATGCATTGATTTTTTTTTTTTTTTTCCCGTCCTTAATTAGTGCTCCGTAGTAGCTTCATTGCTGCCTAATGAATGAAATCAATGAATCTTTTTTCTTTTTAAGTTTGCATTTGAGTTATTTTTGTCTTTGTGCGTCTGTGGCTGAAACCCAATCTTCATCCTCCCTGTCATGTTTGATCGGCTGAGTCTCAAGTTCCCACTGAAATCTCCCGTAGATTTTGATCCTTGACATCATCTTGTGGAGGCTAGTTTTCAGAGGCAGTCAGGGGGCAAACCGCCCCACAGAGTCCGGCTCTGCTGCCACACCTCAGGTTGGGAAGCTTTTGACTACACTTTTTTCTGTTTATGCCTCATTTCACTGTGTAGATAGTGACACCTTTTCCTTAACTCTGGTCTGATTCTCTTGCTTTCTTGCATATTTTCTTCTGATGATCTGTTTCACGTATAAAATGCCAATAATATAGACTCTATAGGTTAATACAAGCAACTAAACCAATACGAAAATGCAATATATGGGCCTATTTCAGAGTGATGTTGCCCTATATGTCACCTAAAAGGGGATATATTATTATCATATATATACATTCTCTGGATATTTCTGGATATAAATTTATTACATACCCATAAATACCCCTGATAAAATACATGTATATATATTAAAAGTATCTATATGATCTTATATGGTATAACATGTTGCAAGCATATGTGTTAATGATATATATATATAATTTATATAAGGTAATTTATTTAAACATAAAATATTGAAACATATAAAAATACATATAAAAATTCTATATGCTTATTGTGTTTAAACATGTCTCTCTGTATGTCTGTCTAACCCTCAGACTTTTGGAACCACTATATAATATCTACATGGATTGATATATTTTTATGTAACATATTTCTACAATATAATCATACATACATAAACATTTGTATGGGATTGACATATATGTCAGTATATGAAATTGTTCCAATTTCTAATAGGTTTCATATAATCTTTTGTATGTTTTTATAATTTTATATATACAAATATTTCATATATAGAAATTCAATACATGTACATATATTACATTTGTGTAATGTTATAAAATGTATATTATTCAACTTTTCATCTTTAACCTGTTGCTAATATTTTTTCTTTTTACATTATTTTACTGTTTTTCAGTCAAGAGCGGCTCGACTTTGTTGACATGTTGCTGCACATTTATCATGAACCACTCATAATCCTTGAAATATAAAAAATCAGCATAACTTCCTGATATTTATGCTGTAATCTGGTGAATTTTGAACACACACTTTGAAGAACAGAATTCAAATCTTCGCCCTCAACCAGTCCCAAAGTTTTCATATAAACAAAAATGAAAGTGTGTTGCTTGGTTGTTCAGGTTGTTCTGGTCACATAAACAGAAAATTAAATTCTCATGAGACTCACTTGTTCATTCAGAAGAGATATAAATAATATAAATATCTATAATGTAACCTCACTAACTAGTTTTCTCTACCATGTTCATACTGCACATGATCCCAGGTGGCCAATGACCGCTGGGCCTCGTCCTTCCTCTCCTGGTTGTTCTGTCGGAGAAACAAGCCTCCAAGGGTGCGCTACATGCACCTGGCCCTGGAGCTGCAGGACGACTCCGACTGGCCCCCCAGACCCTCCACGGTCACCTACGCCAGCGATCCACAGTCCCCCATCTCAGCCCCCCTCTGACACCAACGTGACCAACGAGCAAACTACTGCACAGACTAAATCTAAAGCCCCCGACAAGCCTGTATGTTGAGTGAGCACGAGTCAGAGATGTTACGGATGGTGAGATGATTTTATTTAGGAGGTGGACCCTAACGGATGCCAGCTAACAAGCCTTCATGAAGAAGAGGAATCCTGTTTTGAATGACTGATACTGTGAGCTGCTCATACATAATGTTCTCTTCCATTTTGATTCATCAAGGTCATCAGAATGGACAAACTTCCAGCACTTGGATTTTAGTCGTATTGTCGTAACACACTGCTGAAACCTGAGCCAGAGGCCTCTGTTAAAGGAATAGTTCAGTGTTTTCGGAAATACTATGCATTTTTTTTTGCTTTCTTGCAGAGAATCAGATGAGAAGATGGATACCACTCTCATGTACTTATGGTAAATATGAAAGTAGTGACAGCAAGCGGTTAGCTTAGCTTAGCTTAGCTTAGCACAAAGACTGTGAAAAGTGTCAAACAGCTAGCCTGGCTCTGTCCAAAGTTAAAAATCTTTACAATCTGTATTTAAAGGGCCCGCAAAACGAGCCGACATGTCAGCCAGTGTCTTTGTGCCAACTGACCACAAGTACTGTATAAGTAAGCTACATGAAATCTTTTAAATTAGCAACATTAACATTACTGACTGAGTCACATCAAGTTGTCAAGCAACAACATTTTGCATGCTATGGAGCAAGTTAGCATGCAATTCCCTCCTATTTTCACAAAAGATATTATAGGCTACTCTTTACCAACTCACCTGGAACATCTACAGTGTCAGACACCTTTGTCCATGATGCATCTTTTATTAAATTTAAGTCTCTGGAAGCAAGCAGGGACATGATGTAAAGGACGGGGAAACATGCCACTGCAATTATCAGTGTCTCCTCCTTTGTGCTTGGGAAAAGATGTTTGATGGAAACAACAGATTACACGGTTGTGTTCTCTAGTGTTCTCCAGAGCAGAACACTGAACCGCGTCATAGCTGATTAACATAAAGTTGCCCAAGATGCGCTGCTAACAGGCATACCACTGCTCGCTGCCAAGAGATGCTGGCTCACGAAGAAAATTAATGACTTCTGCTTTCACCACGTTTTACCTTGCAGGTTTTATCTATACTTAAAGTCAAGGGTAAAAATTACCTATGGTTTTATGGGTGGTTAAGTCTCCGCTGGTTACCTGGCAGCCTCACGGTGATGACCACGCTCCAGGCTAGCTGCTCCTCCTGTTTTCAGGCTCTTTGCTAAGCTAAGCTAAGCTAAGCTACCTGGCTGCTAGCTGTAGCTTCGTATTCAGCCGTCAGGTGAACGCTAACGCTCAGTGTATTTCCCAAAGTGTTGAACTACTCCTTCAGTACGACTGGATGTTTTATTGTACTTCATTCCAATGGCAAACAAAATGCAACTACTACACTGGACAGTGAGTATGGTATAAGTTTGTTTTTTTCATTATCCGATCCAATATCTGAACCAAGTGAGAGGCACATTCTTTGGCGGTTTGACATCAGACACAGATACAGTATCCAGCTGCTGCTTTTCTCCTTCACTTGTCACTGTTAAAAGCACTGGATGAATCTTTCCACTGCTGCTAAAATATAAAAGTTGTAAAGCAGTTTGAGGTCATATGGATTCAAAGAAACATGAGGACTTATCTGTTTTTGCAGTTCTGTGAATATGACTGATACTGTTGTATTTCTATGACAGAAAACATTCCACTGCTGCATTTCTGTCTTAGAGTTGCTTCGCTGAAATTCTTCCTGTGGAAGAGAGAAGCAGAAATTTGTGTCCCTTTTTAAAAAAAAAAAGAAAAAGAAAAGTACTACCAGTACTGCAATAGAATCAAAATGAACCATTTCGTTATCCCTCGGATGCATTATGAAATGTTCTTTTACTCAATATATGAATTTTGTTTTTTTCTTTTTTTTTTAATGCAGGTTTGGCTTAATTACACCATTTAACATTACTAAGGTACTGTTCAGAGGTGATGATGTTTTAATTGATTAAACAAATTAAACAAAACAAATTAATCAAAATGAATCTTCAATTTTCAATTTTCAATCAATTATTTTCAAAATAGTTGATTTTAACGTTTGATTTTTATACAATACCTTTAGGTAACCGTTTACAGCTGTTGTACACAGCATATTTTTGTAGTTAAGTGTACAAAATGAAATAAATGTGAAAATAGAAAAGAATAATCACCAAAATGTCTCCATTATTACTATAAAAAAGAGCAAAGTTTTTAAGGGAATGTTTTTCAAAATTGCAATAAACTTATTTTCGTATTTCTACAACGTCACAAAAATGTTTTCAGTTTATGTCAACAAATATCCCGGTGTTTGCTCTGCAGAACTCCCATTACATTTCCCAATAAATCTGTATATTAAGCCACTCTTGCGTGCTTCGTGGGGGGCTGACCTTGGTCACACTTTTTCAGCCAAGACTTACTGATCAATTATGGGCTTTCCCAGCCTCCTCGCTGCCTGGCATATGGGCGCTTAAAGGCGCGAGAGTGGAGGAGAAAGAGGGGTATCATTTCATGTGGAGATCAGGGCCCATAGGCAGTGAATGGGTGGATTTAGAGGGGACTGTGAATAAGGGAAGGGGGTCCTCGCTTGTACCAAAAAGAAAAGAATCTCCCACAGATCAGGGAAGAGCCTTTTTGGGAATATTCATGATGAGGATGAGGAGGCATCATGAATTCATGTGTGTCTCCCTGACTTGCACGGATCATCTTTTCAGTAAACACTGATGTGTACAGAGTCGGGATGTCTTGCTTTCCATCGGTGTTTGCGATGTAGTTTTGTGGATAGTGTTGCCTCTCCACAAAGCAATATGGGTTTTTGTGTACTCTCTGCTGTATTCCTTTTGTATCAGTAGAGCAACAGATGGAGAGTGGTGGAAAGACATAAAGAAGCTAAAACACACAGCCTTTCTTCCTCACAGCTAGCTACTCGCTGAAAAAGATTTTCTCAAGCTTGTGCTCAGACGTGTGCTATTTCAAACATTTTGGACTTCATCTCCTTTCTCTTTTGCCCATACGGTTTTTTGTCTGAGTTGTGTACTTTCAAGATTTGAGCCTGTGCACACAGTCTTTGTTTACTGCTTCTTTACTTACAACGGATCCCACAGAGTGCTCAGACCAGCTCAGAATATTTTGTAGAGTAACTGCCACTGTAACAAACGTCTCTGCAACAAAAGTTGTCATAAAAAATTCAGGTGCTTTCTCGACGTGTCTGTTTCTATCCAGCACGCACATGCATTCACTTATTCTTCTCAAAGTTTACAAGCAGACATCAGTTGGCTGCAGCTTCTCTACCGGTTGCTGGACACTCATACAGCCCTCATCATGATTAATAGTCAGGACACAAGGCCAACCTGATGCTCACTTACGGTTGGCCTCATTTTACGGATGACACAAAGGCACCCACGTCTGGTAAAAGGTCTGTGACCCACCAGACGGTCACAAAGCCCTTCTCCTCCCTCCTGTCCCCTAAGCATGGGCTCCTTCCCTGGGCCTTCATGGCATCCCTGTCCCCCTTCCTTTATCAGTCCTTCCAGGCCTGAATGGGCTCTGTGGTTGGTCAATAAATTCAGTGATTCAGGGGGTGGACAGTTGCAGCCGTGTTAACGTTTGTTCACAGGCTTGTCGGAGGGACGGGCCCCGCCCCGCGGCTCTTTGTCTCCCGTGGTCCCTCAACAGGTTAGAAGTCAATGGAGGGCCTTGTGCGGAGGTGCCAGGGGCATGGATGGAGCCGCCTCTCACATGGCTTTCACACAGGGGGAGGACCAGCTGGGATCACTGTGACACTTGTTAGTGTGGGGCCACACAACATCGCTGGGTTGCCTCTCCCGTTCTCCCCCGAGGGCCTGCGCGATATTCAGCACCTTAAACAAACTAATGGTCGAGGCTGCAGGGTTGCTTCGAGGTAAGACGATCTGCACTCAGAGGCCTGCAGTGACCACAAAGAAAAGAAGTGCACAAGTGTATCTTACAATCTCCTTTTACAGATCAGACTTACAATTAAATGAGGTCAGGCCTTCATTTGGTCTACAGTGATGGTGAATCCAGTCTTTAAAAGTAGGCTAGAATAGCACTGATACAGTTTTTTTTTTTTGTGGCCCCTGAAGGTGCCGCAGTGCTGCTGAGTTATGGCTGGTTCCTCAGAGTCAGCTGGGCCAAAGCATGGGAACAGTCAAACTGGGAGAAAAGAGAGACAGAGAGCCATAGATAGAGAAACGCACAAACAGAGGAGGGCTTTAGGAGACAGAAAGCAGCGGACAGAAAAAGACGCACAGAGACTGAAGAGGGACTTAGAGCAATGACTGAAGCCTAACTGTCATGAGAAGATGACAGTTGCCATGGCCACCCAGGAGCCACCCAGCAAGCATGTGAGCAGGGGAGGCTCAGGGGCCAGGGGCCTGGGCCCGGGCTAGTGGATCACATGCACTAACCAGGGATTATGTGCATAAGTGATGAGCACTAAGCCGGCAGGTGAAGGAGGGAGGCCCTGGGACAAGGAGCGCGCCATCCCTCAGGACAGCTCCCCCTGTAAAGAGCAGGGACTTTTTCCCAAGTGAGGCTGATCTGCCGTGTGAAGGGGACTCAGCCAGAGGTCCTCGAGTGCTGAAAGGGCATCCCCCAGGCTGCTTTCACAGCGTAAGTGGCCAAAACGCCGGTCTTGTGAGTCATCTTGAGTGGCAAGAATGGGCCATCTTCACATTCATAAATCCCAATGCAAACACACTCATGGATATGGACTAAGCTTGGATAAGGATAAGCACCACATGGCAGGACATCAGCAGGGCTCTTGTTGAGGGAAGCTTTTTGGCTCGACCGCTCACATAAAAGACCAGATCTTCCAATCTTTACCCATCAGGGGGAAAAAGATCTGATTTAAGCTCCAGTTAGGTTATCTTTACAGTATATTTATGGACGACAGCCTTGTTTTCTAGCCGGGATCAACAGGTTCACAGGTTGTTTTGCTGCAGGGAATCAATGCTCATAATATCCATGGCCTTACAGGAATGTGTTTGAACCTTGATGGCACAAAGAAATCACATTCCCATGGTCCACAGAGAGAAAATGCACAGTTAACCAACCTCCCCCCAACACCTTTTCAAGACGATGGTATCCCTGAACATATTAACATGTAAATACACTTAGATACTTTGACAATGCACTGAAATGCATATAATCTACATGCTAACTAGTCCCTTAAAGAGTTTCCACTGCTGAATGTGGTTTAGGAGCACTTTCATGTCTGGGTTTTAAAAATTAAATGTGAGGCCTCTCTTAGGATCTCTAAAAGCGTTTTTCAATTTGATGAGGGATAAGGCGATGACTGGGTTCCCTTTTCAAAGGGGGAGACCCAGAGTTCAATAAGACTTCAGTCTCATTGCCTTTGCTTCCAAGTTGAAGATCTAAATGCTGGCTTTTTTTTAAGAAAGAACCCACCACGTTAGGTGACAGATGGCAGGTTGTTATGCTGAAATACCAGTTGCTATGGTCCCCCTTTTCCTCCGCAGCTTCACTTGCCATAGCTAAGCATCCCCTCCGAGGCCGGTGTACTGACTTGGAATAAGCTGACTTGAAACCGCTCAGGTTGTTGTTGACAAACATGAGCCTAGATGAGTCTCCTAATCTCCCGCTCCTTTATCCGCCCTTTATTGGCGTATAAACAGGGCTGAATACACTAAAAAAACTAAACCTCTGTTTTCAGCCTTCTCTTATCTCACGCAGGGTTCAATCTAATGCCCTCTTTTTACATCTCTGCGTCCGCTAAATTCGACCATATTTTTGATTCAGCATGTCACCATGACAACCAGTTATTTCCCATCCTTGAGCCCACCCCCTCCAGCTCCTCTTCTCCATTGATACCACTACCTCCCCCTACCCCTTCTTTTTTTTGTCCAAATAAAACAAAGCGCGGAGTGAATGCGCTCTGAGGTAGGTAAATGTATTCAGTGACATCAGCCAGGACGAGTCTATTCTGCCGGATTCCTGTACCACTTGTTTCCAGCCTTGTCTGGGGGCCGGATACTCTGTTGGGCCCATTGTCCCACGTGTATTCCACACAGGCCCGCAATTAATGGAAGCCTTGTCTAAGGCTTCTGGAGCAGAAACTGCTGTTGGGGAGGGGGACAAAAGGCGGGCAGAGCCGGGGGCTGGGAGTTGCTATGGGAGGGCCCCCCTCCCATCTTTAAGGGGGAATTCAAAGGCAGAAGGAAGGACAGAGAGGAGGCGCGGAGCGCTGGATGAGATGTTTAAGTGATCCCCTCTGTCTGTGCGCTCCCCTCCTGGCCTGAGATGTTTTCATACCAACAGTTGAAAGGGAACCTTTGCGGTATTTGATGATGAGGATGGTCATTTCACTGCCCAAATGGCAGTGGTGGCTGGGTGGAGGAGAAAGCTGGCCACAGCTTTCAGACCAGGTGAAGATGGAGAGGAGAACGGCAACTGGCAAGTGGCCATTCTGTCACAAAGACATGTGTCAGGGTGTTTCTGTTTTACCTGATAATTTGTCCGTTTTATCTTGCAATCAGTCAAACTTCTCTCCACTACGTGAGTGGAAATATGCCACATGTTTTACTCCAATAATTTCCATTGATAAAGGATGATAATGACAGATGAGTCAGCTATCCTGGTGCCTCATATGGGAAAAAAGAATTAAATTGATGAGTTAAATAGAAAAGGAAAATAAACTTCTTCTCCTCTCGGGTAAGACTGGACGAAAGTTTGGGCGGAGGAAAGACAGTATTCTTTGTTGTGCATTTTTATTCTACCTTCTACTTCAATGATCTTTTCATCTTTAACTTATTTCAAAGTACATGTTTTTTGGGGCTGTCTGTGATTCTTTGTACCTTGCCTTCTATGAATGGTCTTTGTTCCTATTTCTAACATATCTTATTGTCAGACATTGAAAGCCTGTCTTCCTCTTGATTTTAAAGGTTGGTGTCCTGCCTCTGTTTCTCTCACCTTGTGGTTATCAGTCACATGCTGAACCTTGATAGCTTTCATCGCTGTCTGCAGCCTCCCATCCCGGGGTTCCCACACTGATACAGATCAGGCCTGTGCTATAAACCTCATGTCTAAATCTCTATGTGCACAATAAAGGGTTGTTTGTGGCAGAGCAGCAGGCTCGCTGAAAACAGAAGTGATGGGACGTAATTTATTGTTGCACGGCCTCTTCTCCAGAAACCTTCTCATCTGCTGCGTTCAGGGACCTCGGGCTATTTTAAAGGAGCATCTTGTTAAAACATCCAGTCAGAAGATTAACTGAGCACTTTATGTGATCCCGGGAGAACGGTTGAGGGGGCGGAGGTGGTCAGTGTGAGTTAAGCGCATCAGAGGGAAACAGAAACAGTTTTTATTTCAGAGCAATTTAGTAAAGCAAAAAAACTCAATATAAAGTTTTTTGGGTGAAAAATATTTCTACCACGTGTCACTGGTAATAAACTATTTTGTTTGTTGTCTTATGAGTTTATCCTAAAAACCTCAATAACAACAAGTACAAGTACTGTTGTTAATAAAGAGCAAAAACTCCTCATATACTGTTAAGAGTTCATTAATCATTGCTTGTTATTTTCCTATATTGACTAACGTTTACTTAGTTACATAACATTTCAAAGTCATTTGACTTGATTTTCATTTGACTTCATTTAATATTGACCCAGGTCAAGAAGCCAGTGGTGCTTGAAGTTGTCTTGCTCGTGCAGAGAGGAAGCTGTGGATGCAAACTCTGACCTGCTTCTGGGGTCATTTCACCTCTGAGGATTTAGGAGCTTTACAGAGAGTGTTTGAAGTCTATCGGAGAGGATAGAGGCGTCTAATGGTAAACCTGAACCAGACAAAGATGTCTGTCAATAAATAAAACAGTGACATCATATGGTACCAGCAACATATGCCCTGATAGTGACTGGAATAGTTCTTCACACTGATATTGGGCAGGATCGTTGTTAAGACGTCCCGACTCTGTAATAAATAATCATAAAAATGGCGGGAGACCAGAGGAGGTTTTTTTTTTAGCATTTTCTGCAAGGTATGGTATAATGTTTTATTGTATAACATTTAATTGTCACACCACGACAACTAATAATAATGATAATCACAATCTCTTGTATTTGATACTTTATACAGTGACACAATAAGCTTCATAACAGGAAAAAAGTTTTTTAAAAAAGTTTTAAGTTTTAAGTTTTTTGTGACTTGAGTTTTTATTTTGAAAGAGTTCATATGAACAGAAAGCAGGATCTGGAGAATAGAAGAGAAAGACGCACACCAGATGCTCCTTCTAACTCAACAAATTTCTTCATTCATTTATTTATTAGCCGGGGGAAGCTGGAGCCACAACCCTGGACAGGTCAGCAGCCAATCCCAGGGCTGACATATAAAAACGAACAACCATTCATGCTCACATTCACACCTACGGGCAATTTAGAGTTGCCAATTAATTTAACCTGCATGTCTTTTGATTGTGGGAGGAAGCCGGAGTACCTGGAGAACATGCAAACTCCACGCAGAAAGGCCCCAGCTAATTAATGAATGAATCCTTGATTATAACAGAAAGGTTTTTATTTATCAACTAATTAAAAAGTGAATTTAAATGTGAATTTAATCTACAGCAAACACATGTAGCAGGCTAAAATAAAAGAGTCATGAAAATAAAAAAATATTTTTGTTTAGGATTTTGTAGCACTTTGAATGAATGAACATAACACTTTCTGGTATATATGGAGTGATAAATAATGACGGAATTAATTGATGGAGGCTGTTATTGTAATTAGTGAGAAAAAAGAGCAATAACAGTATAAAATTTGAGTTTGGAGCCAAAGTTGTGTCCCTTAAGACAATTATTCAATACATTCTAGTAGATACATCTTATAATCAATATCCTAAAAGTATTTATGTTAAACATTTAATACAGTGATACCTAAAGTAACTCTTACATTTTGACTATGGACTAATTTTAGCTGTGACTAAAATTAAGTAAAATTATAAAAAAAAAAAAAAAAATCCTACAGAAAAACTAAAAACAGATAAAAACTGATACAGCTGCTTTTATAAAAGATCATGAATCACATTAGTAATTGTTAGGCACATCTTTTTATATATTTCTAAATGTTTACTGAGATTAATCGTCAGACGTGTTTTAAATAACTCAGCTCTGTTTTCTGCCCACAGTGACTGATAACAGACAGGAGGTGTCAGAGTTCATGGCAGTGAGAAGACATCTGAGTGTGTCAGAGATTTTCTTCTTCACTGGACATCAGGCCTGGAGTGTGTCAGAGAATGAGGTGTTCACTGCCACTCTGAAGCACTCAATGGCCTCCGAAAAAGCGAGTGTGTGTGTGCAAAAGCGAGAGGCGCACATGGAGAAAGAACCTGTACAATTGATTGTACATCAAAGTAATTTCTCTAGACACGGCTTAAAATATTCAATTTCAACCTAATGGGAAAAATTAAAACATCGACATGTCCTGTTGCAGAGACTTTACCACAGAGCTGTTAAAATCCACATGAGGTGATTGTTAATCTCCACATCCATCAAAAATTCTCAAGTCAATTCATCATTTGGAAAAAATGTCAATTGATGATATACTAATATAAAAATGTTTTTGTAATGAGTTGTGGTTGAGAAAAAAGTTATTTTTAAAAAATCATAATTTTTATGTGTTTCATTAGTTTATTGTAGAGAGATTTGATGCCCAGCAATCAGGAGGTTATTGAATAATTTATCTTAATTTTTAAAATAATAATTCACTCAATAAAATCATGATTAAACGTCCATCATATAGTAGAGAAGTCTTATATTAGTCTGACCAAGGCCAAAACATATTATCAATTTCATCAATTCATCTATCAATTTGAAAGGATATAAGCAGGAGAAAACGTTGTATAGGCTATTTATGATGCTAAAACCAGCACATTTTTTGACACCTCAACAATTAATGGGTTATCCACCAAATTGAGGAATGGATTTAACCTTAATGCAGTTTAACTTGTTGCTTCTCCTTCAAGCAGAACAGGTGGGAAAAACTGCACGTGTGTTTCAGATACATTATCAACACATTCAATTCATCCACGGGCTACATGCCACAGGTGTGTTCACAGGTTAACACGCGTGATGTAGTTACTGCAGGAGAAGCAGCGTCCCTCATTTTGACTGTGGACTAACTTTTCTATGTAAAATACTCACACGAGCCCTGTACTATCACTAATTTTGCCCGGGACTCTCCGCTGCCGCTGATTAGTACGTGGTGAAAATGTTAGAGAAACTGGTTCCTCCCCGGGGAGGGGGGCTTCCCGGGTACTGGCGAGGCGGTGGGCCCGTGCGCCTATTGGCCAGACGGATGGAACCCAGGAACTCGCACACGAGCCGCTCGCGTGCAGGCTCGAGCTCTATAAATAAGACCCGAGGTGCTGGAAACAGGAGCAGAGTGGGTGTCAGCTTTGGCGAAGAGACACAAGTCACTTCTGTTTGTCACCAGTAAACTGCCCTGAGGTCTGCCAGGAGAAGGCGGGACTCGTCCTTTTATTGTTGTGCAGCGTTTCTTCCTCTGATAAAGTGATAAAGTGTTTGTTCTCACCGTTATACAGTCTTTGATAAAGGTGAAGATGCCCGCCGGTACTTTGGAAAGAACGTCCCCATCCGCTGTGGCTGCCACTCCGGCAAGTGGGGACTGCACACCCGAGAAACCCCGGACTCTGACAGAGAACAGAAAGGTAGGCTTTACGTAGAGAGCTCATTTGTTTATGAGATGCTGTCGTTGAAAACTGTTGAAAACTGTCATAGTATCTAAACTGTGTTTGTCTTCCCTCTTTCAAGTCCTCCAAACCAATCATGGAAAAGCGGAGACGTGCGCGCATCAATGAGAGTCTTGGCCAGCTTAAGACCCTCATCCTGGACGCACTCAAGAAAGACGTAAGTACATGCACAGATTATTATTATTATTATTATTATTATTATTATTATTATTATTTTACCACAGATTAGGAACTATATGAGCTAATGCAAAACTGAATTGTCCCTTTTGCCTGTTTAGAGCTCCAGACACTCCAAACTGGAGAAGGCAGATATACTGGAGATGACTGTGAAGCACCTCAGGAACCTGCAGCGACTTCAGATGACTGGTATGTAACTACCATTTCTGGATTGACCATGTTGATGTGCCGTAGTATTTCATGGATGTCTAACTTTAGATGGTAAACATGTTCCCACGGTCTACAAGATTTATTGCCCACCCACAGCTGTGTGTGTTTGACCATAGGCCTCAACTGCAAAATAAAATCGTGATTTTAATTATTTAAATCAGCCAGTTTGTTAAGTATTCAATAATATTTCTATCTATCTATCTGTATATTTATGTGTTTTTATTTTCTTCAACAGCTGCTGTGAACACAGACCCATCCGTCTTGGGTAAATACAGAGCTGGGTTCAGTGAGTGTGTTGGAGAGGTCACTCGTTTCTTGTCCACGTGTGAGGGGGTGAACACAGAGGTGCGGACTCGCCTGCTCAGCCACCTGGCGGCCTGTGTGACCCAGATCAGCGCTGTCAACTTGTATGGACCTCACCCAGCCATACTCGGACTTGGACAGACCAATACACAGATTCCAGCTGCGTCAGCCCCACAGATGCCGTGCAAAAGTGGCTCAGCGATGCAAGTTTCCCCAGAAGCGATGAAGCTCTACGGCGGCTTCCAGGTCGTGCCAGCGCCGGATGGACAGTTCACTTTTCTTGTTCCCAGTGCAGCTCTCATACCTCTGAATGCACAAAACAGTCACCACATGTCACCTGCTGCACCTCCGCTCACCACAGACTCTGTGTGGAGACCATGGTAGAAAATCAGATCAGCAGATTGTGGGGAAAAAAAAGGACTATCACACAATAACACATATTTTTGTACATTTTGTAAATATTTTTGAAAACCTTCTTGCGAGGGATGTTTACACATGTGTGTTTTTATATGGACATTGCCAGATATTCTTGGCCTTTTTGCTTGCTGTGATTTTTTCTGTTTTTGATATGGCACAATTCATTTGCCTCAGGAGGTCAATAATATCTTTGAAAAGCTCTTGAAAAGCACTGTGTTTCTTGAGATTAATAAAATGTTTCTATGATGTTTACAACAATATCTGCTGCAGTGGTGTCTTGATGATTTCTCCTCTGACATAAACCCCTATCAGGTTATCATTAATGTCCATTCATTTAGAGGCAGATGAGCCTGTGAAGCTATGGGTTAAACTTCCTCCCAGACCTGTGGAAAATCTTTTCAATTAACATCCCCTTGCACAGTGCCTGTTTAAATACAGCTCCCCTCCTGTGCTTTGTCCACACCTGATCATCTCTTTCGCAGTGACAGGGAAACAAGTTTTCTGGCTGGAAATAAACACCTCTCTAATGAGATAAGGAACCTGAGATGCTGTGTTGTGCCCAAAAGGCATGCTGCTAGGCAGTACGAAGGGCGGGGAAGGGTCTGTTGACACGCGCAGGCCTGCCAGAAGGAAAATCTGAAATATATGAGGCATGATCATGAACGTACTGACAGGGCTAAATGAAGCCTAGGCTAAACACGATCCTGGTATTACTTAAGTGTAAGTGCATGTTGTTACTTTTCCAGGTGCCTTCCCTGCATCTTTCTGGCTAGAAGAGTGATAGCTGCTTCAACCATTTGACGAAGTAGACTGTTGATCTGATATGAAATGATTTGTTGATAGATGTGTGTGTTTGCACAATGGCTGATCAGCAGCAGCCCTGCAGAGCCGGTCCAATCGTTGCCCATTTAGTGGACAGTTGAAGGCCTGACGGTCCCAGCGTGTGTCCTGAGCGTGGTGCTCACACAGCAAGCCACAAGCAGAGCGTGACCAGAGGTCACAGGTGCCCCTCATTCACACTCCCAAGACAAGGCAGCTCCGACAGCATGTTGTCCTAAATCTGGCAACCCATCAACAGACCTGGCAGTCCATCACCAGAAGACAGGGCCTCCCTTTGACAGCATCAAACAGTGGCACCTCCAGAGGCAAACACTCACACAAACCGTGACCGTTTGGTTGTTCCTATTTAATATTCATGGTATTTAAGAGATTAGGTCATAACAGAAGCAGGAGTAACCACTATTTTTCTAAGCAGCCCTCATTTATTTGAAGGACAGGTGCACTATATGTCCCATTCATATTGGGAATGTATGTTTCAACATATCAAGGGGCAAATCTTAGAAATAGAATTCTCGAATAATCTCTCTGTCACTAAAAAGTTATTAAAAACTCCTCACTTTGTGCAAATGATACAGTCGATTAAGTTTACATCTCTGTTTTGGCACAGCTGAGAGAAGAGTGGCAGTAAGGAGGACTTAAAGACAAAAATAGAGCCCCCCCCCTACCAGAGCATCCATTGAGAAGACCCTGCGAAACACAAAAACAAAGACGGGCCCCTCAGTGGCTCAATGGCTCCTCTCTTTGTGACCCTCTCCATCTTCATAAAGGGCCTTCCCCTTGTTTATCCAGGAAGAGGTTTAATGGCTGGGAGGGGGAAGGACCATGCTGTCACTTTCACCGTGCTAAAGAAGGCTCATTGTTGGCCGCTCCCAAAGGTCCTGGTCCTGGCCAGGCTGTGCTCTTCAGATAAGAAGAGCTGTGAAGTGCCAGGTCCCTCCTATCCATACCTTTAGGTGATGGAGAAGCTGGAGTGGTTTTGGATGGAGCAGCTTCTGTAAGTGACAGGCATTCTTGAGGAAATTTGCGCTGTTTACCGGTGTCGGCCCCTTCTCTCCATCTTTTGTCAGGTTGTGCCTCACCCCCTCTCCCCGCCCCTCCCTAATCAAGACCCTAGTTTGATGTAGTATTTTCCCAAACCTTGTAAAGCGGAGAATAGTAAACATGAAGCTGGGTAGGGCCTGCCCTTTCGCCGTGCTCCATGATTGATGATCTCCTCTCACAAACACAGTGACAACTGTGATAGCTTCCCTGATTGTAGAGTTCGTCTCCCTCTGACACACACCGGAAACCTCCGCCGCCTCCGCCTCGGTGGGTGAATTGGCGTGGTATTGTTCTTAGGGTTGTTATGGTGTTTGATGGGGGTCGAAGTCGTCAGCGGTGGTTCACATCAAGGCTAATGAATGGATTATGCACTTGATATCAATGGTGAATGGACAATACTCTTTGTCCCTTCACTCCAATTCATCCCTTTTTGATTTAGCTGGTTGTTTTTGAAAAACTAAAGACATGCTGGTGGAAGTGTAGCATCCGGGGGTGAATTTAGTGTCAGCGTGATGCGAAAACACTGAAAGTGGAAAATTTATTAGTTTGGACCCACACAGAGAGATGATGGTGTGGTCATTAATACTGAGTAGCTCTGGTAGTAGATCACAAGTCATTGCATCTTCAAAGGAAATGTTGTGTTGAATGTTGGAGAGGGGGGCTGGGGGTCTTGTTTTGTCGTTCTTGGCCATATGCCCGTGAAGGCTCATGAAGAGGACCATAGAGATACACTTTCACTTGCAGGTGTTCCTTCAAAGTGAGACATCCCATAATATGAATGCTCCAATTACAGCCCTAACTGTTGCTCTGGCTGAGCTGACAAAACTGAAAAACCATGTGTGAGGCATCAACTGGATCGACCTTGAAGAGTCAAAGGGAAGCTGAAAGGATAAATTTGGTTTATAACATCTTGAGTTTTATTTTGGTAGTTTTGTCCATTCTTCTCAAAGGTAATAACAACAGTGTTCTCATCAAGTTCATTGCAGAGATTTGGTCTCAACAGGTGTCATAAGAGGCAAAAAAATGAAGTGATTGCAAATGTAACCTGCCGTAGTTGCCTTAGTTGTTTGTACATTGTTTTCCAGTGTAATGGTTTATTATTATTATTATTATTATAGTGTGCTCACTTTCAGTTGTACCTTCAAATTAAATGGTTTGAAACAATGTGATTTAACTCTCTACTTGCTTACAACTTGTCTCATTACCTGACTGCTTGTGCTTGGCCTGTTGTCGTTGCAGCAATGTTGCAAGGAATTTACTGAGAATGATTACACAGTTAGATTTGTCAGAAAAGGCTCAAATAACCCCCCTTAACCCCCCCCCCCCCCCCCCCC